>NW_022280034.1:8212654-8305441 GCF_004355925.1 Anarrhichthys ocellatus
TGTGTGTGTGTGTGTGTGTGTGTGTGTGTGTGTGTGTGTGTGTGTGTGTGTGTGTGTGTGCGTGTGCGTGCGTGTGTGTGCGTGTGCGTGCGTGTGTGTGTGTGTGTGTGTGTGTGTGTGTGCGTGTGTGTGTGTGTGTGTGGGAGGTTTGGAGGGGACGAACCTGCGGGAAACTTAATCAGCCTGATGACAAAAATGTCATCTCACCCCACAGGGTTTCTAGACCTCCTTGTATGAGAGATACAGGGTGAAGAAATGACGGCACGACTGGGAACGAGCGCTATTTCCTCCTTCTGTTGTTTTCTCCTTTTTTTAAAATTCAAATATCGCCTCACCTTTTTTTCACTGCGAGCCACTCAGAAGTATCTTTTCTCACCTTTTCCTCATTGCTTCTTCGTCTTCGTGACTTCACGAACAATATTTCCTGGCAAAAATATATGCCTAAAATTATATGCCTAAATTGTAATCTAATTAGAGTCTGACTGTTTTAATGCGGTCTGATTAGATGCTGTAGAAATGTTGCTAAGTGGATGCTGCACTGTACTTGCAGAGGAGCCCCGGGGTCTAATTTATACTAATGAACCAGAGTCATTCCAGTCACATCTGTATGTTTATGTACAGCATATTTAAGTGTGTACACATGCACATTAGTGTTGCTCTGTGGTTACACCATATATATGCAGGCAGTAGAATGTGAGGCATGCGCTTGTTATTCCCGCATCACTAAACGTCATATAGAAAATAGGTCAAATGACACTAAACAAAGTTAAATGTATGTAATGTCTATATGCCTTTAAGAGGTTCGGCTTACGTTTCACAATTTTACTTCAAGATATAATTATTTATTCGTTATTTTAAGACTGGGATCATGTTTTAGCAGCCTCACAGGCCAGTAGGAAGCAGCTATGGATATTATTGATTGCTTGTGGTAACTGTAGATCTGAGCATGTAATTATCCTTTTCCTGTCGGTCCAATGCCAACACTCTTTTGTTCCACAATCGTCACCGTCAAATAGGACACATTTGTCTGTTGACTCATGTTGGCCAAGATGTTTTTAAAGAACAGTGGGATTTGTCTTGAGATCAATAAACTCAGGAAATATTCCTATAAAGTGCGACGGCTTCCTAATATCCCGCTTCCCTCATAAGTAAGTTATGTCTGAGTGAAAGTTAACACCTGCTGTTGCTAGATCTACAAATCAACCCATCCCATATCGGTAACTACTTGTTGAAAACTCGAGTGCTGCCTTCTACCTCGAGGCGTTGGAACATGAATGATTGCAGAACTCCTTTTATTCGCCGCAGAAGGAGAAGCGAAGAGGATTTAAGCTTCTTTACTGTCTAAAATAGTGACGATGAAAGCCAAACATCTGTCTAGGGATATTTGTCACTTCCACCGCATGTAAATGTCATTGAAGCCCCCACAACGTTCCCTTTCAATCACTGTTATCTTCAAAGGTTTCTAGGATGGTGCAAGTATTTTGAAAAGAATGAAAGGGTTTCGCATCTTTTTAAAATACACTCTACGTGCATTGGCGAGATGTTTGAAGCACCGAGTTTCCCTTCACTCAACACTTTAATCCCACTTCTCTTCTTCATCTTCTTCTTTTTTTCTTTTAGTTTGGCAGCCCCCCCCCCCCCCTCTCTTTGCTTTATTTGAGAGGCTGTTTTTTTTTTGTCACATTCCTCACAGACGTTATCGCCTCCTTTCAAAGATCCCGACCTAAAGAATCCAGCAGGTGTGGCCGGCAAACTTTGAAAGCCCACTCAAGTTAAAATATCAAAGAAGTGGGCCCAGGAAATCAGAGCTGGTCGAGTGTCTCTGGTGAAATGCGCTTAGTGGACCAGGCTGCCCATTTAAAACAAAAAACTGTTGCATGTCCCCGAAGACACAGGGGCTCATTGGTTCATATTACAGTCTGGGTCTCAAGTCCAGATATGCTTCATTGTTCTCGGCCATCAGGAACAGGGTCGCATTCAAGGATAATTCAGTGAGTGGAGAATAATTCGAGGGAAATGGCGACATACTTGTTGATTTTTTTTAATTTATTTATTTATTTTTTTTTGTATGTTGTGGCCATTTATTTGTACTTAAGCACAGTGGCCAGTGTGCAACGTGGCGCTCATAGGAAGTGCACAATGTCTCTTGAGCACATAATAATCTTGACGCTCTCATCTGTCACAGGGATAATGAAGCGGACGCTCTCGATCACTCATATTTTGATATCGCGGTAGCGCTCGGACTTTGTTGAATTTCCCTTGACTAATGATTTTACTGTTGGGTTATTAGTTGAAGTAATCGGCCAACATATTCATGAACGTGCTCCTCATTCTGCTCATCTCCTCATTTTTGTCTTTTTTAAGTTCAAAGGAAACTGAGTATTTAGGTCTACACTGGTACAGTAATATTGTAGTAATTTCAATATATCAAGGAAATACTGTGAATGTACACAACATTTACATTTAAATGCAGCTGTTGAAGGATATAATGTAAAGTTCTTGCAACATTTCAACATGAAACTCTTCTGGAGTCGCATGTTTGTATTCAATACCTACTGTTGCGTGCAATAAAAGCAAAAAGGCTTTAAATACAAGAGGGTCGTCTGCTCTCTGTGGGAAAAGAAGAGATGTGTGAACTTTCTCAGTGACAGCTGTTTCATCTTGCCTGACATTGTTTCCTCTCTTTCACTCCAGTTGTTTTCTATCACTACTCTTGGTGGCGGCAGTGGTGTGGAAGATCAAACAGACCTGCTGGGCGTCAAGACGGAGAGAAGTAAGTCCATAAAACTCATTCTGTTGACGCACGACATACTCCCGACCGTGGATATATTTAAATAACTGCCGGTTCACTCTGTGGAAAATAGTTGCTGCCCAATATGTTAGCCGAGGCAGCAGTATCCCATCAACATCTGTACGACTTGTTCAGAGGAGGTCGGTGTCTAATAACGGCTTCGGCGTCCCAGTTTTTGATTCATTATTTTGTCTCGAATAAAAATGGTTAACGGTAAGAAATGATAATTGTGATTAACTTTGTATTTTAAGTTAAATTGACTAGTAAAGAATGTTTGATGGAAGCAAGTAGCGATACAGTGAATTATAGGAGAAAAGGGGAAAGAACTAATTAATATTCAGTGTTGGTATGAAAGAGAGTTGAGAAAAGATGGACATGAAAAGGGGTGAACGATGAGATGACTGGCAGGAGAAATAAATATAAAAAAAGAGAGTAAGAAGAATATGGTGCAGGAAATTGAGGAAGAGAGCGAATGCATATCAATTCACCTCACTCCCATGAACCTGAACTGCATCGGGTGGTTCCCGGTGAGCGTCTCCATCATTTCCATCTCTTCAGACCTGATCCCTATATTCTCCGAGAGGCTCTCTCTGGTACTCAATAGCAGGAAGTTTAATTTGGTGCAGCCTTATGACCTGTAGTCTTCTAATAAAGCTCCCACAATTTATTCCCCCTTTGGGGATGACATTGATAATCGTAAGATCCCAGTTTTATGTCCTCTAATTGATATATGAAAATAAACAGGAATGATCGCTGCCGTGACTCCAAATCATGCCTATCCAAAGAATTAAAGTCAATAAAAATTAATGCAGGCAGATGGGCTCACGTCATTGAAATTCGGCTCACTTATCCTGTCTGCTCTCGGCATTCTCGTCATCTGTTTGTTGCTGCCCTTCAGCTGTCGCATGAAAATAGATAAATAGTTAAATAAATAAAATCAAAAAAAAAATCACTCCTCTCTTAATTTCAGGTGATAGAAAAGTTTTGTCACCGGAGCAATAAAACACTTTTTTTTTTTTTTTTTTTTTAATTCCGCAAGAAGGACTTGTTTGCAGATGACGCACCACTTTGTATCTGTGAATTAATGAATTACACATTTGAATATATAGTATGCATCTACTGTATATTAATACTCTGCAGTCCCTGGAGTCTGTCAAGCGTAAAGTTCAGTCAAAGTGGTCGCCGTGTATTTCTTTTTCTTTCTGAATCTAAATCCATCCGACAGCCTAAAATCCTCTGGGATTCTGGTACCAGCCATTGTTGCTACAACCTGAGATCCAACCAGCCTAAAATATGTAATTTCGCTCACTTATGCAGTTAAACCCTTTTGACACACAAGGTTTCTACGACATTGGCTTCATGAACCTGAGAAAAATGATACCTCACGGTTCCTCGTGGCCTTTTCAGCTGCCCTACTTCTGAAGAGGAGCTGCGTGTTGGTCACCTTTTCCTGAAAGCTGTAAAAGCCTCGAGGGGGGTTTCTTCAGTGCTGTTATGGCTACTTGGCTTCGCACGTTGTCTTTAACAGCTCCTTGTGTGGCGGCTCTCTAGTCCACATCTCTATCATGGAAATGGGTAGAGTCCATTGTAGTTATTATTATTACTGGATAAGTTACGGTCTGTTTAAATATGTTTTATATATGAAATGGGGACCCCAGTGCATCATTTATGTAAGAACTTGTGTCTGAAAATGTTTTTTGTAGCTACAAGGTCAAATGACTGAGAACTGCTTTTAAGTCTGCACACCTCGTACTGCAATCAATGTAAGCTTTTCATGTCGATCCAGACCTCCAATCAATCGCCATTTGTACTGATAAAAACACACCAAAGGTAAGACTTTCAGAATAGAGTTTAATTTTCTTCGAACTAAAGCAACATACAAATGGTTCAGCTGTAAAACAATCCTTTGAACAGCCTCCAGCTTGGATCCTTTGCTCACTTTTGTTTGATAAACTCTATTATCAGTGTCTGACAGCTGCAGACATAATCAATCACTCTTTTAAATTAAAAAAAAAAACTACAGAGAAAATAAGATCTTCTGTTGGTAGCATCGGCTGCTCAAAGGACAATCGCACGTAAATCCATTTGTGTGTCCTCGAAAGGACTCTGTGCTTTGTTTGTCTCAAGTGAGACGGGTCATTAGTAAATATTAGTCTCCATTTTAAAGTGCGCACTCATCTTTGGATGCAGGATTCAGCTGTTAACAGAACCGTGACTGCAGTTGTTCTGAACTGATTGATGATGTAATAATCTAAATAAAAAGGAAAATCATTTTAGGGCTTGTGATGGCACAATGTACAAGTTACCAGATATGTTAGGTTGCATTCAGCATTCTGCCACAGTCACTATGGTAACGTAAGCTCTAGAGTTTCAGAGGAACTTGCGATTAATAACACGTGTTTAGACGGTACCGAGTGTTTGAAAGATATTGCTGATTCGGCCCCCATCTGTCTTGTCCATTTGCTGAACTGATTGGCTCTTCACTGAGCCTTGTGTCCAGTTAATTTCAAAGGCCTTTTGAAAAGCCCCGTGCACTTACGAAGCTTGTGGGACGGATTTGAGCTGGAAGCCGTCTAATGCTCACAAGCCCACATTTAACACAAGGACGTGGAATAAACGAGTCTAAATGAGGCCCGTAGACACGGCCGAGGCGATGACAAGTCGCTGACAAGTCGCTGATCCAGCCAAGTGACATGTGGATGTCTGATACTGATTGAACTTCTGAATGTTTTTGTTATTGGCTTCCTGGTGTGAAATCTGTGTCAGTCTGTCTGGTTTGTGAGTAGATGTAAAAAGCAATGTCTTTATATGAAGCCGTTTTGAGTAATTTGGGATTTTTACTATAGAAACACACTTGACAAATTTGTCTGTCTGTTAACAGGATAAAGGCTTTCTATGTTTTGGCGGGAGTTGAAAGGACTTGTTCCAGAGGTGCAGCTGTTGTATTTGAATAATTTTAGATGAGGCAAGGTGACCAGACTCTGGTCCTGAGAGTGTGTGTGTGTGTGGGTGGGTGGGTGGGTGGGTGGTGGGGGGACAAAGGATGGAAGGACAACAGCTGTAAATGCCATGGAGGAGGACGAGCGCTGACCTCTTTGAAGCTACCTGTGGGGGGAACGGGAGGGAGGGGGCGCTGACATTTCACACGACTGCGATGCGGAAGATGTTTTACACACAAACATGTGGAGGCATCTAATGCAGCCTCCTCTCTCTCTCTCACACACGCACTCGTACAGACACACGGATTCACACACACACTCACAACGTATGTGCTGACTGTCATGCAGAGCGGCGGTGTTTTACCCCGCACTCTAAAAGCACTCAAAACTATTATTGAGCAGCGGCAGCTACCATAAGTAGGACCTTTTCTCTCTTTTTTTTTTCTTCCCCCCAGCATGTTTAAGCATTGTGTTTATCCTTCAGTAACTAGTAACTATGTGTCATCTGTTTATGTTTATGTAAAGCCATCCTCAGCCCAGAGACGTGGTCCTGGTCGTTCCAGTTTGATTCTGACTGCAGTCTCATGAACAGCTCAATCAGCAGTCATCGATCGCTGGAATAAGATTATCCTGCTCTTTAAGCTCCTGGTAACCTTGATTGTCCCTTGTTCAGTTTAACATTTACACTCTAATCATTTCCTCTGTTAGAGATGATTGAGCGCACCTGTGTTGGGTTCAGCTTACCCTTGGAAGCTTGGAAGCAGTTCCACTAATGAGTAAAACTGTATTCTAAAAATACAAGGTAGCATTTAATGAATATTTTATATGAGAATCCAACCCTATTACTTATCTTATTACCACAATAATACACATTATTCCCATTCCTAATGAGTTCTTTGTACTTCCGCCTACACAAAACCACTCAACCGCACCGATATCACATGTCGTTGTGCAGCTGCAGTCTACTATACAGGATATCTTCATTAAGTGAAGTCCATTAATCACAGTGGGTGTGTAGATTGCTCCAGCATTTATTTTGTTTTATTTTCCACTTTGTTATGATTTTCTTTAATTCTGCAGCCAGCCAGCTTTTTAAAAAGGACAAAGTGAGCCGCTTTGAGGTGTAGAATGTGCTCAAAGACGAGGTGACACTCAACCCTTTTAATAGAACCAAATGAAGGGAACAAAATGCTGTATTCACGAGACAGATAACTGGTGCACCCACTTGCAAAGTTAATCAAGCTGCATGGCGATGCGCTGCGTGTCCACCCTTATCGCAACCGTGAATGGCTCCAGCTTGTATTCCTGACAAAATCAGTCCGTCATTGCACAAGCCGTACTTGCTCTGGCAGAGTTAACTTGGTATTCATTCCTAGAATCTCTCTGGTATTGTTCTGGTCCCTTTGACGATTGTATTCCCACCCAGCACATGTTTTTGTGATGCCTGTGCCGGACACAGAGCAAAAAAAAAAACGTTCCCTGACTTTGCTCCTGCTCTCCTCGTATGCTTTGTTGCTTTAAATGAATTCTGCAACATGATAAATAACATTACTGCTATCTGACATTTAGGATGAATGTTGTTGGATTTGAAGCTCTTGTGTCGGAGACCATAATAAGCCGTGAGCTGTTTTCTTGTTTTGCAACAACCCCGCCGGGCCCTCAATCCGGCTTTTTATCTTTTCGAAAAGGGCAAAAATTTCTCATTTTGACCTGCAGTGGCCCAGCAGCCTCAAATCTATCGGCTTTGATGTTTAATAGTAGAGATGTACGGCAATCTAACATCGGCCCTCAGATTTAAAGTTTAAAAATCTGAGCTGCAAAAAGAAAAATCAATCAAGTGATCAATCTCAATTTCATATGGCTGTTGTGTTTTTTCTTTTTTTCTCTCAGCGTTCGCTCCCCTAGGGAATGTTTTCAGAGTGTTCAACAAAACACTTCTCACATAGAAATGACCTCAACTTTCCCCATCAGTGAGTCCGTACAACTAGTCGGTGAAGGAATGTTTGAATAAATAACGCATTATTTCTGATGCACAGAACACATTTAAAACACACTGACCATTGTTCACATTTTCAGCCTTTTTGCGTTTTTGTTGCTTTTATTTGATAGAAGAGAAGAGAGGGGAGAAACGTGGCAAACATGTTGCACAACAATGTGTGTGTTTTTTTACAAACATTAAATACAAATCTGTAGACCGCAGCTATAACATTGTGTCATAATGTTAATTATTACTGTTGAATCTGAAGGAGAATATGAAAATCAAACCCATTTAGTTGCATTGTTGTTTGCCATTCAATGTGTTCCAGACGGGTTAGAGGGCTTTTATTGCAAAGGTTTATTAAATATCAGCTGTATTTGAGAACATGCTGTTTTGATCTGTTGTTTTGAACTAACATGTGCAAGTACTAGTAACGGGGTCACTGTTGGCTCTCAAATATCTAATCAAGGTTTTTTTTAATTGAATACCACCATTTCCATCAATTTGACTTATTTTCCTGTGTACAGCCTCAACAGAACAATGATATTTGAAAGAATGAAAACGGAGCTCTGACATGCTCTTTTTCAAAGCGTCTTCTGCAGAATGTCTCCCCCTCCCCCCACCTGTTCACTTGTACAATGCAATCAACCTCTCCAGACCTCATCTTAATTTTTGCCAATTAATAGCCAGACTAATGAATGCTTAATTAAATTCAGAGTGAGTAAGGGTGGTGTGGGGGGGGGGGTCTGGACATAAGAACATCGGGGTTCATTATTACACCAAGGACAAATTCCCATTCAGGATGGAGACCAGGAGACGGCTCAACACTCTCATTCGGTCGACCCAAACAGACACTCGGTTTTATTAGACTGATGATATGAGATAATTGGATTGTGCTTAAAACAGTCTGGCGCACTTGGAAAATCATCCATTTTGTTCTTCGTTTGAAGGATGAGCTCGCAGCTGACGGTGGTAGATTCTCACCCCATGATATCTGAGACCACGGCAGATAAAAGCAGGCTTCTCATTTCTAACTGATCACTTTGTCTGCTGAAATGACAACTGTCAACTGGCAGACTTTCACCAGCCGTCGCTAGCTAGCTTCTTACGCGATCATTAGCTCCATCTAAGTTGAAAACACCGTCTCTGGCTGATTGTTTTTTTTAAAGTCTCCACCTGGCATGTTTTTAAAACGAGACCCCTATAGAAGGTGTCTTAAACATGCACCACATGATGTGTATATATATAATGCTGAAAGGCAGACGCTAAAGCGCGCAGTTCCCAGGTCAAAAGTCAGACGCCAGAGAAGAATTTCAGAGAAGAGCAAAGGAAGGCCAATGATCACAACTGCTGCTTGATTGGCTTAGTGATCTGAAGTACAATTAGATCCTAATACAACACAGTTAAACTCATCACAAATCCAATATCAATCAGTGATGTCCTTGGTGCTAAAAGGCTAGCCTGTTAGGATATTGATCAGACGCTGTGTTGCTGATGAAAGTATGGCGCAAGTTGTTTTACAATATTGATTAGCGGGGCAGTTTTCTGTTCCGTCGAAGCAACAGAAAACGTGTCACTCTTAGGTAGTAACCTAAAAACATTTAGATTTATAAGTGATAATGTATATACTGTTACGTATTCATGTATTAACATTTCAGTAAGTCCTATTTCTCACTCTTTTCAACACCTATCTGTTGTTTGATTTTACAGCAACTGATGAGAGAGCGCCAGCAGATGGCCAGTCGTCCGTTTGCCTCGGTTGCGGTTGCGCTGGACACCAGAGGAGAAGAAACAGAACTGCTGCAGCCTGTGGTTGACGTGAGTCTTGCTTGCGCACACACACACACACACACACACACACACACACACACACACACACACACACACACACACCTCCTTGCTGGACTCTTTCATACCAACAGTGAAACTTCAGTATGTTGATTTCTTTCATTCTGATTTTATTGTAATGTCTTCTTTACAAATTCCACCATCACACGTCTTCACCTGAAACTAGCTGTAGTCTTGACAAGCGCCACAATGTTTGTCCCCCTGTCTTTGTCCTCTTTGTCCTCCGATTTGTTAATGCTTCTCCTGACATGCATACAATAGTTTTGTGGTGCCACATAATTGCACCTTATTGTGTTGTACTCAACCACTCGCAATATGTCAGCCTTTTATCCACTCTCCACATCAATAAGAAATCTGCCAGCGATGGTCCTTTCTCCCAGTGTCCCTCTTCTTTATATGAACTGTGTTCTGCTATCGCGGCTACAGACGCGCTGACATTTTCCAATCAATGTTATAAATCTTTTATGTGAAGTGATGTCATAATGCCAATTTAAAAAAAAAAAAAAAAAGATTTATATCAATTTTTCTAAAGTTTTATATATAAAAAAAAAAAGATTTCATGGTTGTTTTAATCCTCTTGCAAAGAAAAGCTGGTCATTACTTTGAAAAGATTTTAAAACGATGACGTCAGAATGGTTTGTGGAACATTTTGTTATTGTGCATGTTTTAATTTAGCCTGATTTGTCCTCCTGGAAACATGCCGTATAGTTAATTTTGCACTCAAATTTGTATGAATTCTTCTTTCTACCCCGCGTGCTCGCGTGCTTTTGCACATTCAAAATGTTTGGCACAGTTGCTACATAACCTCATTATTCCTCCGATGTGAATGCCTCCCATACAAACTGAAAATGGAGAAGAATCCCAGTCGGTGACACATGGGATAAAAGCCTAGCTTAGGACAATATGGGGGAGCTACATCCTCAAATTAACATCGAAGGACCAACAGTGTTTCCTCAGCCAGAGCCACCTCTGTGTCACCTGCCTGCTGAGGGAAATAAAATCACTGTGGCAACCAGGAGAGGGGCCCTACATTAGCTATTAATGCATGATGCTGAGTGGTACTCGGCATGCATTATGGTGTTGTGAAGGGCAATGTAAAGAGCAGAAGCGGAGAAAAACAATGCTTCTCAGCTCTCCGAGTGCACTTTTTTGAGTTGTACCTCTAAAGCATCGAGGTACAGTCTCGGTCTGAATGGTTTTAGAGACCACTGCTATTACCTTAGATTTAGCTAAAATGTTAATTACATACTTGGAACGTGTTTGTTAATCTGTCGTTTTAATAATTTATTCCTGTCGTGTTCCTTCCTTTTTCTCCACCAAAAAAAAACAAAACCACCCAACGCAGTGTTCTCGTTCTGGAGCGCATTAAGGCACAGACGTTGCATCCGCTGGAGAGTTTTTGCCGTGAACAATATCCCAAGCTGTTTTGGAAATGATAATTGGATAAAACAATCTTCAGTCTTCTGCTTCTCGACTCTTTCAAGATGCAGGATGAACCTATGAATGCTCGACTTTCAATCTCACTTAGAGGTCCGTATACAGCTTTTGTTTTAGGAAGTTACCGCAAAAGTTTTGTTTTGTTTGTACGCTGAATGCTTTTCAGTAGCACCTTAGAAATAAGAGTAGAAACTGTCCTACCCAGTGCATTGCCTAAATGTATTTTAAAAACACATCTTAGAGTGGCAGTGTTAATGGTGAATCCAGCACACATCTAATTCGTCAAGCAGCTCTTAATTAAGGGTTGTTGGTTAATCATTTACATTTTCCAGTATCTTATTCAACGTCGTGTGACGCCAGCGTTACCGTGGGCAAGGTGTTAATTCCAGCCGTGCAGTCGCCAAATAAAACACATATCTTATGTACTCTCTGAAAGGTCATAAAGCATACCTTGCAGGGAAGCAAAAGCAAAACACACATTTCTCTGTTGAAAAATGTGTTTTCAGAGGTCGTGCAGTTGGTGCAGCAATTGCGGTATTTTGCCGACCAGATTAATGATTTTATCCCATTTTAAGTTTCCAGCTGTTGTCTATAACTGATGTATATGAAAGCACAGAGTCATTCTTTTGGACTCATCCCATAAGAAGAAATCGACATAGTTTCAAATGTGCGAATGCATATGTCGGACCATATACAGCTCCACCACTTACCTTGGCTCCAGCTGAGGGTGAACCATATGAAACGAGCCTAATTATGTTTTATACAAATAAATTGGTCAGCATCTGGCACCACTTAGCTATTGTTGATGTCAAAGAGGACACTGATGTCACGCTGGCTTCCTATTTGTTTTACCAGCTCTGTTTGTACTTCAGACTCAGACCCACTCACTCACTGAGTTAGTGCCGACAAGACACATTTTTTTCTATTTCAGGGACAAAGTTAAGAGCCGGTTTTTTTTAGAAGACAATAACCGAACTAATAGATGATGCAGCTTGCACAGGGAACAAGACGCGGAGGGACTTACAGCACCACAATGACCCTTCACACCCATTCCAACACATGTAAGACCAAGTCGGCACTGGTCTCACTGCATTCATTATTATCAGCTCTCTGTCACTCAGACCCTCCAGCTGGTCTGAGAGAAGCAACCTTCGTGCCCGTTTCCTCCATCTTTAGTCGGTTTAAACCCCCAAGAGATGGTCATTGCTTTTTGTGATTAAGATGTCAGCAGCTGTTTTCTTTCGGAACAGAAAGCCAATCGAGGCACAAAAAAAAACTGCGCGGCCTCGGTCTCGATGTCACAGATGTCTCACTATGGCCAGCATTCAACATATGGAACCACTAACGGCCATCTAGTGTGATGGATGACACCTGTCAGCGGAGGAAAGGAACGCACATAGTGTGTGTGTGTGTGTGTGTGTGTGTGTTTATGTGCTTGGATGATTATGAAGCTTGGGTAATGCATCGTAGAAATGCAGGATGTGTAAACCTCCTTTGCAAGATATGATCATGGAGACAGCGGTTCAAAATGCCTCTGATTAAAAATGGAATGAAATCATTTATTTTTTTATTTTCCTCTGCATTTTATGAATATTTCTGTTATCCCAGATTGATGGAAGGATTTCACAGATGAAATGAGAGTGAGCCAGAAGAAAGAAGGTGCTATTTTTTGCTGCCTTTCACACAAACGACAATGGAATCAAATCAAAATCACATCAATGACGTCGTGGTACTTATGTAGTTCGGTGTAGTTCAAAGAAATTGCACAACAAACAATGTATTGCTGAATTGGACGCTCCATAGAGTAGTCATCATTTAGTCACCTAATTGAAAGACAGAGGCATTATAACAACATATTTTAGACACCTAAAAAATCAATATTAGCTTAACTTGAGTCGAATGATCCGTCTTGAAGTCGGGCATCTAGAGGCTAGATCTATAAAGGACTTTGAAGAATCGTACACACATTGGTTGTATAGATATGAATGGTGTTGACACGGCAAAAAACAATTCAGATTCCGGTACAGCCCTAGTTATTGTGTGGCTTCGATGTTTTTAAAGGGTGAGTTCAGATTCAGCGGTAGAGCAGAAACTCGTAAAATGACGATGAAAAGCATAGATAACGGTTTCCTTTCCCCGTCATGAAGGGCAGTCAAAGGTTCAAACGGTGGCAGTGGAGACCGGATGAGTAAGCAAAGGGTCCTTTAATGTAAACAAAGCTCATTTAGAGGTTATACCCATGATGCAGAGCAGAGACTACAGTAATAGCTTTGGGTAGTAAGAAGTGAGTATTTACAGAGTTCATGGCTTTATCCACTGATGTGGAGCCTTTATTCTTGCTCCTCATAGAACCAGTCAGTGGGCATGTTCAGGGTAACGGGTGTAAGCAAAGATCTGGTGCTGTAGAACTAGAGATGGCAACAATATAATGAACATGAAAGCATTTTCATATCGTATGTTTCAAGGTAATCCACCCTATATTTATTGAAAAACCATCGTAAGATAGTAAAAGTTGGTTTTATCTTAAAAATAAGTTCAAAACAAAATGCATTTTTTGACATCTTCACAAAGTACCTCAATGTTGTGTAAGTATTTCATAAGGACCTTTCAATAATTCATGTAAATATTGAGACGGTATTTCCACACGTGCTATGCGGCGCTGCTGTAGCTTCTGTCTTACAGGCCAACATCTCTCTTCCGTGTTAATGTGTTTGGAACAGCTGTAATGATGTTTCACCCAGCGGTCCGTGCAAATAGAGCTTGTGCAGTGGAATCTGCTTTAATCTAAACTCGCTCCCTTGCACGAATGTGGCTTCTGCGGCTATTCATTAGCGGGATCACTCGAATGCTCGTGAAATAGGCTGGCAATTTAATTGCCCTTGTATGTCAACGATAGATCCACGGTGGGCCTCTTGTTCATGAATATACCTGAAAAGATTGAGAATACTAGATGTTTGATGTCGGGCCTCATGTGATAAACGTTGGGCGCTCCTTCCCGCCGTTTAGCGGCTGATTAACAATTAGAGTTTGTGTCTGTCGCGTCTAATGTGCTTTCTTTTGGTACTTTGGTTCACCTTTGTCCTGCTCTTCGTTCACCTCATCTCTCTGTCCCTCCGCATTAGTTCCAGGTGATCAGTAGTACAGGCAAATGGAAAATCTCGACAGCATTCATAACCTCAGCAAATGATTAATTTTGATGAAGGTCAAAACCAATACATCTCAGAATCAACAGTCCGTAGCTTCTTTCAGTCGTACGTAGATGTCCGTTGATCTTTTAAGAAGTTGTTTTTTTTTAAAGACATTTGACAAGTATTTGTGCGAAATGTTCTCTGCTGAGAAATGTTCATTCGTAGCGTCTGTATCACGAGGTTCGTCATGTTAAACTACTTGTGAACGCTTTCAATATAAACGGTGACTAAGAAGCAGACTTCATTGGTTGAATGGGAGATTACACTCAATGCTTCACAGGAAACAACATGGCACCTACTTTTCATTAAAGGACTCCAAATCTGCATGTAACTTCTGACCGTATCAATTATACTAAACATGCTGTTTGTAGTCAGTTGATCACTGCTTTTAGAGTCGGTGTTCATTCAAAATACACAAACTAGATTAAGTGTTTTTGTATTAAACATGTTGATACAAATGAGCGCAGCCCCACTGCTGATTCCTTCTTGTTTTTAATGCATGCGCATTTGCATCCCTGTTTTTCTGCCTCTGCTGACTCATCACATAATCCAGCTGGACACGTAGAAAAAGGGAAATTATATTCAGACATGTTATTATTCCCCAATTTCTATCCCTCCATCCAAAACATGCTGTGAAACCCCTAACATTCATTATCAGGATGACATGTTTTTCACGCTTGAGACAAGCGGTTTTGGCCATTAACTGAGTGGGTAGGTCATCGCCTCAACACGTGGACCGTCTGACAGGGACACACACACACACACACACGATTGTGTTTGTTGTGTGACCAATCAAACCATTTGTCTCAGGAGGAGGGTGTCTCGTCTTAAAAGCAGCAACTCCAGCAGCTAATATCAGAGAGTGTTGGTCTGCTTGGTTGGTAAAGAGATCCTGGGATCTTCTACCAATCAAGTCAATGAAGTCCTGTCATGCATACTGTCTCTCACACCTCATCACAAAGTACTGCTATTGGTGTTGTCAGTTTTTTACTGTAAAATCCAAAATAAACCAGTGAACACGTTTCTGTTTTTGGAGAGTTCATTTCTTTCTTATTCGTCCTGAAATTGTGTTTGAAATCTGTTTTCTTTGTTTCTCTCTTTTCAGGGTGCTCCTAAACCTGTTGCGATGGAGCCGTGTTCAGGAGGTAAAGCCGCCGTGTTGACGGTCCTCATGCGTCTGCCCTCCGGCCTCTCAGACTTGCCTCCACCAGGACAGTCAGGTAACACACACACGTCATCTTTTTAGTTCATATATATTGTCTTAATGTCTATATATTTTGAGTGAGCAGGACACAGCGGGACTCAAAAATATATAATTTCAAACATCACAAACAGCCATCCTGTGCACCATCAGAAATACTCTAAATATATATCAGATACAGCAAATGCCTCTCCACAACCACATATTTGCATCACCAATAAATAAAGCAACCATACTCTTATTCCTGATGTTACTACTGAAAACGTGGGTCAAATCCCAACAGCAAGAAATAAACGTTGCTCTTGGAAGCTGCAGAATATTCTCATCAGATTGGGTGTTTGGAGTATTATAGACACACCTGTAATATCTGAATATTTGTCCCCCATCACCCTCACCTTTTTCTTGCTCTTTTCCCTCTTTAGGAATCGTCGTTGCCAGTGCGCTGATAGATATTTCACAGCAGAAACCATCAGATTTTAAGGAAAAGTGCCAGGGTTTAAAGAACCGAAAAGCCCTTTTTCCGGCACACCAAGGCACCTGCGTCTGAGTCTCAACCCGTCAATCCATTTGGGTCCCTTTTTTTTTTTTTTTTTTTTTAATAAATACTATCTGAGGCCATATTGTTCCAATAGGCAGCAGGTCCCAGTTGGAGGCCTCTCCAGAGACTAAGACATGGCTACATGTAGAGGACTACATTTGGCTGCTGCCACTCAAAGCGTTCACTGAAACTTGCCGAGTCCACAAGAGCACAACCCTGCGTACCTTTCCCCGCCCCCTTTGCTCTAATCCACATAAATCAACTTCTGGTCACATGAATAAATCATCCGACCTCTGGAACAACTTTTCCTCCACACACTGGGCCCCCAAATCTCTCCTCCCTTCAGCTCGGGTATTCATCATGGCAAAACTTGTCTGCGCTCGGAGGGAAACCTGCCTGACACGTGCCATCAGAGACAGATTAACGAGGACGGTCTGCACCTATCGAAGCTTCAGCAGTGAACATTTTGTGACACGCCATCGTCCATCTGCGCGGCATGAGGGCAAAGCAAAGGTGTCTGTGCATTAGGTCATGTCAAAGTTTAACTGATTTCCCTCGCACCGTGTTGGAAATACAAGATGATTTAAAAAAATAAAATAAAATGGCTGGTAGATATCCAGCACATGCTGCTTATGGGTTTTTGTTTTTGCTTGCCAACAAGTGGTTTTCTATGGTCCTTAAAGCATCTAGTTGTTATGCGAAGCCTTTGCTGATGGACTGAAATCATTCTGCCTTGTAGTGGGTAAAGCTATGCGCTAGGCCAGCACTCTTTTGTAACACCCCATGTCTTTTGACAACGTGAGTATTTTGCCAATCCCCATTTAAATTATCTGTTTTAGCATTTACTGTACATATGTATCATCTTTCCCAGCTGAAGCTAAAGTCTGTATTTTCTGTGGAATACGTATACAAATGCTGCAGAGACTTACTGCGATCGCATTACCAGCGGCATGTGGGTGAAGAATGCAACGAACAAACTATTAAGTCATCAAACGGGAAGCATGGGAAACTCCAAAGCGCAAGAAAACACAGAAGCGTTTTATTAGCAACCTGGAAGTTTCATTTGTAACGAAAATCCAGACTAGTTTCTAAAACTAGTCGAGAAACATCTCAGTTCTGGTTGATTCTTTACTGTTTGTTATTGGGTCATTTTGCTGTGCAACTTGGACATTTAGGTTTTTGAACTTGTTTCTTGGAGTGGTGTGGTGGGTGGAGGACATTTCGGAGAAAGACGTTTGCTTAATAAAACTAAACCAGGGACATCATGCTCCTCTGGCTGTTTCCTAGTTTGTTTTGTACGTTTGTGTTTTTTTTTGTTTGTTTTTTTCCCCAAGAGCCCTCTGACACGATCACTTTGTTTCCATCTTTGCGTACAAGGAGTTGCGTTACCTTTTTTTTTTTTTTTTTTAAATAATGCCTTGGCTTTCCATGGAAGAAGGGGACGCGTTGATCTGCAGAATTTTAAAAGGTTTACACCTTTTTTCCCCCCCCCCCCCCGAGCTGTACAGTGTCTTGTTGGAACAAATGTGAGTCCTCTTCATGTGTGTTTTATGACTGAATGGCAAGAGATTACCATTTATTTTAGGCCTTGTCACCTGTTACTGTTATGTATCTGATAAACTGTAAGTCTTTTGTTACACTTGTGAAAAGAGCATTTCTGTTCATATTTTTTTTGTTTTGATATTTAACAGATTCCTGTGTAATAGCATTTAACTTGATTCTATTGTTGACTTAAATCACTTGTATGGATGTCTGGTTCCTTTTTGAATTGTGCATCTGTAAGGTCTATATGGACATTGTCTTGCTTTTTTCGTTGCAAAGTGGTCGTTATGATGCATTTCATATGGATAGTATGCCAGCTAATTTGTGTTTTTATTTAGTGTTTGTAGAGTAATCCTATAACAGTGTCATTACACAGGAATCGGGGTCTCACTGTACCGTGAAAAAAAAGATGATAAACTGCATATCAGTAATCTTCAGTGTATTTTAAAAGGTGGACGACATGCCAGATAATAAAAAAAAAATATATAAAAAAAAGACCTGAAAACCTTTTGTGCACCTGAGTCCTTTCACATACAGTACTTCTATTACAGGCATTGAATTCTACGCTGTCTGGTGTCTTTACCTCTAAAGAACCTACAATTTGTAATTGCGTGCTGGTGCCCGGTGCTCAACACTGGTTGATTGCCTCTGCTAAAGATAATTGTTCCACTTGAAAGTGTCTTGAGAGAGAAACTAAAACCCAGAGCTGAATTTTGGTGTGTTTGGTGCCTCTGTAAGGTAGTGAACACGAGCGACTGATAGAGAAGGTTGCAAAGAAAAAAGAAAACAAATCTAAATTCAAATGGAATAAAGCAATCTAAAAACATCAATGAACCCTCTTAAGAGATTTCTCATCAAATCTGTATTGTAACAGGTTATAGGTCCACAGTCACACGTTACTTTTGCCTTTTTAATATTCAGCAGACATACAGTCAGAACCAGCAAACAAATTAAATAGCATTATCCATTTATTTTAATTTCAACTGCAAGGTGCACCTCGGACTAAACGTGACAATAAAAGCATGCCGCACTTGCCTCTTTTAAAAAATGTGCCTGATATTGTGGAGGTTTGTCCTTCGATATGCCCAACACCTCTCAGAGTGCTTGTGTTCCCTCTTCAGCATCAGGGCTGTGCATTAACAAGGATGTAAAGGAGAAGGGATGCAGCCTGCCAAAGAGCTGCTCTGGATAAATCCTCGTTTATACCCAACAGTACACTGACTAGCTGAAGGGGCTGTTGGAGAGAAAGCTGCCATAGAACCTTAGAGGAGGGTGGATATATTGATGGCAAGAAACCTGAGAAGATAAACCCATTTAGTGCTACTGTGTATATGAATTAGTGGGTGTATAATGCACTGTATGTGAGCTTTATGAAGATTTTCTGTTCATTTTGCAGATTTTTTTTTTTGTGAGTTTGCGTCCTGCATGGCCAATAAAACGGGTTGCTTCTAACTCTTAAGTGCCACGCATACATTCTGAAAAGAGATATTTTTGACCTTAGCTCCTCCCCTCAGTTTATCTCTTTAAAGAGACTCTACGTGCTCTTTGTGCACATCGGGTGGTCTTGGGGCTTCATTGTGCTTTGCAATTTTGTGGCGCGCGTGTCTGCCAGTCCTCCTTGCCGAGTGCTCCTATGAATCCTCCCCCTGCTGTTTTAGTGACACCGACAATAGACGCGTCTTCAAAATAGGTGCATTAGTGCCACTTTTGCCATTTTTTTTTTTGCAGCAGCCAATGTATTCACATTATGAATGAATGGAACACCGAACAAACAAAATGGATAGCTACATAGAAAAGAAGCGGAAGGGATTGCACTAAAAGAAATCAGGAGAGAGACATGAATCCCAAATTATAAATGCATTTAAATGGATACAAAAGCTTCAGAACATGGCTGAGGATTCATGCCGTGCATATGAAACCCATATACTCTACTTATATGAGAGACACTAAAGCAAACTGTCAGTAGTTGTAAAATCAAAACAAGAAGAGCCGATGACAGTTGTCTTTACAGATATCGAATAAATCGTATCTATATTTGTGCATTGTAGACATTGACAAGGTTTGTTTTAAGTTGTTTGCTTGTAAATGCACATATACATACTTATTGAGCAGGTCCTTGTGAATATATTAGGCATATAATATTGTTTACACTGCTAATAGTTTCATGTGAAAGCCAGGACGAGCTAATTTGCCCCCATGTCTGAAAAAGATCCAGGAAGCCACTCAAATCTGAAGGCTTTTGACACCATTGTGAAGTGTGACTGTCTGTTATTTTTCAAAATGACAGTTGAGTGAACAGAGGTCACTGCTAAGTGCTGGAGAGGGATGTGCTGAAAATATTCAGAGGGACTGCTGTGCGGAGCCTGAGTCACTGTTGGCAAACTGATGTCCAGTCTGCTCTAACCCCGATGGTCATATTGCTCATGAATGAATCACACAGTCACATCATTCAACGCTGAAAATCTAAATTCTGATTTCTGATACTCGACTTGATCTCCGCGAAAAGTTGCTCAACCAAAACACTCTCACTCATCTTTGTTTTTTCTCTTCCTGTGACAAAGTCAAATCCCTGTGTATCAATGTCAATGTGTGTCCCTTCCTCCTTATAAATAGGACCTAATTCAGTTCCCTCTGTTGTTGCCCTGATAGCATTACAAAATGTTCCTGACATAAATTGGACAAAGTAGAGGAGACCTTGACTTTGTCTTTTTTGCGTAAATTGTCACGGTGCACTTAATTCAACCACCAGATGGCACTACATAAATACATCTGCAGGTCGCACTGACTTTATCAGGTGAACGGGTGAAACATGCGTCAATGCAGAAATGAAGGCCCTTGAGTTCCCTGATTCACTTATGATGGAAGAGTATGGATTTGTATTCCTCTTTGTCTTGGTTCGTCTCCAGTATTACCAAGAGATGGGGATTAATATGTCACTTCCAGCAATATTATTCATTGGGCGGTGCGTCAGAAGACGGATCGGCCAAACCATCCAATGTAATCAGGCTGGAGAGCACAGTGTAGATCAAACTGACCAGGCCTTAACTGGATCCACAATAAATGATACACACTACCTCACAGATATTAGTTATTTTACCCTCCCCATTACATGTACAGCACACTGACGTTAATACATCCTGAAGTTAAGGCTTAACTTCAGGATGTGAGTGTTGTTTATGAATTGCAGAATATCCCCCTTTGCTGTTGTCCTGTTGTTTTGTCGGGTGTGTTGCTTACAGATGTGTATCACAGAATGGGAGATATTGTATATTGGCTTCATGGATGCAAAATAGTTTGTTGTCTCGCACAGAGTCCGCACACATAACTATTTTATTTGTAGTGTTGGCTTAATGGCAAACTAAACATGGCTATTGTATCACAACACACGTTGTTATCTCCACAGTTTCTCTACACACTTCATAGGTTCACGTGACAGCGTGCTTTACTGTTTTTCATATCATAATTGCATCTAAAGTGCTGAGCTGCTTCTTTCTATGATGACCTTGCTGCTGCACACTTTGCCAAGTTTGCCAAACCTTAAGTTTTTATTGGTGTACTGACGGTCATCTGCAGCTTATCAACGCAACATAACATTTCCAAAAAAAAATTTCGTTGAATATGTTTGAGTTAATAAAATCTGCTGCATATCTGTTTTTTTATTTATATATTGCATTCAGTAAACAGTAGCCTACAGTTAGCTTGTTGCATGCTTGTGAGGAAGCGACGACATCAGAGCCTAGTGGCCGAATGTCAATTCTGTAAATATTGTTTTACATTATAAACCTGTGCTATGTGAGGTGTCTGCTTGCCGATACCAGATTGAAAACACAAGGTTTACTCGAGTCATTTTAAGGTATAACGTTTGCGTAATGATTAGCCCATGATTAGTGGGCATGTGCCCACCCCCCTCCCATGAAGGACATAGCCACTGTGTCAAGGTCTCAGGTGTGACTGCTATAAGCAATACCGCCTGCACTGTCACTCCTGTATAACTGTAGTGGGGAACCATTTAGCAAAATATTATCTAAACATATTGTTGTACTTGACGGAACACATTTGGAGTAGGAGATTTCTTAATATGGCATTATGCAGTATTAAGGCTGATTAGTTTGATGAAGTGGGTGTAAGCTCAAACGCAGCCAATTGTGACTAAACCAGAAAGACGCTGCCGTAGTAAACACTCAGGTAGGAGGTCAGCTACTGGTTGGAAGGAGAGACTCATATTTTACAGCGTCAGTAAGAACTACAGTGGGTTATTTTAGTTATATAACTTTAGCTGACATTTCTAAGCATCTTGAACCAAACCTTCATCATTCATGGCTGAGTTAGCACATATAATAGAAGGAAATTAGTGGGCCTACTTTAAATTCCCATTTTAATTTATAACCTGAACAGTTAACTACCTTACTGTGTTTCCAGATCGTTTTTTTGGGCAAATAGTGGTACAACTTCTACCGTATGCAACAATGTCAGATCAGTTTACTGCGTCACAAAGTCTCTATAGTTTATATTTATCTCACACAACCTCATGATGAACGGGGAACGTCTTCAACTGAAATTCCGTTGCCGTTCATGCAACGGATGTGAGGATTTGTTACTTTTTGACTGTTTTATATCGTTTTAACTGGATGTCGTTGGGTTTTAGACTGTTGGTCAGACAAAACAAGACATTTGAAGATGTTATCTTGGACTGTAATCGTTAGTTGCTGTGTAGCCCACTGTTTACCGGCCACAAATTCCATTTCGCATTTCTTAAAGTAAGTGTGATCAAATCCTCTTGCAGGTCAAGGGGTCAACCTGTCTCTCTCCAGCCCACATTAAAAAGGTCATCTCCAGCTCTGTCACAGTTACTCTCGTCTATTTTCTTTCTCTATCAAGTAATTTAAGCAAAAGTTATCAGTCCTTTCCATCTTTTTCAGTCAAGTAGAGCTTATAGTTTTTGCTTCAGTGTGCAACCAACGGAGCATTATGATCTCTTATCTTTGCTCTGCTCTGGAAAAGATGAGAGGGGAAGCGTCTCAAAATAGCTGATGCTATTGTGTTTACTGCGAAAAGTCAGGCACACCTTGACATTTGGACGCAACACAAACAAAAAGAGAAAGTAATAAAGTGAAGTTGGTGCTGCTCCCCTGGTTAATGGAAAAGGTGAAATCCACAGAGTGGTTTCGTGGTGCTGAAACAATGTTGCTGGAGAGGTCAAAGTTGCAGTAACTAGATGTGATCCCTATGAGGCAGTGCTGCCATGATTAAACCCTTTTATCAGTACTTTTTTTTTTTTTTTTAAATCTACGCCATTGGGTGAACATTTGGATTGAGTAGAAGACCCGCAGTGGTTTTACGGTTGTGGGAGGGGGAGTCTCTAAACACTATCTCCCAGTCCTCGGGGCTTTATGGCAGGGGAACAGTAAACCTGGCGAGCAATAATATTTATCAGAGGTTTAATGACAACTATTCTTGTCTCGAGGCTTCAGTCAACCACGGCGTGCGTTGCATTCTAAAAACCTCAGTAGTTCAATTTTAATGTCGGCCTCATCTCTGAATGTAATAGTACGAGATCTAAAAGAAGAGTTTGGTCATTTGTGTTGTGCTGTGGTTGTTTCTTTCTCATATCCATTTCCAGAAACCAAAACAAGATAGACATTTTCACAATTACTTTTATGTTTTTGTTATTATTAATATTATTGAATTCTAAATCACCATTTCTGAAACTAGGGCTGTCTTAGTTGGAACTCCGCACACAAAAACCTAAAACATATACACAAAATACCAAATACCTTACATCTCTTGTATAAGCAAACACATCATTCAAAACTATATACGTTTAAAAAATGGTGTTTTTGCATTACAACTCTACACACCAGCACCGAATAAATAGTTCTTTCCAAATGCCAACTGCACACTAATGCCATATGAGTATAAAGCACTATTATCTGGAGTCCTTCACATTTTCATTTGTAGCATGCTGTAAATACTCTATGAACACAAATGCAGTGGAGAAACCAACACATTTGTTTATTTTCAATACTCATATACTCATAAGAGTATACTCAAATAGTTGAGTATCAAATACTCAAATACTAACTGGAGATAACATGAACATAGGTACTGTGTTGTAATGTAAACAACAAACAGTATTGCAATTACAGTAACTCTCTAAAAGTGGTGTCCATTAGTGTTCACACCAAAAAGCAAACCTGAATCCTATTTATAGTGTTCGAGCTCTGATTTCTAAGTTATCTAATTGGATGCAGGTGTTGTCCAATGTGTATTCTGGGGGCGAGCGATTCATAGTTGAGTGTGATGTTTCAATGGCAGTGTGAAGCAACAACACAGGCACAGGCTTTTAGTTTTGAGTGATGTGTGTAATCACCGTGTGTAGTTATTGGGCAAAACGCGTCTTTTAGAATTTAAAACTCGGTGTAAAGCAGACAACGTGCTCGTGGTTTAACATACCTGGTCAATGGATACATGAGTTATTGGTCTGAATACTGTGCCACTAGAACCTGTTTTTGAGTCTTGGCTGTTGCAAAAAACTTGTAAGACCACTGTGCTTAATTAGTGTCAAGTTGTTGATGCCCTTCTAAATAAGGCTGCTGATAGGAGTGTAACACTTCTGAAACCATGTTTTCTGTGTGGTGGTTTTGGGATCTGTAGGTTCATCAAATATTTGTCACAGAGGAGTAAAGCGCATTTTCTGGGGCCTATTTTCAGCCGCGGAACAATACACATTTGATGTGTCAGTCGAAGGAACATGTCAGTTATGGTGTGGTTTTTTTATATATTTCTTAGACAGCGATTTAAAGCTGTACGTCACAGAGCAATCAGCTATATATTGTTGGTGTTCGTCATTTTTTAAAATCTGATGTTGTTATAACCACATTTCCTGAAGCTCCAATCCCGACACATCCCTTTTTCTATCAGTGTCCTTTCCATCTCATGTATAACACGAGGACGGTGTTTTGGCCCTTTCGATTCTCTGACACATCGAATAAATCTTCGGCTCTCTCTCTCTCTAGGTCAAGTGCTCCATCACTGTGTCCAAACAGGTGTGCCATATTCTTGGCGAGACATGTCCCCCCCCCCTCCTGTCCACTGAGCAGTCTGTCCTCTACAGGCTGTGTCCTTGTCCGCCTGTGTCGCTCCGCACTGGGACCGATGTGATCTGACTGACAATGGCGGCCTGTCTGCCTGCCGCTATCTCATAATCCTGCTTTACAAATGTGTCCCTCCTGGTTGCTAAAAATACAGACGAACTAGCATCGGGGAGAGGGAGTGATATGAGCCAAAAACAAGATGTATCCCTTTTTCTGTTGATTTCAGAAACCAGCATGAGTCACTGTTCACCATTTTTATTTCAGCTGTTTGGGAAACACTGAACAGATAACATATTTTTAAATGTTGTTCGTGGCTATTTGTACATAAAAGTGGCCTCCTGTATGAGATGTCTTCAAGTTTATCCTGTTAATGTCTTTCGGTCAAATTAGACAAAAGCTGATGTCATATTATTTGACCAAAACCTTTAAAAAAGAACCCCAAATCTCATCATTAAGATGTCTGCAGGGACAATATCTGGAAGTGGTTTTACAGACACATTTGCACATTTCACACATTTTTAGAAATAGCAACGATGTTTAAAGACACGTTTTCAGTGTTCATTGTCTTTATGTTGTACATTCTTTGAATATCTTTGATAATTAGTGTGTCATTAAGTTTATAATAACTATGCAAGTGTTTTCATCTCGTCCTTTGTCTCCGTAGTAATTGCTAGCAGTGTTTTGTCTTTTGGCATTGGTTCTACTTGTGAATATGTACATTTTATATTCATCTCTCTAACAAAAAAAAAAATCAATCAAACCATCACAACATTTCCACTCTCAGTAGAACAGAAAGATAACATAAATTCGTTTTTGCCATTAAAGACCCCTTTATGTAAAGTCTTTATGTTCTTGTTGCTGTTACACATTGACGGTTTGTTCTTAACAAAAGTACTGTTTAAGATAACATTATGCACTTTGCAATCATACAACAAAATATAACCACACAACAGTCATATCTTTAACCACACGATTAAAGAACCATATCCTGTCACATTTTATAAATCAGTTACACTGGATAACGCTGACAGGTCCTAACAAAGACTCCCAAAACACATCACAGACAATATGTTACAAGCTAACGGCAGCATACTGTTATAGAGTGTTCACTTTATGTATCATATCTACAAAATGTTCTTTTAGAGGCGATGTGATTAAAACCACAAACAACCATAACAATCAAATAAATCTACAAAACTGATCTCTACCTAGTACCGAACATGTAGAAGAGAAATTGTTACTTTTCTTCTGGCTGATGTGATGGCATCTTAAATCAGTTCAATAGTTATTATTCCATTCAGTGTGTCTATGAGATGTGTTAGTGGTCCCTTGTGACGTATTATAGATCAGCACTTTTATACAACACTTAGTTTTTCTTTTTGTTGAACTGAAGCAGGTTTATTGGCTGGACAAACCCAAGCACAGGTAATACAGAAATGACCCACTCCTTCCCCCCCAAAAACACTGTTCAGCACATTCAGTCAAATGTGCTCCGATTGCAACACATTCCAAAGAGGTGAATTTTATTCACATGCTTATCAGATCACAGAGTTGAACTCCACAAAAGAAGTGAGTGTTCCCTCAGCATGTAATGGTGGAAGGCAAATGAGCGGATATCTCAGCAACGGCTTCAGCAGGTCTGTGTTCAGCAACATTTAAAACGGACCGCTCGGCGATAATCCACTGTCGTCTGACGTCAGCGCTCTCACCGGGCTGTGTTGATTATTTCCGTTTTGAAGAAGAAAAAAAAAGGCGTCAGTGTCACACTTTGGCAAATGTCGAAATCAAAAATGAGTTGGATCACTTCTTGAGAGAGAGAAAAGTGTTGATCCGTAGTCCTCGGCTCCTACAACAGCTGGAAACCTTCAGGCCGTCGTAGCATTGGCGTTAAAGCAAAGGCGAGTGAGAGGAGCACGCTTGAGGGGTGTAAGCGGGGGAGTCCAGCTGCTGGGCTTCTAGCGTTGGCATTTGAGCTGCTAGACTCATCCAGTTGATGGTTCTGAGGGAAAAGACCACAGCTTTAGTGTTACATGGAGTGGAAAGATCACAATTTCTTTTGATGAAATAAAATAAAAATAAATTCTGTGGGTTTTATCGTGAATGTTTAGCTTGTTTACCTACAATCAAAGCAAATTTGGTGAAACAGATGGCCTCCGAAATCAGGTCAGAAATAATATTTTATATACCAGCAGAACTTCAATTTAGAATTTAGCAATTTAGAAACATAATGCCTTAAAAGTGTGCATTCATTCGCATTTAAAAGCTTTTCTTCTTTCGACCGTAAAATGTTGAGCTCAGTGCTTAATATTCATTCATTAATAACCAAATTTAAGGGACCCGTATTCAAATATCAACATCTTCATCGACCTCACAAATCTATTGTTGGGGCCCTAATGGGAACCTCGAATGGAACCGACAGAGTAAAACAATTCTTACCACACATTGAGCATTATCCACTGTCAGATTTGACACCAGCTTTTGGGCCTAGAAGGAAGATACAAAGGAAGAGAAGGCAGAGAAACATTGATTTTCATTCTTTTTTGGCATGTTTTTTCTTTATTATACAGATGACACTGGAAATGGGAAGAGAGAGAGAAGCGAACCCAGGGCGTGGCGGTTATATGGCTACCATATTTGATCCTGTTTGCCTGTATTTCAAGATCACAGATGTTGGTTCAAATATGCTCCGAAATACACCGCTGAGCAGACATTATTTCCAGTAGCTGAATGAAGAAATAGTTTTTGTCTGGAAGGTGAACTGTGGCTAAAGGAAGGGCATTGTCTTCAAAGTAAAACAAGGTCTAGCAAAACCATTACGGCATCGAGTCAAACTCCCTCTGCCACAGTTATGCAGCAAAACACACAACAATGAGATTTATGATAATGCTTTCAGCGCCCACCAATTCCCACAGTTCAGACCTACATGGACCTCTCTTTGTATAATCGTCCGCCTCGAGCATAGACGTGTGCGTGTTTGTGTGAAAAGTGTGTCCGTGTTAGATCCCCTGTTTGTGCCAGCTCAAGGTTATGACAGTTTAATAACTTTAAAACTTTTCTCAGACTCCTCCAAACCTCTTCAGCCACATATGAAAAAAGAAGAAAAATACCCAAATGCATTTGCACACACACACACACACAAACAAACACACACTCACAGATACAGAGATGGAGCACAGAGAATGATAAAGTGACTCTGTGGTGGTTTAGGAACATAATAAACACTCAACGCATTGGTTTTTAAGTAGAAAGAATTCTATGAACCAGGATTCTGGAGAAGAGTGATTAATTGCTCTACAGGAGGTCTTTCCTCCTGGAGGATGCTTCTACCGGTGATAAATCATATTATCGCTATTAAAAGCCAAAATGATAGATTGTCTCCCCTTAAAGTATGTGTGATATCATCTCATTTATAGCCCCGGAGTATTTATCAGAAGAGAATAGCACAGGTCTGAAATGTGTTGCTGAAGCCAAACACTTTCAACGGAGCTGGAGTACCTAAAAGCACTTTGAAGCAAAAAACATGCAATTTATTATGTAAAATGTCATTGAAGTGATTTTTCTACAATTGCAGTTGGTATTACAAAAGTAATTACCATTTCCAGAAACTCCAGTGCAGCTACTAAGTAGAATTTAGTGGTTAACAAGGTCAAAAATGAACTTTCTTGTGATTCGTGAAGCTTGAATTGTTCTTGAGACGCTGTCAGAGCAAGTCAGTTAACTAGTCATTATGCTTTATTATTTAACCATGAGCAGCTATTGTTGTGACAAAGCTAACAGGAATTTCTGTAAACATAAACTGACAGTCAAAAATGTGGTATATCCTCAGCAGGATACTGTGTCCCTGTGTGCACGCATACACACACACACACAGAAGCAGACACACTACACCTGTGGGCCATTTGTGATGTTACTGTGGCAACCAATTAGCTTTGACATGACAGCTTTGGAAGCTCTGACTCCACACCGACGTCTCATCTTTCTGCCCAGGAGGGGGGGATTCTGTGCATGCCATCAGAAAAGCATCGCTGATCCATCAAGGTGACAGAGCCAGACGTCTAAAACTCCGACAGAAGCTCTGAAAAGATCTCCACCTGATATTTAGCTCTCAATTTAGATTCAGGCTTTTTTTTTTTTCTCAGAGGTTTTGAAGCCTTCAACATCTACCGGGATAAAAAGCCTGGAAGTTAATCAAAACATTTGTTGTGGTGTGGAGGGATTTCATGTTTCTTCTTTTATTGTCCCTTAAACGTAGAGCAGAGGCACATCCACTCACTGCAAACTAAGATTAAGATAAGTAGGCTAGATATTATGATAATTGAAAGTATTATAGTATTGAAAGTAATGACCTTGCAATGTAGCGGTACCCTTTTCTTTCAGATAGGAATTCCTTAGAAAGACTTTGTTAATGAGATAAGTGGCGGTATAAGCTGGCTGGCAGTTAGAAATCTCTAAATAAAGAAGCTACCGGATTTGATTCTAACACTGCAAAGTTTATATTGTCGTCTTGTCAGCGTGTAGAAACTATGCAGTCAAATAAAATGCACTGCCGAGTGGACGAGATACTGTTATCATATTGTCGCTTGTTTCTTTAGATTAGTTTGTGCGTCAAAAATGATGCAAAAGTGATTTTGCCTTCGCTTCTTTCTCTACGTTTATATTTCAAAAATAAACATCAGTTTTGTAAGTCAGCAAGAAAGATACCTCCTGTAATCTAACACTGCAACTCCTCTTTCAAACTCTGTACTTTAAAAAACGTCACCTGTAAGGTCCCACAGATGTGATATAAAGAGTCTTCATCTAGATCCAGTTTGGTCGTGTCCGTGAGTGCATCCAGTCCGTTGCTGGTTCGGTCTTTGCCCCTCCGCGTGATGCTGGCCTCTGGTAAGGTGGGCTGAATTGGGGGTTGAGGCTGCCACACTCCGACATCAGTACCATTGCCAAATGCCTGGATAGCATTTCCTGCAAGAATATAGCGTATTAATTTGTGATATTTTTGATCCTTTTACAAAAAAACGATATTTTACATATAATTAAATGGTATGTAAAGTGAAAAATGTGTACGGATTTATGAGAAAATATGCATTCAATGTCATTACTTCGATTCAATTGTAGAATGTTTCTAACTACATGTCATAAGCATTATCCTGCAGCGTGCCCTCTGAGCCTCTGATTAATAATAGAGTCTGCACATCTAACAAGATAGCAGATGTCTTTTGTCGTTGCCGGGGAAATAAGTGCAAGTGGCATGGCCCAAGACATTTCGCTCATGCCCAACTAAAAGCTGCTTATAATTGATACTTTGGATAATTGTGTAGGAAACTAAATTACTTGACCTTTCTCAAGAGCATTTTTTAAAAGCAGTGTCTGCCTATAATAGCTGTGATTTGCAAAAAGGAACTCAATAACCGCCTGAAATTAGAAAACTTTACTGATGTAATGTCCATTTTTTTCATCATTAATTTGACATTTAATCGAAGATACCTTTCCCTGAGCAAAAAAAAAAAAAAATGTGGCCGAAAACTCCTTTTTGTAATATCTAGTCTGAATCATAGTAAAAAATGAATGGTCAGGAGTTATTTAGGACATTGCCATTCAATTATAATTGCTCTGTTATACTGTTAAAACTTGAATGTGGAAAGGGCATTCGCATATGAGTAGAAATACAAAAGAAAATGCTCAAGATATTGTTGCCTGTACACAGTCAAAGCAAATTGTCTATGAAAGGAGAACACATGATAGACCGTCACATACTGTACTATTACAGCTTGCAGCCATTATCTCCCAGTCTATAATTTCAAAAGGTCAATTTGGCCTCATGCTGTGAAGAATAGTGCAATTTTGGAAGGGGAAATTATAATCTCTGCAGTACTGGAACTCACGTAGGCATCGGTTGCTGGTGAAAAACTCTGCAAATCGTTCACAGTCTGGCTTGCTGTTCCCGCTGCTGCCGCAGTCGCACCACGGCGACAGACTGATGCCGAGCGATCGCTCGTAATTCGGTGTCATCACCGTACCTGCAGCATAAAAGAGAACTATTGTTAGTTACTGTAACATTCGTCTCAGGACTCTTTTGGTTTCCCACTTCAATTTGAACGTTTAGATCAGCCAATGAGAGTGAGCTTATTCAGTATTATAGAGTGCCTTTACTTAAACATTTCTTTTTGCAGAACTTGCAGTGTACCTCATTGTGGAGCTGTGTTATGATGCATAAATATAATTCCATTTTACAAAGGCTTTAACCGTTTAAGTTTAAATAGGCTATCGTGGCATCTGTTGCCTTTTTTTCATAGCAATCACGTGATTGATTAGGCTTATACTTATTCGCTGTGCAAGTACATGCACATTTCTTTGTGCAGAGACCGAGGTTTGTGGTGAAGGCAGGGGGCCACTTTAGAGGGTGTTACCTGTGTGAAGTACAATATGAATGGTAGAGATTAGAATGTCTGCCTGTTGAGTTTGCAATTGGTCACAGAGGCCCCGCGTTCAAATCTCATTACTAAAACTCAACATGTTTCCTTTTTACATAATGGAACCTGCAGATGGAAGAAAGACTGAACAAAAGGAAATAAGCTCTACTTCTGCAAAGTGCTATAATTAACCGTGTAACTTAGTGGTGTAACGGACCACTGTCGATCCGTGATCCGTACGGATTCCTCCCCTCGCGGTTCGGCGCGCATGTGAACCGCGGATTAATTACACAATTTGATGTTAACCATCACAGTGTGAAATAAAGTTTTACTGACGACTGTCATCCGTCAATATTTAGTAAAATATGAGTTCAGGACATCTGCATTTATGCTTTTCTAGTCGCCAATCTCTGATGATGTTACATTGTAAACAACCAATCCCTGAAAAACGAGACTTGGGCAAATTATAACGTTATCATGATGTTATCATGATAAATCCAGTTGTTTGAAAGAGATGTTTTCACAACAACATAAATGGATATTAAAGATGAATTATGATCTGTTTACACTAGCTCTAAGCAGCTTTACATACCTCATTAAAACTAATAATGTTAATGCTAAATTAGTTTTAATCAATAAAAATACAATCTTTTATTTCCTAATCATTTGAATTGTGTGTTTTTATGAAGAAAAAATCACTATAGATGACTATAACAAAGTAAAAGATAACATTTAGGATTTTTGATGGTTTACACGGATTTCCGAGCGTTGAAATTATTTTTTGGGACGGTGGCAAAAAAAGCCTTGTAGACCAGCTGTATAATCAAACAACAAAGGGATCTATATCTGCCAATATTGATCATCAATGATCATCAATTAGCATTTGCGGCAAAAAACGTGATCAGGGATCTCTAAAAGTTACATTCGCTCCCTTTCTTCTTTTGTGCTGATCCGATCTTTGATCCTAGCCGTGACTCTGATCCGTGATACGATCCGAACCGTGCGTTTTATGATCTGTTGCACCACTAGTGTAAATGCACACAACTAGCAGGTTAGCATAGCCTACAAAGAAGTAGTGCCTGTGTAACATTGCAGTCTATAATATAACACCATAGTATGTGTAGTCTGTGTTGTCAAGTGTTAATGGTTTAAGTTTTCAGATTCATGACATACTTTCTCTTATAATTAGACAAAATGTCGACATTAACAGACGTGTATTCATTCTTTAACAAGTGGAGCTGTGGGGACAAATTATCCAAACCTAATCTGTGAAGAGGGCCATAATCCTTTAATCTGATTAAAGCTGTATACCTCACTTCTAATCATTCTGATAAGAAAGAGTAAATAATAGAAACAAGTTTGATAACCAAACGATTGACTGAGAACAAATAACGTGCAGTATATGATTTGAAAAAAGTGCCTTTCAGCAAGTTCATCTGACTAGGTTTCACAGATTGTAGAGCAACAACAAATCTTAAGAAATACCATTAGTAGTCCAACTTTAGGTCCAGTTACCAATACAGCTTTACATTCTATCCAGCATTTTAAAATGCCTCAGAGAACTTACCAATAAGACCTGAGTAAGACAGCAGACAGTCAGCGTAGCTCTCCCTCAGACAGCCTGATATGGAGTGAGCTTCTGGCTGACAGTTGCTGATGAAGTCTGCCAGCCTTGACCTAAAAACAACAGAGGTCCAAATTATAGATGCTTATTTCCTGATGCTGTTATTATTACTATACGAGGATAAGTGCTTGGTCACATTTATAAGCAATGGTTCAGAACATTGGACTACATATTTGGAAAAACAGATGAAGTCTATTGAGGATCCCTCTTTGCCTTCCCTACCTGCAGATGTAGTTGGTCTTGCATGTGTTCTGAAGAGACAGACAGTTAGGCTTGTCTTTGTCATCGTAGGAGCAGACGGGCACGATTGTTTGTCGTCGGCGCTCTGCACATGCTGTCTGATCCCCCGCTGGACAGGAGCAGAACAGCATCCCATAGCTGTATTTAGTCGGAACCTTTATTTTGGAAAGAAAATTTTAAAAAATAAAGATACCTTGTAGTTAAATAGTGACAAAATGTGAACAGAGACCCGCTTTCCACCTGGCATTAAAATGTGTCTCGTATCCAGATTGTATCTAGATATGATTACAGTTACACTTGAAAACTACATGTGTGAGATCTGATTGAGAACCCTCTCTGAAAGGGCTGAGAGGAGGGCTTGCACTACGTATTTCCGCCCACGTAGTTGTTGTAAGTGCATTAAAAACGCAATTCTATTTGTACTTGTGTTCAACGGGGTCACAATGTGCCCCAGACCACCTCCGGAGGACGTTTTGCTGTGCACTTACAACTGTACTTTTATGTGGTCAAGCACTATCCGACTGCAATCAGATCACCCAAAACACATTTGAATGGCTTGTTTGAATGAGGTCATGGATTCAGATCCACTCTTGCTGCCTCCCAACGTTAACAGTAGCTTTCAGTAGAGTTAAGCGTTATGATAAGTAACAGACTTTTACCGAGAGATTGGACTCAAAGTCCAAAAATAGCATTTTTTCCTTCGACATTTGACACCTGGTTTAGATGTTGATTCAAACACACAAAGAGCAGCTCTCAGAATTAACATGCTTAATTACCTTGTCGAAGAACTGTCGGAGGGCCTTGTGGCATTTGCGCTTGTTGCAGGCCTCAGAAGCAGACACCCTGCTAGTGCAGGGGTTGATGTATGCTGAGCGGTATTTCTTACACGTGTCATTCAGGTTACAGGCCTTGGCAGCATTCAGACAGTTGTTCTCCTTTGTAGATGCCGGCTCAACTTAGAAAGAAGAGAGATACATCATTTTATATTTCCCTGGTATAAGAGATATTACTTTCTTGCACAGGTTACATTGTAAATGACCAGTTCTTCAAAATGAAGGTAGTCTCGAGTGAATCAGATTAGAAGACACAGTGCGGGCAAGAGATGGACAAAAATGAAGACAGATATTTGAGTCAATTTAAGTGAAAAGAAAGAAAGGCATCATGAGGAAATCATTTTTTGCCCAGCAATTTCTTAAAAAGATGTTACACTCCTCATTTCCACCATCATTTGTCACTATGTAATACCCTTACCTCTTTACTTTGTCCCCGGCAGTTTAATTAAATGGCAGAAATAGTCCTAAGGAAGTCTCTAAGTGTGTCTTAGGTGCATTGGAAAATACACCCTGATGTAGATAAAATACAATACATTTTGTCATTATTGACATGAATTATAATCCAAATAATAGGAAGTTGCTATTCATCCCAAAGTCATAGCCAGAACAAATATTTACGCAATGTCCCCAAACATTACTGTAATCCTCTTTAAAAATGAAAAAGCTCAACTGTATGAGAGCTGTGAGCCTCGTAGAACGCAGACATATTTTCAAACGCAACAATATATGAGTGAACATCTTTTACAGAGGTTTAATTATGAATTATTGCTCCAATTTGTTGCTCCAGTTGCTCCATTTGTTGCAGTTGCTTCGTGGCATGTTTGAACTTAAATTCTCTGGCTAAATTGTGTACTTCAGGTTGTTATCAGATCCCCCTCTGTGACTTCACTAAGTCTGGTATTTATGATCAAACCTTATGTGTGCAACAGAAAACCATAGTTAGACCATACCGCTCATATTAGAATATTCCAGTGTGTGTTTGTGTGACTGTTGCTGTTTTCCTCATCACATCGTCTTATGCTTGTCATTTGAAGGTGATTTTGTGATCCGCAGCCTGACAGAAAACACCGAAATGTGCACCGTGAAAATACAAACACCTGCTCAGACACTGCATTTTCCGTACTTTGAGTTACAGAAACCAAGTCACCCATATTTGCTTCCAGTCCCATCACAGTATGCCAGTCCTTCCATCACAGCCCAGCCAAAACACTCTATGGCCAACATCTCATGTAATTTTTGCTATTTGTTGGTAAAAAGTCCTTCTTGCCCGACTGAGTTCTGCGCAGTAACACAAAATGTACCCTCAGCCTCGATGTGGAAGAATGAATTCCTGTAAATCTGCCTTTTGAGGTGGAATTGAAGCTCACTGCACTCTTTCATGCACCACAGCATGAGTCATGATTAAATCTGAAAACATTCTTGAACCTAGGGTTAATCACATATTACAAAAGCCATTACTTACATCTGACAAGTGCCTGGAGATGTGAGCTGTGATCTTTTAGTGGGTGTTTGTAGCTCTCAAGCCATAGGTGTGACAGTTCTGCCTCAATTACAGTAACCAAGAGCAAAATGGGACTCCATATAGACGCAACACACAAAAGAAAAAAAAAGCATTTTTGCATTTAATAAGCTACTTTTGGGTAACATCTTCTCTGTTTCAGGCGTACAATCCATGTTGGACTGTCAATTACATTTTGAGGGAAACATATTGTCTCCAAGAAAACAGTTTCAGTTGTTAACCTTGTACATTGAAACAAAATTTAACTAAAAACGCTACAAAACTACTTGGTTAGTTTGAGTAAAAAACATGGTTTGGCTTGAAATGGCTGTGAATTTAAAACAAAACAAAAATGCAACAAAAGTACTTGGTCATGTTAAGGCAAAACAAAACTACTCCTTGGTCATGTTTAGGCAACAAAGTACTTGGTTCACATGGGACACAAACCGCTGTCTCCTGGTTGAAAGCCCTGTGGTTTTGATCCATCCACCCCCCCCAACTTCCTCCCGTACGTAGACTTCCGTAGCTCATTTGAAACTTATCTGTAATGCGTCAAAAAGCAAACGTAATCCAAGTCCAAATTATTGTCCCTCAAAACATAATACACAGTGCAGATTCGTTGAATGAAAGGTCATTTCTAGGAGACAGGGCTGGGCAATGAGTCATATAAACAAGGCTCTGTTGAAGATTATTTGTTGACTGTGATTTGTTCTGAGCTGCTTAACTATGACTGTAATCATTAGAAAACAAATTTTCCCTGTTCCTGTAATGCTGTTACTGTCTTAATGTCTTTCTTCACATGGTTATCTATGACATGCAGCATCTCTGACAAAACAAAAAACTACAAAAAACAACAAAAATGGTGACTTGTGATTAACATTGTTCCAACTTATCAGTTAAATTCATACATTTAACCAAACATTACTCTAGTTTATTGTGTCGTTGGTGTATTGATCTTGAAGTGCATGCCAAGAACTGCAATCCTAGATGTCCGTCTGAATGTATCTTGTTCAAAGACCTGCAGGCTTAAGAAAAACAAATCTCACTGTGCCGTCTTCAGTTGCAGCCCTTGAGCAAGGCCACCATGTTGCCATTGACCCATGGAACCTGACCCTTGACCCCTAATAGGTTGACACAAAAGACCTTTTTGAAGGACCGCCAGCCAGGTAGGGTTAAATATGAATCTCAAAGAAGAGCTTAATTATGGTGTCCTGGGGGGGGGGAAGAGGTGCTGCGTTCACTATATTAAACACAAGAATAAAGACTCGACTATAACTAATACCACACTAGCAAACAATGCTACATATGTGGGCCACATGAGGTTGTGTGCCATGAAGCTAAAGAAACTCCAGAACAAGGCTGCATGGTTTAACATCAGCACGCATCATGCATCAGATTGTGCAATCCCCTTTATTTGTTTTTGCTTGTAGATGCCGGCTTAGATGGAATAATCATCTCTTTGCACAGGATACATGGAATAAAGAGCACCAGAATCATTAGAGCTCGTCCTTAAACCTCCTTTCTCTTTCGGGTTTAATTCCAGTGCAGCAGTTTGAGATAATAATCAGCCATGGATTGCTCAAGCCTACTTTTTCTTTGTTCTCTAAACATAGGAACATGTGGTCCTAGAATTGCCCTTTTTTATCCGTGTATGACATGTAAATCCTCCCATATCCATGGAACACAGATTATAGTAATACAGAGTATTAGTGTGACCATCAGACCAAACCTCACATGCCAGCTGTGTGCATGGAGATCTCGATTTAAAAAGTGGATTGCTATGAAGCCGTCTACACAGGGTCAGTTAAAACATTTAGCTCAGTCAATGAACATGACCAGCATTGTTGTATTTTTTCCCCTGAATCAATGAATAATAGTGATAAATATTGATGAAAAAAAAATCCTGATTGTCGTTTTGGCCCTAATCGTGCAGCCCTAAATAATGGTATGAATTTGTTGCTGTTTTATTTAATCCTTCTAAACGTATCCCTCCACTTAGTGCCCTCTTCATCTCCCATAATGGAAAGCAAACAGCAGTGGTCAGGGTCCACTCCTTCATGGCACCCTGCCTTCCACCAGGCTTCCTGCCAGCGTCACTAAATCCCTGCCAGTGTCCCGGTATTTACGACCAGACCCAAGACCCATTTATTAAGTGCACCCATGTAATTAGCAAAATCTCACTTAGTTTATACCACACCAGCTATCGCTTTTTTTCCCTTCCATTTAATCCTCCATAGTCATTCATCCTGAATTCATTCAAACATAAGTGCAATAGCCTCTGCATTGCTCATGTCTGCCATATTCAGTATGATTCTGATATAAGATAAGGTTAAGGTTCAGATGACTGCAGGATACGGGGGCGAGAACATAAAGTATGAGCGTAAATCGGTGTGGTTGCACCTGACGATGCAGTGGGTGAGTCAGATATGTGGATGCCCAGACCCACTTTTGCCTTCTATTTTTCAGAATGTCAGTTATGTACTCCGACCAAAGGGCTGGTATTCAGCTTGGCCAATTAAAATAAAAACTGTCTACGTTCCGTCTCACCATCAGCCGTTGCCAAATGATACTACTTTAGAGGACTTTCTTTCTCTTTCTTTTGTTTTCTTCCTTCCAACTTTCAGGCATCTGTAGTTAAAACCACGAACCTGTATATTCATGAACAGATATCAATCTGAGAGATGTAAGAAAAGCCGGAGGCACCGAGAGGATGTGTGTGTGTCACTGTCAATGAATGGGAGGTGTGCAGGATGATTTGCATGTAGATGAGGATCTCTATGCAGCAGAAAATGCACACAGTAAGAATGATTAAGTGTTTGTGTACATACGTGTTTGTGCGTGTGGGTGCAGGGTGTGGTCAGCTCCCATCAAATGATTCCATATTTGGTCGAAAACCTCATCCTGTGTCACCTGCAGCCGGCAGCGTTTTATTTTCTTATCTGAAAGTCATGATTAGCTATTCCCCTGCATCAACCACGAGTGAATATCCGCTTGGATGATGAGTCATATAATCAATTTTTTGTATTTGCATGAAATTGCCAAATAAAATTGTGAAAACACAGTAACAAAGCGAGTTTCAGGTATTTTACACCTCAATATTGTAAGGCGGTACCCTCAACACAAACTCAACAACTCTCAAGACCCTCTTGGGATGTAATGTGTTGTTCTACCACAGGTGTTAGCCTTGAGTCTCTAAAAAGTATCTTACATTCACAGTACTAAGTTGGGAATGTGATTGTACAAGATATACCCTGCAGAAATCTGTCCTTTTCGTAGCTCTTGCTATGGGATTGCAAAACTGCATGTCTGGAATCACCTGAAGTTGTCTTCAGCTCAGTGGAATTCGAGTTTTCCTTGTTGATGGCCTCAAGTATACCCCAGTAAAGTATTTTTAAAGGCATAGACACGATGTGTTGTACAGCAGCTGTTTGTTTTTCTTCCTTTCGTTAAGGGCAGTGCTGTATTCCCATCGTTCCCTCGGTCTGCAGCATTGTGTTACATCTCTGGAAGGCACTTGTACATCGATTTATAAATGACGCAGCATTGAATTTCAACAGTTCCTGGAGACTATATTCAAGCAGTTATTGGCTTGGATGTCACGCCTTTTCGGTTTGAGTTAATAATGTCAATTACAGCGACAACATTTCCCCTAACCTTTCCTAAAGCTCCACCGCGTGGTTGGCATGGCAGACGTCCCTCCACAGGATAACTTGTAATCACTTTGGTGATCTCCTGACTTTTCGCCATCTTCAGCTAAAAGATTGTGTCCAGTACTTTAGTTCATGACCTGCAAAACTATGACATTCCCATCAGCCTCAGCTGTACTTTGTGTTTAGTGCTCATTAGCAAATGTTAGCATGCTACATTAAGATGGAGAACATGGTGAACACACCTCTTTGACATCGGTAACATAGAATTGTCATTGTTAGCTTATCGTGGTTAGCATTTAGCTAACACTGATGCTAGGGTGTAGACTCGTCTTCTTCTCGTCTTGTTGACTTTGTGTTGACAGATATTTATGTTTAGTAATGTAGTTTATATAATACAACAAAACATGTGTACATGTAAAGCTATTAAATAAAATCCAATTAAATCAAAAACAGGATGAGTGGAGGGGTTAACAAAGTCTGTAGGTCGTCGTCTGCTAATTTCATAGCTATCTAGTTTCCATCATTTGCTGAAACTTATCTTGAATATAAATGGACTAAATGTATATCGTAGCAAACATTGATTTTCAGCCATTCAGTAGTGAGCATCATATTAGTAGTTGACCCAGGGGACGTGGTATGGACTCTCATGTGCATTATTTTACACTGCAGTTGGCCTGAGGCCTGGCTTAGTTGCAAACAGGAATGAGGTCACTTATGGCAAATGGATTCCTGATACCTAACCCATTAAGTGATTTATTTTGTCTCAGAGCCTTTGGCTGTTTACACTGCTATACATTAAACTGGCTCTTCAGCTCCGGCTCCACCTCTGCTATGCTCGATTTATGTTGCTCACAAACTTGCATACACATCGGTGATTTCTTATGATAGTTAACCTGCCACGTCTTCCACAGTCAGTCACTGACTTTGATGGAAAGGTGCGTCAGCAGCAGATCAGTTTTTGAAATATATCTTCATCAAGATTAAAGCATTTTATATTTGTTCAGTGGATTCTGCTGTCTCATCTAAACAACACTATGCAAATTAGTTTGTGGTTAAAAAAAACCATTCCTTGATTGTTCCAAGCTGCTTTTTTTCTCTTGGCCTAAAATAAATAATTGCTGTTTTGATTTACGAGTAGTCACATTATCTGGAAGGCTTATGAATCCTTAACCACTTTCCCAAATTCAGTTTCTTTTTTTGCAATTCTTCTCCAGCACAGGAGACAAATCCAAAATTCCGATAAAAACATTTTTTACTCTCTGTTTAAAATACAGTTAGCCATTATGTCAGCGCATGTGGAGCAGAGCCACTTTGATACGCTAAGTGGATTCAATCACAGCGAAAGCCAGACAGAGAGAGGGAGAGAGAAAATCGAATGACCCTTTTTTTCTTTACTGAAATGGTAGCTGGCTAGTGCCGGCAGACGCCCTCCTCCAGCCAGAAAGCCCAACACTGAAGGGTGCCAGAGAGTGCTGCACTTGTCACACACACACACACACAGCTCTTGTTCTATCAGTGCCATTGAACGCAGACAGATAGTTAATTGCTCCTCTGTGTATGTGTGTGTGTGTGTGAGATCTAAATATGGCCCTGCCTAGGTGTATGCTCCCAAGTCCACCTGCACTCTATTCATATTTGAGGAAATACTGGATATGGCTTTTAGATTCGCAACAAACAGCAAGCAACATTTCTGTTTTTTGTTTTTTTACAATCAAGGCATCCAGCACACTGCAAGCTCCTGGAGCCCAAATAACACAGACTTTACTCTAAAAGGGTAATGAATTGAAAACTAGCACATAAACGCCACATCCAGCATTACTGTGACAGTGGAAAAACATGCAAACCCCTCATCACTGCTTTGAAAGTTCAACTGTGAAATATACTAAATTACTGTGCTTTGTATACGGCGGGTCACAGTGGCAGATAAAAGCCTTTGTGATGGATAATGGCCGTTGAAAGCTGCAGCCTGAAACCACACAGCAGTAGAAATGAGTGGTTGTCAAACAGTGACAGATTTGTAATGGCGATGCCGGTGACTTAAACTGGGTTTGAAGCACTACTGAGAAGTAATGGCTCTGTGTATGCGAGGACTTAACTTTCCACAGTGTCCATACGTAAACCTGAGGAATGTCAGGCAGCGTAAAAGCAGCGACTTACCAGCTATGATGGGGGCCAAGCGAAAGATATCCGAGAGCCGGCTATTGACTTGTTCATATGGAGAGTACTCCAGCAAATCATTACCTGCATGGGGAAAAAAAAGGATTGTCAACAATATGCTTGAAATGGCGTGTATGTACGTTTGTGTAAACGTAGGTGTTATCGGTGGATGTTATCTGATACTCGAACAGTAGCCCATCAATTATACTAAATAGCTTGTCCCTTGTTAATTACTAGTATTGACATTGCTTGTTTTGTAAACGATGTGTTGTCATGTAATTACTAAATAGGACTTGTGCGAAAGGTTGAGCTTATGGTGCACTGTGTTACAAGTGCAATTATCTCTGTCTCACATATAGGTGTTACTTTGGGGAACGAGTACAACATGGGAATGTGTCTTACTGCAGTTTGACTGATTTACAGGAGAAGGAGGATGAAGTCAATGTGGAAGTCACCGTATTCAACTACTCGAGGGAAATACAAAAGTGAGGTACTTCACTCCAATGCATATATTTATTTGCAGTTTCAGATTTCACACCTAAAGCATTACAGTGTGATTATGTTGTAAAAATAATGCATCATTTCAGATTAAACTATACCTACTAGTAGAAATAGAAAATACTTAAATCGAATTTTTAAATGCAGGACTTTTACTTCTAAGGGCATTTTTTTTTTTTACAAAGTAAAAGGATCTGAATAATCCCACCACGTATACATTCTTTCATAGTGACCTTTCGGATCACTCAAGTGATGATGAACAGGTCGCGTACCCTGTAAACTCTGAAATATGCTCCAGAAGATCCGGAGGCAGTTCTTCTCCTTCTTCATGCCTCTCCGGCACCTGCAGTTGTTGAGCGTGCTCTGCTTCATGGCGTCGATGGCGCTGCGGCACTCGCCCTGCGCCTCCGTACCGGTGACCGCGCTGAAGTTGCTCTCCCTGCCCGCCACGCACTGCCTCATCGTCCGGTACTTGGTGCTGCAGCTGTACTCCTTCAGACATTGCTCGCTGGCCTTTACGCAGTCTGGGCGGGTGGGCCGGGAGGACGAGCTGACGTCCCCCTTCAAGGTGAACACCGAGTCTGGGGAGTTACAAGAGATAGAGAGAGAGAGTCAAGAGGGAGATATTTGGGTTTTTCCGATGTGAACTAATTTGTCAACATCGCGCCACACACACGAGGCTAAATAATCAGTCAATTAACATGATTTAATTGGAGAGTCCTTAATTGTTTTGTTGCCAAATAATACACAAAGAAACTTTCTGCAATCGTGCCGCAACAATCAGAGATCTAACACGTTTGGCCATGTGTTTGCTGCGTGTTTCAATTTGAACCGCAAAGGAAGACGAGCAGTTTTCAAATATAACATACAACAGCCCGAATATCATTTAACAGATGAATGCGTCACTTACCCGGAAAGGACAATATCATGACAAAAGCGGTTAAAATCATTGCGCTTTTGGGGGGGTTTAAAGAGGTGTTTTGGTGATTTAAAATAAACTTGTCACACTGGTCCGCTTTTCTTCGGGTTGTACATAATGCGAGTTCATGTGATGATGATGATGATGATGATGATGATGATGCTGCATCCCGTAGATCCAAAAGTGAGAATCCAAAACTCTCCAGTCCAGCAGCTAAAACCACATCGGTGCAAACCTGCCGGAGTTTTAGACGACTGAACGCGAGTGAGACACACAGAGGGAGAGAGAGAGAGACGCGCCGATGGCGGAGCGTTTCCACCTCGCCCTGCTCCCATCAACCCCTTACGTCCGTACACAGACACCGGAGCCTTCACTGGATTGGAGGACAAAACTTTACAGCCGCGACCGCACAGAGTCCGACGGACTCACCGGGAAACTAAACCAACACAGTCCAACTTGATAAACGTGTCAGTGTAACTTTGATTGCCCATCAATAGCCTGTGTTTAAATTATACATCCCCGAAAGCTGGAGGAAAAACAAAAAATCCATTCCGTTTCGCAGGTGGAAAGACAAAAGCGTCACCGTTGGATCCGGTGTGTCCTCCACTCCCGGTGACAAACGGAGAGGTTTGGGATGCAACGGGTGAGGGCGTGACGTCACGCGACTATATCTGCGCACAATAACCTTAATATTCCCATTAACAGCCTCAATTTGCAGACCGCTATGACGGTCGAAGCGAATTGATGGCCAGCAGCGAGCAGGTTACAGCAGTAAGAGCATTTAAGCTGGATCGAGTTATGAACTCTGGGGAAAATCAACGTTTATAATAGCCCATTATATATTCATGTAACCTGCAGGCCTGCATAACACGAGAACCTAACACATATTAAGTGTATTTCCTGTCGAATAGCTAAATTGCAGCGATTTTTAAGTGTCTCGGTACCTCACTAAGTCTTTTTCCTCTCAGCTCAGCTCTTCAAATGTATGAAATCTATTAATAACCTTCAGCACTTTAATTCGAGAGAGTGGGTGGCCTGCAGCCGTCTTTCTTGGATGTTTAAAAGTTTAAAAGTATTTCAGTCCCTCAAATTGAAAGAAAGTGCAATTGGACATTGGGCAAAAGATGATATTGCTTCTTTATCTGCAATTGCAGTTAGCATATCAATTGCGATAACTGTTGACAAAACCTTTTCTATCAAAGTTTGTTTTTCTGAACAAAAAAAAAACCAGGTACAGAGAATGAGTGAAGAAATTAGAATGTACTGGGTGCAGGATTTTTGGAGATTACAGTTTTGCAGTCCCGATATTCTGCAGAAACCATTAAGGTGCCAATATAATCAATGTTCCACTTGTTTTACATTTACAGTATATATTGTGTTTGAAAGCTACATTAAAATGTCCTGATTGTATGTGTTGTAACGCTATAAAGCATTTTGTCCACATAAATCAACAGAAAAAGGCTTGTAATATAACAGTATTTTGTCCATGACGGGAGGGCAACAATGAAAACCTATTATACCAAAAGTAGCTTGTTATAAACACTATATGACATTTCGCTCCCAGATGCACGCCGTTCAACATGAAATGCATCTAAAATGGACAGTGCCTTGCTTGAAGGCACCTCTGCAGGATTTCGCCCCCTTATGTCATAGTGGAAGTGGGCTCCCCCCCTCCTTAAAAAAAGACCACCTGTGCTAATATCAAAAGAAACAAAACATCAGAATTGATCAAAAATGCAATTGAAGATGTGTCAGGATCTTGCCCATCAATAAAATATAGATTCAACTATTTCATGCTGCATTGCCATGCGGTCAAACGTACAGAACAAAGCCCTTTCAGTGCCAAACCACCTTTCATTCGTCTTTATTCTCTTTAGTTTGCCTCAGGCCACTCTGATGCCCCCGAGCAGCAACTTCCTCATGTTTAAAAAAACCAAAGTATAAAGAGGAGCAGTGCAGTTCTATCAAGTTCAATCACACGTTCATTTATTTATGTTGTGAGCTGCAGCATCTCGAAAATCCATATCTCTGAATATTAAAGAAACACAACTAAGGACAGGAGTCAGTTCTGACTCTAAACTGCTGAGCATGTAGCAGGTGCAGAGACAACACTGTGTTTCGTAAGGCTGATTGTTGTGATCTGGCCTGAGGATATTGTGAGGTTTGTTGAAATAATGTTTGCTGCGATAGTGATCGTATTCCTCCTCTACTGTATTGTATCAGTTGCTTTGAAATTCAAAAGATTTGGGAAAAAGTATGAGTATTAAGAGGAAATATTGCATATGAATAGCTTGTTTAAAGGAGAAGAACAGATTGTCTGCTTGCCAGCAAATTGGATCGTTTGGAGCACGACCGATTAATTAATTGTGACTGAGTGCCCAGTGGATTACATTAGTATCATAATAAAAACCCATTCGACTAGATGTAATTCACTTCACATTTCCCATCCCAAGTAAAAGACATTGATTTGTCTATGTATTGTGTAGAGCTGTATTGTGGACTCACGAAAACGCCATCCAGGCGTTCATACTGTCCCAATAGAGATTTCTTCTTCTGCAATCTATATTCAGTTGTAGTTAACTGCGTGGCAATTTGTCCTCTCTAATGAAGTGTTTAGAGATTACTGGACGGCCCCTAGTAAATGCACTGGACTGTTAGACCAATAAGTCGATATCAATGCCTGAGCTGCACAAGTGCTTCAAACTCACAGACAATCATGAAATATGTATTTGGTACATGCTGGGCTTGTTAAAGTGACATCTTTGTTCACTTTTAAAATGTACAAGAACTTTTGATTCGCTTGGTAAAGCAAAAATAATTGCATGATACCAGTAATAGGTCTGTATTAAATGTTAACTTGCAATACCACCTCTCAGTTAAAGCATATTCATTATATGACTAAATAACCATACACTGATGGAGTGCTGTAGCTTCAGGATGGGATTGATTGCTGTTCATTAAAGCCTCCGTGGAGGTTAGGAAGCCATCAGTTGTTAAGTTTCCTGTGACAGTAGCTAATGTATTTCCTGCATATGATATGTCCGACTCAAACAAATGAAAAATCTATACAGAGCCGGTAACAGGAAGAGGCTCGAGATTTGCGGTCCCTTGCTCATTCATGCCAGGGCCCTTTATTACCTTAAAGCTCTCTCTCAGCATTATCCATCTCCAGCTCTTTATGGTGATCGTTCACTTGATGTGTCCCTTAAGATCACTGGAGCCTTCGCAGCACCTGAACACGTCCAGGATGAGATTTATTTGCTGCTAATCAATATTATTGTCCTGTGTATATCACAAGATCAACACTAACCAATTAACGGGTCCCTAGGCCGGTCTCTGCACCTCTGACAGGATGCTATAACTCAACTCATGTTAAAAGGATTCATTTGTTGCTACGGACCAGCCAGTCCTTTGGTTGATCATATAAATTACAGGTGTATTCGTGTAAATAATCAAAGCGTTTCAATAGATAAGTACGAAACGCAATATGTGTTTTTTATGCTATCAAATACTAACCAACTTGTAAGCTTGAAAGATAGCTGTTCTTGTTGTTGTTCAGTTCTCCCTAAAATCGAATCCGTGTTCAGCTTGGTTTACTACGCTTGCATTAGATTTCAGTGACAGGATTTCCTGAGAAGAACAAAAACATATACAAAACTTCTCAAACCTCTCCTGCAGCATAACCCCATATACCGTCAATCTGTATGCTCGCCGTGTTCCAAACACCCACAGTTGTGCCAAAATATGGCTGAATACACGGCTCACATCCATGCCAAAAACTGTGAATGGCGTGGATGTGCATGAGGACCATGGAACTAGAAGAGTGGAAGCAGTGTATTTAGCCATGTTTGGGCTCAGTGTGATCCAAACACTTCTATTTTTTGCCAAATCTCCAGATTTCCCAACACACTGAGCATATGGATCGACAATATGTGTGTTCATTCATTTTCCAAAATACGGCAAAATCCAAAATATGGCAAAAAAGATGGGCAATGGATGAATTGGTTACGTTGGTAAGTGTGTTTGCATCCCTATAAAGGGAGAGATTTGTGAGAACTTTGTATCCATTCAAAGTGGGAACTTTGTATTCACGGGTGTTTGTGTTCATAGGGATGTTTTGATACTCCCCCCCCATTGTGAAATATAGTCACCTTCAGAATCTGTTCTGACCAGCATGGATTTAATAAGGTGACATCAACTGCTGTTCTCTGAAGAAGCTAAATATAGACTAGATAGCATGGATTTTAGGGGTTTGGATTGTCACTTAACACAGACAGACCGTTGTTGACTATTGTTCATCTGTACATAACAGACTGTCGACGATAGCAGGTTATATTTTTTGCCTTTGCATACCAAACCGTGTTAAAGCAGTACTAAATAATAAGTTATGTATGTCGTCTATTTGTATGTTGCATAGATTTGCCATATTGTGACATATGGAAAAAGGAAAACTGTCCAATATTTAATCATTTAAATGCAAAGAGTCTTAAAAAAATACAACACAAGCAGAATATTCTTTATTTTATGTCTTTATGTCTTTATAACCATAACTTACTACCATCTCGGATTTACTGTAACCTTTGACCCCCTTTTGGAGGATTTAGCTTCTTGGAATCAAGTCTTTTAATTTGAAAATCAAAGACGAGCTCTGGTGTTTTCTTTTCTGCCACAGTTACACATTTGTGGTTCTTATTTTCCCCTTTTAGATTTAGCTAGTTGTTATAGAACAAGCTTCTATTATACAGATAAGCTATTTGCGAGGGAAACATTCTGTTATAAGCATCCCTGATCATTTTGGAGGAATAGGACGGATGAAATATAGAGAGACTACAGTACCATCTAGTGGAAAACATAACCCTGTACCAGCTTTGCTGACCTGCTGAATCATGGTTTCCTGTCAAATTCTGCAATTTAAATTTGATCTCATACTGTCGATTTTTCAGGCATGCTCTCAAAGGAAATTAATGTTTAATTTTTTTGGTTCATAGTTTCAGCTCAATGCAATATTGAGCCATTGCAGACGTCCTTTATTCAGAGAATGAAGTGTTCTTTAGTCCCAAAATGAAGACGCAAAATGTTATATATTTGAGAAATCTAGTAAGAGACAAACAAACACACAAACAACAGACCTAGCTCTAAAAATAAAGTAAAAACATGTATAACTTAAGAGAAATAAAAAAAAATAATGCCACAATGGAAAAAATGAATTTTTTGTTATTTTTATTTGTTTCATTACAGGGATATTTCTGTAGGAAAACAACTGTGAGCACCTTTGGCTCATATCAAATGTGTAAACTCACAGAATGTGAAACCAGCCTCTTTCACAGTTTATTTGATGGCACAACCCTCATATTATTTACCTGTTCCTTGTTAGTTCTGTATCGTCGGTGAGTGTCACTTATTTTTGTCTGCTGTGGGTCACTTGATGTGTGTGATCTATATAAATTCTGCATTCACGTGTAGGATCTGTAGGCAACGGGACAAGATTTTTCAGATATCCATTTGTAGTCCGAGTAGTATTGACCAATCACGTTCGAGCAGGCTTCGGTGTGAATGCAGGTAAACAGTCCGTGTGGACAGCAAAAGAGGCCAAAAAGGCAACCTCAGAAGCCAGTGGCTATCCTCTGACCACGATTTTGTTTTTTCTTGGTTTGAAATTTGCTTGTAAACTGGCTATTTGTGAAACAATGCTGTCGTACACATCATCTCTCCAACTTCCAGTCTCGCATATCAAGTTGCTAAATGGAGTGTGAACAATAAGAAGAGCAGGGAAAAGACAGTCCGGATATCCGCTTGCTCCCAGAGGCTTAAGCGTCTTCAGACCGATAGCCGATGGGCTCTGACATCGCTTGCTGTTAGGATCCACCAACCCTTCACAGCCTCTCCCTATGGGGGGGGGGGAATGAACACATCGCATTACCTTAGACAAAGTAAGTATATGTTCAGTGTACTTTTTCCACATAAATACAGAAGTCGGTAAGATATTCGACGAAAAAATACTCAGAATAAAACTGATTTAATTTTTGACACATTACTCTGCTTGACAAGAGGGGATGAGACTGTGGAGGGAGGACATAGACTCTGGCCTTTTAATTTGATAGAGAGTGATGGTGGGGTATGGGAGCAGGCCAGAGCACAGATGATTATTTTTTTTTTCTTCCACCTGCCCTGGACTCAGAGGTGCCCCTGTCATGGTCACCCAAATTAATGTCAAGTTAATTCTGACACAATTAGGACCCGGTAGCTCTGGCCCCATTAACTACAGTCGTTGGATCAGCAGTGTAGAATTAGATTCTTATTTCTTTCCCAACAAAAATTGTTATTTCAAATGACTTTTTTTCGAGTTAAAGAAAATATGGTACTCAAGAGTCTTGAGATTTCCTTACAGAAGGATGTTTGCTTTTCTACAGTCTGTTCTGTGATGCCTTTATATTTGCTTGCAGAGTTTATGAGTGCCGGAGCATTTTCCAATAGTGTGATCAAACTGTAGTTTCACAATATTGACCTCTAGATCTTTTCTGTTGCAATCTCTGCTCTCTCTCTCTCTCTCTCTCTCTCTCTCTCTCTCTCTCTCTCTCTCGGTCTGTAGACACATTCTTCAGAACACAATAACTCAAGAACAATTCAGAACAGAAACTCCACATTTCCACAAGTTTCCCCTGGAGAACTGATGATCTGATTAGATTTTATTTTAGGAGCACCTTGCTGCATTAATTTGCATATCAGAGATGCACATGGAAAAGAATTCAAGTCATTACGCAGCTCAAATGCCCGGTGTTTAACTCACAGCTTCCCTCAGGCAAAAAACAAGGTGAGATTGGTTGTGATTAGCATAGAGGAAAGGTTACTTAGATTAGGCTAAAGTAATGAGAAAAACAGACCAGCAGTGTGATTGGGGTTTGGTAACAGTGAGCATACCTTTGTGGACAGAACAAGGCAAGATAAGAGCTCCAAAAACTCCTCTCTCACTTCCTCTGTGACCCAGAAAAGAAAAGGATGTTTGTGCTGCCATGTTTCTCTCTGTGCCAGCTCTTATACTCTTATGAATACAAGAGGTAGCACTTGTCTCATTTATCTGTGTCTAAAAAGAGAATGAGGCATCACTGATATAACAAGAAAAACACAGCAGGGGAACTGCCTGCTTGGAAGTGAAAATGAGTGAGAATGTATAATTGCAGCTGTTTCAGGTTAACGTGTGCTTCTTCTGAGCGTATTCTAAACTACATGTATAAAGACTATTGTGGTTTAAATACACGTCCATTTTCTCAGCAGCAGGCACACCTTCCTCTTCACTTGTTACTTTACTTACCTCTACTGGTAGGAGAGGAGTCCAGAAATAATATTCTCATATACTTTAATTTGAATATGTTGCATGAAATGTTTTTAAAACATTTTTAGCTGGTGTCAAAAAGAGCAATACACATTATGTCAGTTTAACTACCGTGTCACTGTGACAATGTTGACGTAAGTATTCAGAGTTCTTGTAGTGAGTAATGGTAAGGGTTTGTTCACCAGCGGGTTGGGGGTGGTGGGGCACAGTTTGTATCTGTTTCTTGTCAAATTCAGTCATGAAAGAGTATAAAAATAAATATATAAAATTCCCCATGTAGTGCAACCCAATTTCTCAGGTTAAACTTTATTTTATAGACGTATTTGTAACTTGCTTGTCGCCCACAATGTCAGCAGTATTTTAGACGAGGCGCGTTTATTTGCAGAGCAGCTTTCAACGAGGCAGTAAGAAAAGATATAAGAAACACAAGGCGATATATAAAAAGCCACACGTGCATATGATTTTGAAATGGAGATTTGTATTCGTCTACAACAAGAAAAGAAAAGAAATGTTTTGCCATTGAACAGCTTGTCACATCACGTGAAATTGAATACAAGGAAATTGGCCGCATCTGTTAGCTTATTGGGCTGTTCAGATTTGCTTTTGAGAAGTGTTGCTTGTCTATGATTTACTGCAAGTTACCACAAGTCAACATATGGGTGCACACACACACACACACACACACAGACAACGCCCAAAAAGTGTTCACACAGCCAGCTGGCGAACATGATGAGTGTATTGCTTTATGGCACTGCTACGCTCACTTTGCAATTACTCTCGTGTCAGCTGTTGGTGAAGTAACATTCTATCATTTCATGCTTTCATATGGCAAAGAAACCGGTCCCTCACTGTGTGCACACAGCATGCATGGTTATTATTGTTGTGAGATCTGCTGCGCATGTTAGAACCAGCAGGGGGCAGTGTCGATCCACCATCGGGAGCAATGCAAAGAAGTGGAAGGCTGCATGGCATTTCATAACACACCACATTGGAGATAATCTTAAAAAATAGCGCTGAGTGTTGCACTGCCATTGTGTCATCGCCTCAAATGCTCTGGAAGAATTCAGCCACCATGCCGCGAGCTCGCAAGCTTCCTTCTTTCTTTTCTTTTTTGCTGCATCCCCCCCCCCCCCCCCCCCCTAGTAACATTGAACTAAATTGACAGTCGAGATGTCAGAGCCAGTCATGAGAAACTGTGAATTCTTCTTCTGGTATTTATGGTTTCCTTTTAACTATGCACACAGACAGTGTGTGGGCATGGGTCACAGTCCCGGAGGAACACCACTACCAGGCTTCACCATCACAGAACAGGGCTTCTATCGGTACTTCAGTTTTGTCACAATGTACGTGTTCATTTTAGACGGTCCACTTCCAGGTGGCTCCTGCACCATAGCAACGCTGCTATTGTATTAACACTCCACAAATATCCTGCAGTGCTATCCCGATGGAGTGAGATTCTCCTGTCTTTACTGCAAGGCTCTGGACGGGGGGGCCTCCGACATTGCCTTACCTCCCTGCCTGATGCCTGGGATGTTTTGGCCTCCAGTAGGTTTTAAGTGAGCAAGACATATTTAGGCTTGTTATAAACTTGCTCCGTTCTTGTAGAGCAATTATACCAAGCTGCTCGCGGTTGCTCCCATTTGGGATGCTTCCAAAGTGGTTATATAAGATGGTATTTTCTGGGGATTGCATACAATTTCACAGGGATAGTGCAATATTTAAAGAGCCCGTTCACATCGTTAAAAGATACGCTGTATGTGCCATGCTATCAGGCTACAGATAGGGTATGTTAATTACATGTGATAATACACTAATTGATCATTTGATACTAATTGAAATGTATTTTAAGAGAGATTAACTTATTTCCAAAACCCCAAAATGTTTACAGGACATGGAAACACTTTCATCTAATGTACCTTTTGTCCTGACAAGATGAATTCAATCTAAATACACTTTCCAGCTCATAAAGACGACACATCTGATCTTATAGTGGGATTGTAATGCATTTAGATTTGCGATTATATAACATATTGTGTCTCTTCTGTGCAAGCATCTTAGAATATTGTTCTTGGCGCTCACTGTTTTCCCTTCACCATCATTTTGTCCTCGGCTTCCCCGCTTGGTATTCCCCCCCACTCTTCCAATTATCCTTGACGTGATAACACGCTATAATGTGACACACAAGGGCAAGCGGACACTCTGTCTAGTAACAGATCTCGGACCAACTCTTCCCTCTGCATACTGGTAAAGAAAGTCTCGCTGAGTTTGCATTCTCATTATTTCCAGACACACTACTGAAACACCATTCATTCAGTTCAGATGATAATCACAGACTATTCCGTGTCATTTAAAGGCAGACGAATGAAGTGAACCACTCCGCCCACATACAAACTACACTCATACAGTATTTCCCACAGGATTTTGTGAGACTGCGTTGGGTGGACCTCGGACACTCTGGGGAAATAAGAACATTTGTGCATGTTAAAGGTGAATGCATCACTTTGTGCTCTTCTAAACCCACTGCTCTAGCAATGGTACATTACTTGAGTATTTCCATTTTAAGCAACTTTATACTTCTAGTCCACGACATCTCAGATGGAAATATTGTACTTTTAACAATATTAATTATCAGCTAGTCTACTTTGCATATTCAGATTCTTAATACAAAATATGAATCAACTTAAAAACTATGATGTATTATTAAGTAGTACATAGCCTTATTATTAACTATATAAAGTTGTTACGCCCTCCGGACTTAACGATGCCTCTTTTCTAGAAGAGAGCTCTGTTTGTCTTTGCAGGTCTGCCACGCCCCTTGAGGATCACGGAAGCACCCACACCTGAGAGTCCTCATCTCGTCAGTGGAGCTGGATATCAACCCCCGAATCCAGTGTTTCCGCCCCCCTCGTTTGTTCACTCTGGGCCTGTGGTGCTGTGGGTTGGCTGATGCTGCTACAAGAGCATTTGTGCTGCTCTACCTGGGTTTTCAAACTTAGTGGAAGCTTGTCGGGGTTCTCTGCTTTTTCTTTTGTAAACGTTTTCTCCTGTTTTTGACTAGTTGGGGAGTTCAGTATTGTGTTTTGTTTGGTCGTAGTTCAGCTGATCTCTTCTTTTCCAGTTAGCATGGGGGTTTTGTTTATTATGTTGGCCTTAGAGACCCTGACGGCTACGCTTTCTTATATAGTTGGTTTGTTCCTGTTCATCTATAATGTTAATAAATGTGTCTAATTGCCGCTGCCTTATCCTCTTGGTTTTTGGTAAACTTTTGCCAAGGTTTTCTATCACCTTTTATGTTACTTCCTGTGTACCCCTAGGCACACTATACAGGCCGTAACAAAAGTAGTTAAAATTAGCTTCACCGTCACCAGGTGCAACATTAAAGTGAACACAGTAATGCATCAATAATTATAATCCATTGATATAAACCTAGAGTAAATATATTCTTTGAAATGGGCCATTCTGGATGAGTAGACGTTTACTTTTTATTTTTTTTACTTTACTTTTAAGTATATTTTGATGCCAATACTTTTGTACTTCAACTTAAGTAAATGCAGCGAGAATGCGAGAACTAAAAGGCCGGGCCTCGCACCGTCGCTTCTAGAGAGGGCTAGCCAGCCCAACTGTCGAGGAAGTAGTGGTAGTAATAGTGTTAACATATTTTTAACGTCGCCATTGCCCTCACGCACACTTTACATCCCTAAATGAGACTAGACGAAGATAATAAGTGGTAATGTGTGCGTCAGCGAGTGTGTGGTTGAGCGACTGAGAGAGAGAGATGCCCAGAGCAGATTGACCGGCGATGAAAGCTGAATATGAAATTAGTGATAAGATATCTTGTGTTATTAAATGTAGCCTTCAGTCTCAGACACACACACACACACAAACACAATATTCCAACAAATGCGCCTCTCAATGCACAAATTACAACATCCAGTGTGTCAGTGACAAAGTGTACCTGTGTCACCCAACTTGCTCACAGCAATGGCAGGCACTCACTCCTCTAACTGCTACTTTAAACAAACCTTTTACCCTTTTACTGCGTGCTTTAAGCTCTGGCCACAAATGAACAAACACATTGATTTATCTGGTAGACTTTAAGTTGGCTTTGCCGCCCACCTCAGCATCCATTTTCCTGAGCATACTTGATCTTTTACAGTTCCACTGTACTGTATCTGACATCTGATGCCTCTGATTTAGTCAAAGGTGTTTTCATCTGAGCAACACTTTCTAGTCACACAGTGATTTAGTAAAAAAAAGCCAGATAAGGTTTTCTGTTGGGAATATCAGGTTAAAGCTGTTAAAATGGACTCGTCTGGACCAGACATTAAGGATATTGACTATGTTTAAAGTTTGGCCATTTATTTTAGAAGCATTTTTTTATTATATTTGTCGAAATTCACTTATAACAGTTTTCAATAATCAAATCAATGAAATGCTCTGACAAAAAATAAATCTAGTATCTATGGCTGTCACAGGACTGTAATAAGAGAACAGGACATTAGCATGTATGCTTTTCTAGTCGCCGATCTCTGATAACAACCAGTGAGCGGAGGAGAGTTAGTTAAGCGGCTAACGGCTAACGAACGAAGGTTCCGTTCAGTTACGTTATGATGCATTCAGGCTCTTCTCGGTGAAAATGAGTATTGGGCAAAGCTAAGATTTCAGGTTATCAAGGTGTGTTCACATGTAATCTTGTAAAATGTAGAGTTGGTGAGAAACGAATAAATCCAGTTGTTTGAAGGAGACGTTTTACAACATAAATAGATGTTAGAGATGAACTATGACCTGTTTACACTACCTCTAAGTAGATTATAATACGTCATTAAAACTACTAATGACAAGATTTGTTTTAATAAAAAAGTATTTTATTTCCTAATCATTTGAATTGTGTGCCTTTGTGAAAAAACACATTACTTCAACAAAGTAAAAGGATAACATTTGGAATTGTCGATGGTTTACTGACTTCATATCCGTTGCACCACCACCCACCAGTGACCTCAGGGAAGCAGGAGGATTTTACACTTCTGTTGTTCCTCTGTCACCTCCGACTCTTCTAGTTGCCGTGGCATCTCGAAAAGTGCAGCTGCAGGGCAGGGCAGGCCACCGGTAAGCTACGCTGTGTTTTCTTTGAAGTGTGTTTCTGTTTTTTTTTTTTTTTTTTTACTGCGGACGCATGCAAGTAGGCCGAGGTGGAGAGAAAGAACGCCAATCTGACGTGTGACTGCGCTCTTCTCCCCGATGCTCTCTGTCATGTGTTTTGGAGGAGTGGCTTTAGAGGCAGAGGCAGGGATTTCTTTCTTTCGGTCGGATACTTTCGAATGCTTACTGAAAGCTTTAAGCGTACTCTAGCTGGTTTCTCCCAAGTCGCCTACCCCAGCTTTAACCTTTCAAATGGAATGAAGTTTTAAAATGTCTTCATTAAAAGTTTTTATTATCTTAATTTGAATGATGTAGTGGTTATAAAGTAGGGTCATTTAAAGTTGAAACAGGTCAAATCCTTTTATTCTTATGTGAACAGAGTGGGCTTAAAACACACATTTACTGCTTTGTGCAGACCAACAACAATGAGTTGAAACAACTTCTTTGCTGTCATTTCAGAAAGCATAAAGTTTTGGATTTGAGCTTATATTTTTGTTTGTTAAAAGAGCATTTTTGCTTTGTTCAGTAACGTAAAACCAATGATCATTAGCGAGGGACAATTATATATAATATCTTGCTTTTTCTGGTTTTCCACCACTTAATGGACCTTAATGGGGTATTCAATTTACTCACACAGTGTAGGCGGTGAACTCTGAACCTTAATGGGGATAATGCTGCGCTCTTGCCAGCTGAGCTGAACAGATTCCTCACTATATGCTTATGTGGTGATTTCAGCCGTGCACCTTCAGCAAGTACAAAGAGCAGCAGATCCTGCAAGCCATAAGAAGTTCCTTAAGTAGGATCCTTACATTGTAATGGTTTCACATGTTAGAAGTGTTCTATCTATAGTGAAGGAGGACATGGAGGTGATCATGTTGATCGACTGCAGCACATTACTACAACGTGACAAAATTGTATTGCAAATGAGACAACCTGGATTACAACAGCTCATGTGTGACTTTACGCTGCTGCTCACTTTAAACTTTAAAACCGGTTTGCTCATTTCACCACCCGCCTGTGTGATGAATTACAGCTTGTAAAATGCTAATTTTTTCCTCTTCACATCATTTTCACCACCAAATAAAATGTCATCACGTCCACCAGGAAATGTCACCAATCAGAGGCAAATTTTGATCAACACTGTGCTGCAGACTGAAGCCGGATCAGCAAATGAAAAGGAGAAATTTAGTCTTTGAGTCGAGCAGCGGCAGGGGTTGTCTGAGGACACAAGTGTTTACTCTGTTCTATTCCCACATTGCAGCTAAATGTGCACATCCTGTTATTACTCAAGTTGTAATATGCTACATTAAAAGGAAAACTCTGGTGTGATTGGAGATTCTTCTTACATCCTGCTTCCCTGTACAGCTTTTATCACTTTGTGAGAAACAGTATTTGCCTGTTTTGTTTGTGTAGTAAACATTTTGAATGAAATTACAAGGCCTAAAAATAGAACTCTATTTCCATTTGATGATCAGACTTGGTTGCGATCGACATGAGGAGACTTCTCTCATAACTACATTTTATGAGGGGTAAACCACAGGATTATGAGATTATAAACCAATAATAATAATAATCCAAGAGGAAACCACAGAAGCAAATCGAACTAAGCCCCCACCCCCACACGCGCACACACACACACACACACACACACACACACACACACACACACACACACACACACACACACACACACACACACACACACACACACACACACACACACACACACACACACACACACACACACACACACACACACACACACACATTATATTGCTGTTGTGTTAAGATGAAACTCTGAGTGCAGCTGAAGTTTATGCCTCATTAGTGTTCTGATGCAACACTGAATTTGTGGATTTCAGTTCACTTTGATGGATTGCTTTGACCGGCTGAATTAGAAGTCTCTGGAGTTGTTTTTCTTCGGCTTCAGGAACCGAAATGAGCCAAAGAGGCGCGACAAAACCAGCTTTTACAATGCTCTCGGTCATGGTGCGTGCAAGTCATTATGTCACAATTGACTTTAGCAGGAGAAAGTGAAAAATCTTACAATAGAACTGACCTTATAATGTAGACCTGAATCTGGGTGCGTGGCCATGCACAATCTTTATCTCTCCCAATTCTTTTTTCAATGAACAGTCTGACTCGCTGAATCCGTGTGTGGACTTATTGCGCCGCCCGTGTTGCTGCATCAGCTGTTCTGCTACTTATTCATGGCGTGAAACTTCCAAAAAAAGGTCGCTTTCATCTGCTTTTCTCAGTCCTCGGGGTCTCTTCAACTTCTTTACCGCCGCTCACTGTGTTCATAAACAACTGATTCACATGGTTTGTTATTGAAAATGAAATTACTAAAGCAATAACAGTGCCTCATGGTTGAACTGCTTCTCTTGACTTCTTAGCTCCACAGAAAGGTACGACTCCCGACTGTGTGGTCTTTAGCATTATCTTGAAAACCTCATGTAGGTTAAATACTTGAGGTTACACACACACACACACACACACACACACACACATATACACAGTATATATATAAAAACCAACATGTTTTTATTATACTAGAGTGGACCACTTTTCTCTCATGTAACCACCCAGTTAGAATTAGCATATAGTATGAAATCTCTCCCACACAAAGACATGCTAAAAGAGAATAAATGCGTGACTCCCAGCCGTTTCCCAGGACTTAACCATTTTGCCAATTTGCTATGCAGTGGATAGCTCCTTCCATCAGGCGCTGAATTAATCAAGGCAACGGAGCAAATCACAGGTACCACAACTCTGACTTGCCTGGAAGGTCCAACCTCCCTGTCTTCAGTGCTTTTAACTGGGGGCATGCAGAGTTTTCTCTCTGAAGCCGCTGCCCTTTAGCTTTGTGTGGTGAATTGCCCCTCTGGACCAAATTAAGAAATAATAATGATCACGATTATTGTGATGCTGTTGTGGCTTCAGGTATTCTTATAATTCTCATTGTATTATATGACTATTATTGTATTTATCTACTATTATTTAAAAAATCCTGCCTCAAACATCAACCTGTTCACTGAGAACTAACGTCGTCATGTTAAGAGACAGTATTTATGTCTTTCAGTGACTAAGTTGAGGAAGACCTTTTTTATTTGTGTGTAAATAAAACTGACAAAAGTTTTTTTTTTTTTAAATGCGGGTGATTTACGCACCGTTTCCTGTTGGTTTGCCTGGTTGCCTAAAATATAGGTTATAGGATTTCTTATTCTTAATTAGGTGATAAGTTAAGTAATCTGATGTTTTCTGTAACCATTTTGCACTCAGTGCTACAGTTGTTAAAGCACAGCCCTCGCTGTAGCCTTTTCCCACCTATCCACACGTCGGTGCTCTATGATGAGCTCCACTGCCATAGTGACTGCTAAAGGGGGAGTTCTGCTCCCTGCCATGACTGTTATTTGCATATTAAGCTGTAGTACAGCTGTAAAGCCCATCTCGGTATCTTCAGATTGTCATGTCTTATCACACTTATCCACATGGTCTTTTCGTCAGGCTTTGTGTACATTATACTTTGCAGCTGGCTCATACACTCTGTGAGCTGCCATGAGTGTACACACCACTATCTTTTATTAAACAGTTGTGCCGCTGACTGTGTTCCACTTGTATGCATGTGGATAAAGGGTACATGTATTTGCATAATGTAAGATAACTAGAGCAGCACATGTATCAAAATATGTAACAACAGACTCTTTTTTTAACGTTTTCCTGCCTTTACTGTGTACTCGTTTTGAACTCAATTAGGGCATTTGTTTGTTTGATGTTGTTTGCAAAATAGTATTTACATACATTTTGTTGTGATCTATGGTGCCTTAGAAAGGCAGATAGCTATAAAAACAAGTCAAGAAAACTGTAACAGTAACATATATAAGGTTTAAAACATATGCTAAATAAACAATGTATGCTTTCTCTTTTAGGATGATCATTGAACATTGTCACAGACTTGACCTGAGATCTAAATAACAGATTTAAATACTGCCATCTATGTTTGGAACATTTCAAGGGAGCAGGGGAAAACCAGTATCTTCAAACGAAAGCAGCCACTCATAGTGATAATATGATGGCATAATAATGCAAGTATCCCCTTTAATTCTTAGAGATATTTAGACTTAATTAAAAATTAAAATATCCTAAATAATGTTTGTTCTTGCATCATGTTGGCTAAAAATGTTGTGACGTTCTTATGAAACGTCACTGAGGTCATGTCATGTCACAGTATTTACCATATCGACTTATCAGAGAGTGACAAGCCTGTTAACCACATCGACTCTCATGAACTCCTCTGCAGTCAGAGGCTACAGAGATGGCAGTTACTGATTCTCTGCTAACTGTTTTTCTCCATTATGATGAGCTGTATCATTTATGTGGCATAACAAGCTCAATTTCTAAAATGTTGGATCATCAAAATAGATTTTTCAATCACTGGAAATGGAAAATAAAAGGCAGTTAGTTCTCACTAACTGGGCTTGACTTTGTTTGTTTTTTACACCCTAAATTACAGCTTTTATGGCATAATACATTATATTAAAACAGATGTCAAAAAGTCAACTTAATTTTGATCAACTATGAAGTGCCTGCGTTTCTGCCTTGTATAACAGTATAAAGTCAATATAAGACACTATCTACTGTATTCATTTGCTTTGTGTTGATTTTAATTGAGATACTGAGACTGTGACAAGCTGTCAATGACAAAATGCAGTCGACGCAGACATGACACGCTGTCTGGCTTCACCCATATCTTTTCACACATAATACAATACTCAATCAATCAAGGTACTACAATAGAATAACCTATTTCAGTTGAAGTGATATAATACATATTGTGATCTCTGATTACACAGGGAAAATGCTCAGGGGGACTTAACAGCTTCATAATTCAACATTCAAATACCATCTCTCCCACTATAATCTCATCTCGTAAAAGCTCCCCCTCTGCATGAATCCACGGTTGCTGAAGATTTCCTCTATAGAAATATGAGAATAGTTTAGCAGAGGTTTTTCCTTTCCCCCACATTTCTATTCATCAAAAGGTTGTAAAAGTTATATATATACATACATGCATCCATATAAGGTCTTAAATGTATCTACATGCAGTTGGTTTTCATTGGAGTTTGTGATATTTGTGGGTATTTTCGTTTAGCTGCATGCTGTTTGCTTGTCTTGCATCTTGACTATGGACTCACTGTATGTCAATGTTGGCTTTACGGATGGCAGCTAGTTCAGCCTCCGGCAACACACCATCTCTAGATAGATGGCTCAGCATTATGATTGACAAGTGTTGGAGAAGCTGCGACCAGACAGGTAGCAACTTCACTACTACTGGGATACCACTGGGTAGATGAGAGTACTTCGGTTTTGGCTGTCAGTCAGCGACAGTATCTTTTTTTTAAAGATAGTTTTTGGGCTTTTTAGCCTTTGGATAGTACAGGTGAAGATAGACAGGTAGGGGGGACGCCATACAGAAAAAGGCACTACATCTGTGATCGGAGATGTTATGTTATGAAATGTAACCATAATTCTTAAACCATTTTATTTGTCGGTTGTCCATTGAATGTGTACAGGAGCCATGCACTTTTAAAAAATAGGAAGCAGCATTTCACCTGGGTTCACAACCGCTGATTAATTCTATTAGAACAATCTCCTTTTGTTTTGGCATCAGCGAAAGCAGCGAGGACAACATTTCAGCACTTCCAGACCGACTAACGGAATAAAGCAAAGTGACTTTTTGGAGGGAAAGTCAGGAGAGGCATCCTGTAAAATGTACAACAGAGCAGCTACATACAGTATATGACCTTAGTCCCAGTATGTAGATGTGTGCGTGCGATGGTTGGAGCTCCTGCATATGTTTAACCTGTGGGAAGTGTGACATGTGTTTGATAAAAGGTGAGTACGTGTAGTGTCACATAAATCAAAAGACAGATGAACGCTATGAGATACTGCCAGCTCAGCAGATAACACTTGCTGCTTGTTTAGACTGCACTACACCAAATACCATATTGTTAAAAGGTGGCATGTGGACTATTTGCATGCACTCTCACTCTCTCATTGTACACACACACACTGGGCCCTTACCAAAAATGGGGGACTAAAACAATTGGCTCTCATAAATGATATTAAGCTACTTCAAAGCACCGGCATTATATTTAAATTATGCTGATTAAATTAAACAAAAAAACAAACATTGCCAAGCTAAACTCAATGGTTCCCACACACCTGTTCAGTTTGGATGGAACATTTGGTTAATTTTGAAGCAATTTGGCTTCACAGACACGACACAGGCATTTTTATTGACAGCAAAACCAAAGCAGACCAAAGATGAAAACAACGGATATAATGAGTTGTGCTCTATTACTGTACATTCTATTTGTTCTAGTTTAATCTTAGGCCAATGTTTACTGACCCCCGAGGGCAAGAAAGGCTGCGCAAAGCTGCATGCATCACTACAGCATTGCAGATGAATTAAAGATGAGAGAAAAAGACGGGAACGAGCAATAACTTGAATGCTTTTTATTTTAAAATTACCATTCATCAAAGCTCAAATGGAGCTTGGTCTCTTGAAAGACATAAATACAGCTGATAGACAAAGACTCATCCATATGGTGTATTTCCTGATAGCCATGTGTTTCTTTTTAAACCAGCAAAAACGGAAATGTAAGATATTCTGTTTCACCGGCACACTGAACATGAGACGATCAAAGTCATAGTGGAGTGGTGCTTGGTTTGTATCAGACAGCCAGAGTTCAGCCAGGGTAAGAGCCCTATTCATTTCTCTGACAGACAATTTGTCTGTGGCCTGTTGAGCATTTCTCCAACACCAGATTCAAGCAAGTATATTTACTGCAGCATATTCTATGATTTAAATATCTGTGAGGATGGCTGTATGCCATCCTCACATCCTCATACGCTTCACCGATCATCGTCTTCCCATCCGCCCTGACAATATCTTTCCCCAGGGAAGCTTCTTGAATCGTGGCAACAGATCCTTCTTGTCTTCTTTGCAGAATGGCCGGCAGTATAGTCGTACAGGAACTGACACCTGGTTGAATATGTCACCATTCATTACATCTTTCGCAGATTCCTTTAGGCGCTGCAGTCGTTACTCTTGCTTAGCTTCAGGAAATGAGCAGGTTGCTAAGTAGCAATAATAAAAGGGTGGAGTCACCCAATATTTCTTTTAAATCTCATTCAGGGTTTTAGTAGACTGGAGTGTTTGGAGTATTTGTTGGGTGGAAGGCAGTTAAACACAAAGCCAAATATCAAAGAACCAACATGGAGATGCAGTTTAGAGTCTCCAGTGACTTGCTCGTCAAACCTTTGAAAAAACCTCATCCAGGCTCGCCATCGTCACACACGCGCCACCATGTTGCCCCTTAAATTTAGATTTGTGATGTAATTATGGCGAGGCAAAAACGGAGACCCAGAGAATGAAAGAAAATAACAGCTCTTAATAATTGCAAGCAATTGATTGCCTGAGGACAAACTGATTAAATGTCTTATTACTTTAGTTTTGCTTTGCTATGAAGGAAAGCAATGTTTTTTTAATAACCTTGGTCTTGTTTTTGTCGTCTTCGCCATCATTCCAATTTGTTATTACAATGTTTTACTCCAGATTTCATCGCTTCAGTCTGAAAATGCAGTTACATCGGTTATTAAATTCACTGCTTTCCACAGATTAGAAGTGGTGCAGAATAACCTCAGACATCTATGCTTTTGCTATATTTCTAAACCAATTAGTATTTTATTTAAAAAGGTACATGCTTCCTGATTATATATGGAAAAAATATTCACATCAGAGGTTAACCAACCTCCAATCGTACTTTTTTTTTTAACCTGTAAAATAACCTGTAAAATGATCCTAGTATTAAAATGAGTCTACATTTTGCATATCATCACTTTATACTCAACAGTAACAGATGTTACCAATGACAACACAAAACCGCTCAGCTTTTACTGTGATTATAAAGATTAAATTCCAGACAAAGTGATCCCTTCCCTTTCAAACGGTGCGTTCAGGTGTGTCTCAATAATATCGCCAGGAAGCAAAAACCTCTTGTGCATGACGTGAACCAGAATTGAATGGAGACCCAAAAAACAACAAATTAAACCAAAAAAAACGACGGATTTGAGGTTAAAAGTAAGTATTTTCCAGAAGATGAGACATTCCATTGATCTTCACCCTCTGTAACTCCAGCCTGTTTGTCAAGATGTTCAGAGTTTTTGACAACTGCTACAATCCTGCAGCTATGCCTGCTGCCGCACATCAAACATCATTCACAGCAATGAGAAGACTGCTTAAGATTCCGCCAATGTTTACACAGGGTCTGAAACATGCCTTCTAATCAAATCTTGTTGGAGGAGATGAGCCCTCCGAACGATCCGAAGTTAAAGTAGAACTTGCGGGCCTTTTCTACTTATACAAAGCAATATACTGTAGGCAGTCTTTCACTCAATGCGACATGGCTCTTCAATTAACAACATTTTACGAGCTCATAACTTAAAATGACACACAATATATCATTTGTACAATGTATATGCACCGTGGAACGATATATGTATTTATAATGCAATTAGATCAAAGTGAACATATATAGTACATCAAAAAGTGTCGGGGCACAACACATTATTTTCTTGTGCACATCCACAGCAAACTTTTTCAGATATATTTACAACAAACGTTTGTCCCCGTGACCTTGTGTGTTGCTTTTGATTTTCAGGGAAAAAAGACCTCCCGACAGATCCAAGCTAACGCTGGCAACACAGGCGGATAATGACGAACACAGGGAGGCGCAAGTACAGAAAGATGCTCACAGCAAGAGGCAAACTGAGAGCGACGTGTGCAGACAAACAGACTGAGAACGGCCCACGCAGACAGACACAGACCGAGAGTGACCCACACAGATACTGCAGGACACCAAGTGGAGACAAAGGGAGGACAATCTGTCAAGCAGCAACTGAAATCAATCTCAGAAAAAGGTGTTGATGTTGCCAGTGAGTGCATTAGAGTTGCCCCCGTGCCGTATATATAACATTGTGGTTCTGTAAGACTATAAAAAATGTTGTGTGCTTGCTGCCACCGCGCTCACCTTAATACGCTGTCACTTGCTGCTGCTGTTAATGCATTTTGGAAGCTGCACCTCCCCTCCACCACCTGTAGGCTCTGTGTCTACATTCATGAGGGGAAAGTTATTGTTAGTTACTTCCAACTCCCTGCTATTCTGAGCATGGTGCTTCCTAGTGGGGAGTGAGTGGGAAGGACAGGGCCCAGGTGGAAAAACACGTTTTGCATTCACATAATAAACACGTCACTTTAAATTGTGGAGTGGGAAGTTTGTCGATATGATTATTGGGGATAGGAGAAGATTACAAGGTCCAAGCAAGATGAGTTTTTGCACCTTTACAAAAAAAAAAGCACATGAACATTTATGGTTTCACATAAATATATTTCAAATGTCAATTTTTAAAAACTACATGTGCTGATGTGTACATTTTTTTTAAGTATTTTATATTAAATCAAATAAATCAAGTGAAATAGTTGTGTAATTCTCATGTGGGTGTTAGATTATACATGACAGTGTAGCACATCTCATATCAGATAATAAACAAAGAAAGGTAACATTGAAAATATGTTCGAATTAGCATCAAACAAATGAAAGTCTGGAAATAAAATCAGAGTCAAGCTGTGGTTTACATTTCTGCAAAAGCAACAGGGTATGGTTGAAGGCATTACAATGTGAAGAGTACATATTGTACTCCTGTGAAACTGGTAGAGAGTGGGCTTAAATCTCTTGAGAGCAGCAAAGTATACTGCCAGGAGAAACAGTAGAAGAGATATAACATCTAGCGCCATCAGTCTTCTCAACAAAATAATGTTAATAACATTTCTCAGTGGGAGTTCACTGTGCCATACAGTATGCGCTCCTCAATAAAAGGCAGGTAATTCAGATTAGCGGCAATATATTAAGAGATAAAAAAAAAAAGTATTTCTCATTGTGTGGTATCAAAGCTATCTCTGCACAGCAAGAAGGACATCCTGTAGGAGGTGGGCCTCTGCCTCTCCACTTTTTAATACTTCAGAGCTTATAACGTAATGTGGTCCAAAGGTGCTCGAATGTTCCGGCTTTGAGAGATAAGTCCCGCAGGTCTATAAATTGATCAAGCTGGCATTTATCTGCTTCACTTTGATTCCCGCTCAGGATTAATACAGTTTCTCATCCGGCAGCGGCGGCTGAAACGTACACTGCGGAGACAAAGGGAGCGGGTTAACCTGGAAGTCGCTGCTTTCCAGCTACCACTCAATCCCCACCTGCTTTTCAAAGAGAGCAGAAAACATATAGAAACTCTGAAATGAAAGTGAAATATTAACCTGCACTTGTGAGCAGAACGCAGGTTCTTCACATTGCAGTATTGTTTATATGCAGTTTAATACCAATAGACCTCTTATCGAATGTCGGGTCATGCCAGGTGCCCTTTAATTATTCTAAAATGTCTCTCTTTGCTGTTCTCAACTCTAACTGTAGCACATTAAAAAAGACGGTTTGATCATCTGTATTTACAGTCACTTTAGATCAGGCTACAAGATCTGCGAATGTGAGGTGACTTTGTCATCAGTATTCCCTTCTGCTCTTGGCCTCTGACAACCCTCGTCCTGCAAATTACACCCTCTGATGCTTCAAAGAGCACTGTGACAAGCCCCCCCCCCCGACTCTGACCAACTATTAAATTAAATAACCATCGAACAAAGTAGAGAGGAGGCAATCTTTGTGTGCGCACCGGCATCTGTACCCGCTGAGTGTTGGACGACAAAGAGCCATAGGGAGCCTTCTTGGGTGTTGGTGGTGTGAGGGAGTGAGGAGCTCAGCTCAGAAATGTCACGTCTCTGATTGTCTCTGGTGTTTTATGCCAGAGACGCAGCCTTGGTATCTTTTGAGTGCCGTCAGCGGATGAGATGCCTCTGGTCGTGTGTGTTTCCGATGCATTCAGTTTGCAGTTGCAAAGAGTGGCGTGTGTGTGTGTGTGTGTGTGTGTGTGTGTGTGTTTTACTGCAGGGACAACAATGGTTGACAGATTTACAGGAGTTTGGTTGAGAGCTGAAATCACTGTCTGTCGACCTGCCGTACTGTTGCGTCTGAAAATAAAGTCTCACAGTTTGGCCAAATACTGTAGTCAAGCCTTCAGATATCATACAGCACCAATTTACTCCGTTTTCTCACATGCACAAGTCAGTTTTTGCTTCGACGTGATCCTTTTCTTGACATAAATATGTACCATTAGTTCTTAGCAAATGTGCAATATATGTTTTCCACTTATCACTTTGTGGGAAATGTATCAGCAGGATATTTACGCCACACACTGTCACGAGCAAATTCAATCTGCAGTCCAACTGATTGAGCAATTTGCTCAGCAATTGAGCACAATAGGCCATCAACTTGCAGGAATACTAATGTATATCACAGACCCAGGAGTAACAAGCAGTTGCAAGAAAAAGGAAGCTGCAGTGAGAAGTGTTTATGTTGCTAATGATACGCTGGGTTTGCAAACACTGTCGACACCCTGTCATTTCCCTAATATCTACTGCATTCCATCTTCAACTATATACTTTGTTTTGATTGAAACAAAACCAGTTGTTAACTTTGGTTTTTGATTGATGAGTTCAGACTGATTTTGAGTTACTTTTTTGTGATCACAGACTTGGTACCCAAAACTGGGCTGAAGTATAGGCAGGCAGTAGTAAAAGTAGGCAGACGGATCAGCATAAAAGGGTGTCAAGCAAAGTGAGGGCAGAATTCACCATCCATTAAAAGAGACAGATAGCTGTCATCGATGCAATGTGGCAGACTGACGGGTGATGAACTGAAGTGGGAGGCTTGATAGTGACAGGACGGGGTTAGCGTGCACATATAACGTAAAGAAGAGTAGATAGATGGGTGCAGGTGGCTGTCACTTTCTTTAAACTGTATTTTATGGACACAATCTGCATGTTAAACTTGCATAGCTAGTCTTAAGAGCTAAATTACACTTTTAATGAGGCGATTCACTGTTTCTCAGTCGAACAATTAACTCTTAAAACTTCCAAATAACTTTAAACCACAGTTGTGGAAGCTTAGTTACTGTGTGGATTATACAGTACAGGAGATACTGCACAAGAAACATCAGTTTGAATTTTGCTGAATCTTCTGCTGAAGAGGGCATTGTCCATTAAATATGATTCAATTTCATAAACATCTACATTTTTTTAATGCAAGAACAAGAATGTCAAAGAAAACAAGAGAGAAACGAATAAGGGTTTCAATGCACATTATGCTTTTTGTTTCCTTTTCCAATATTTCCAGAGACAAACTTGCGTAAATAAAATACCAATAAGTTTGCAAATACACATCCGCATGTTGATTTGATGAACCACTTACACATGTGGAATAATGGAGGGCATGTTGTTTAACCTGCAGTACAATGTTTAGGAAAGCAGCGACATCCAGATTTGCGTCCTCAGTCGGAGGAAAGTCAGACACAAGGCACCAGTGGCTTTTTACTTCAACTGCAGAATCCGCTGGGAGGGTAAGGAGTTTTCAATATGAATACTGAGTGGAAAAACAAAAAAAACAGGATATCCACGGCTCAAACACTGAGAGTTAAAATAGACTTTTGGGCGTAAACATACCCTCTGAGAGATGAATAATGTAAAACAGGCTGGTTAGTTGTCAAAGGAAACTCCTCTTGGATCTTGGGTACTGTGATCTGCTTAGTAAAACTGACTTTCTTCTCATTAACAGTTCAAGGCAAACTACCTATTTATGAGCTCCCATTTCAGTATGGCTTCTTCATTCCTCTTGTATTAGCCCTAATTTCAGATGGACAAAAAAAGGAGGGAGAATGATATTTGCATGAGGCCTGACCTACATGACAGGAGAGGATGCTGTGACTACTAAACTAGGTTACTTTGTCGGAGAGGAATGCTGGCTCGGTTCCGTAATATTGTATTATTAAACTGTTCTGAGCATCTGCTGAAGTGACCGGTGGCATTCAATACTAGGTTGATGCTGTTGCTAGACGTATGTACATGAATATGGAACAAGCTGGAAGCAGGTAACAGACGTATCTTGTATTAGCGTGGTCTAACACAGAGAGAGAGAGAGAGAGAGAGAGAGAGAGAGAGAGAGCAGAGATTGCAACAGAAAAGATCTAGAGGTCAATATTGTGAAACTACAGTTTGATCACACTATTGGAAAATGCTCCGGCACTCATAAACTCTGCAAGCAAATATAAAGGCATCACAGAACAGACTGTAGAAAAGCAAACATCCTTCTGTAAGGAAATCTCAAGACTCTTGAGTACCATATTTTCTTTAACTCGAAAAAAAGTCATTTGAAATAACAATTTTTGTTGGGAAAGCAATAAGAATCTAATTCTACACTGCTGATCCAACGACTGTAGTTAATGGGGCCAGAGCTACCGGGTCCTAATTGTGTCAGAATTAACTTGACATTAATTTGGGTGACCATGACAGGGGCACCTCTGAGTCCAGGGCAGGTGGAAGAAAAAAAAAATAATCATCTGTGCTCTGGCCTGCTCCCATACCCCACCATCACTCTCTATCAAATTAAAAGGCCAAAGTCTATGTCCTCCCTCCACAGTCTCATCCCCTCTTGTCAAAACCTAACAAGTAATTTGTTGAAGGTTATTGTTATTGTATGACATTTAATCCAAGTCATGATATTAGCATAATTTCCTGGCCAGTCTTCTTAACCTCCAGTCATCTTTAATTGGTCAGAGCTTTTTAATGCCCATGTTTCACATTGACGCTGAGTGTCTTTCCCATAATTGTTATGGCTGCTGAACGCTGCTGCTAGACATTTTATTGATAGTTACTGTAGGTAACTATAGATAGGACGTGACATTCACGGAACAAACTCAAATGAGAGATACCCTCTTGCTCAGGGCTTTTTTTGTAGCACTAGCCGACTGACCTTATAACTATCTGTTGATGTGGCACGATTCTTGGAAAGCAGTTCTGGTTAGCGTGCACAATGCGTCGGCACACAGGCACAAAAACAAGCCGTGAAATGTGCACGATCATCAGGGTTCTCCTCGCTCACGGACATGTGGACCCTGCAGCACCTTGGAGCTGCACGACACTGTCTTCGCTCAGTAATGGCGTCTTGGAGACGCATTAACCCTTGGGGGCATGTGTGTCGTCGGGTGTGGCGGTTGGCAGCCGTGCTGTCAAAACACAACACGTCTGTTGAGAAGAGTGATTCGTTCTTTAACTGTGTGCGTGAGCCACCTAGACAATGGAAGGTCTCAGAGGTCACTAAAAGAGTGACAAAGGAATGTGGGTTTCATACCAAAGCACCGGCAGATTTCTGTAAAATAAGTGTCTAGACATGAGAGAGAGAGAGGATGGCTAACCCAGGAAATGGAAAGCTGATGTATTTTACAGTTTTCCCAGGAAACATATCATGTCTATTTCTTTGCCTCCCCCTATCATCCTGCTGTATCTATGTACTTAATGAGGCACGCTCTAAAGCAGCAAACTTGGTGGAATACCTCCTAAAAGTAAATAGTTTGACAGGACGATCCAGGCAATAATGGCTACATTCATATTGCAAGCCTTCATGTTTATTACAGATGTATTGCTTCCCTTTCCCCAAAAAACAAAACAAAGATTTGTAACACTAAGAAGCTCATGCAGAAATATACTAATAAAACAAGTATGGCTTTCTTTGCACCAGATATGTCCCTTGCATTGAAGGAATTCATAAACACCTCCATTACATCCATGAACAGGAGAGAGACATTGAAGTTGAATGAAGTCCGATATGACTGTTCAAACAGAGGTCATATTGTTCACATACTGTATGTCGGACAATATATAGAAATGGGCAAAACACATCTTTGTCCGCACTGAGTCATGTATAAGAGAGAGAAAAATAATCTTGATTTGAGCCACTTTTTTCCTGCAATGTGACAGTTTTATTTTCTAAAGAGAACATAAATAATTCACATGAAAGAAATGACCACAGCTAGCAGCCTCATGCAGGCTCTAAGTCGACAACACAACTTTGCTGAGGCTGTAGGTTTGGCACAAATTGCTAGAAGGTGCAGAGCTGCAGGCCTGGGCCCACCTAATCCGTCAGATCCTTTCTGGTCTCCGAGCTTGGAGAAGAAAGTGACGTCTGAAATTGAGCGCGCCATCAACGATCTTCAGGTTAAGATAGCAAGCATTCATTTGTTTGAATAAGCCACACAACTTATACAGATTCAATTCAATTACATTTACTGTGTATAGCCCAAGATCACAAATCACAAATTTGCCTCAGAGGGCTTTACAATCTGTACACATACGACATCCTCTCTCACAGGACCTTCACATCGGTACAGGAAAATCTCCCCCCCCAAAAAACCTTTAATACCAGATAACACCAAGGTAAACAATATAACCTAATCTTATACAAAAATCTAATTCTCATTAAATTAACAACAGCGATTGTCGGAAAAGTGCTTAATCCATTATTTTTGGGAGCAGGAGGGACGTTTTTTTGTGAGAAAAAGATAGACAGAGTATTACGTGTTTTGCTGCTATTCAATAATAAAGAAAAGCAATGTATTTAGCCTAGATCTTCCAACCACTGTAGGCTTAACTACAGTTACCTTTCTAGCTTAACTTTGTAAGTTACCGTTGTATCCAAATGTGAAAGGTTGTATTGTGGAAAAACACCTGATCCTCCACCATGGTGTCCTGGCGATGGAGATGGAACCCAGCACGGGAGATGACCTCGTCTGGAGCCCAAATTGATTGATCGGTGGGTTTTTGCACATTCACTATACCTACTGAACAGCATTGGCTCTTTTACAGTACTAGGTGAAACCAAGTGCTAGCTTGGAGCTATGGATTTAAAAGTGATGTAAGCAATGCTGAAAGTAACATGCTTAACAAACAGTATTTTTTATCTTGGACAAACTTCATGTAAGGCTGCTGCCTGCTGCAAAATGAGCAGTTAAAACGAAAGAACAGACACTGCTGTTGGCTGTGAAAAAAGGGGGAATCAGATGATACAGGGTCCGGGGGAGAAATAATAAAGCTTGATATCATGGCTGAGAGCAATACAAGGAATACCAATGAGTAACCTCAAATATATTTGTCATTGGCAGGAATACGCCCATCTGTTAGCCACAGTACGTAAGCAGGTGTAAAAGCTTCACTGGGGAATTTGCTCCTGTTCATGGTTGCAGAAACAGAATATGCTTAAGCAAATGGCAATGCCATGACATATAGAGTCCTTTTGCTCGCAGAATTCCTTGCTGCCCACTTGTCTGTACTATTGTTGTATTACGATTTGAATGATTTCATGAGGATCCTTTCAATAGTCGCATCTTGTGTGTGTTCAATGTGGCGTCAAAATAATAATTTGGATGTCATTACCTTTTGTAGGAGAGATAATGGTATTAAAGCCTTATGATCCCCATCCGAGGCTGCTGAATGCCAGAACAGCGGTTCCTTGGTTTCATCCGTTGTGATGTACTTCGACAAATTAGATTATTTCTGCCTCTTGAACAATTTTTTTTTGACTCAGAGAACCACATCACATCTATCGGGCAGGAAGAAAGACAGGCGAGGCAGTGCTGCTGAAAGGTCTCTAAACTAACCAAACACTGTAGGCTTAAGGGTTTCGGAGCCAGTTATTGACTGTAGGAGTAAGTGAACCTTGAGCACAGATCTTATTTGAGATGGCTTTATTCTACCTGTAATGAAAGTTTGCACTAGGAAGCCGCTTATATTGTCTGCGCCGCTATCCACGACAGATGCATGCATTCAGTTTGCATTGTGTGTGCCCTTGCGACGGCTCAGTTTATTTTCCTCCCACACAGCCTCTCATCTGCTACCAGAAAGTGTAGCTCTAATGAAGGAAAGGAGAATTTGTTACAGAAGGGGGAGATGTGTGCAGAACTGGGTGGAGAATTAAAAAATATATATATTTTTTTACAGGTATCATCATCATGAATACCAGTGCCAATGACACATCGAGTGGCTCAAGTGTTAAGCTAGTCGTGAGGCTTAATCATGTTTAATCATGCCCAGCTGATTGCAATTACAGAAGACAAAAGATTTTTCTAAACAGCGTGTCATTAAATCGGGTCTGTATTGGCATTTTGTTTAGATAGTTTAGGATGAAGCCAATACACTCGCAGACATCTCTTTACCCATATATCTTGTCTGGATCTTCCTGTTACACCAATTTTAAACACAGTATACTGTATGTAGGTCAAGCAGTGTGTATGTGCCTGTGAACACACTTACTGAAAAGTTACTTTCTCTGACAAGACTGCTTTGACGGATGTAACAATTTTTGGGACTGTGAGCATGATGATAGGTAGACATGAGTTTGTGAGTCACTAGGGAAAGCTGGCTGTTGAGATGATGGATGAACAGATGGAAGAACACTGGGGAGAATCAGCTGCTTGCGTCTGATATATAAAACGGTCAAAACTGATGCTGTGGAAAGAATTTACCTTTCTGGGGCGACAATAATGCAGACGCACATTTTGCACGGAATGAACACAGATATGTCTACATGTGCACCTTGGGACTTATCCATCCTGTGTTTCCCCACTGGGGCTGTATGAAATAGTTTGAAGCTTTATTAATATTCACATTGAAATGCTGCGCAGCTTTGTCTATTTTTTTGTATATCTATTCTTTTGTTTAAATCATGTATTTCTGGACACTTGCAGTTAATGATGAAGCTACAGTAATCAGTGTTTCCCCTATATTTAAATATCCTCTGCTCTCGCGTTTCACAGAGCACGAGGCTTGTAGGATTGTTTCCGACTTGTGTGATTCAAACATTTCCAATAACTCAAGAGCATTGAAAAGTCAAACTTCAAACAACAGTTTGTTCTCCTGCTTGCCACACACAAAGGGAGGCCCGCACTGATGAGTGTTTTTCATTTAAGAAAGTTGAGGTAATAAAAAAAAAGACAAACTGATTTAATCTGATGAATCACTTTATTCAAATTTAGGATTTAGTTTGAGGATTTCTTTAATTATTTTAGGGTGTTGGAGTCAGAAATGATAACGACAGACATTCAAAGCTTCATTCAAAAACCTCAGAAGCTTTCAATCTAAAAAAAAAGAAAACCCAGACATTTGGCAAAGCCTTAATAACCACATTCCTGAAATTATAAGTATTTCAGTGCCACCGTTGGAAATGCCACCACAACAGTTCCCTCAGAAAAAGTAAATCCACCCCAGTTGTGTTAACGGTTCTTTCCACTTGACTGCCACCAAGCATTTTAGAAATCAGAGACAAAATGATGACTGTGGTTTGAGCTGGAAAAAGGGAAAGAAAACAGCAAAGTAACTCAGGAGGAGTGACTTTCTGCCTGGTCTGAATTGGCAAGAAGCCTGGAAATGGCTCTCCAACAAATGGCTATGGTAAGCTTTGCTTTGTGGTGTGTCTAATTCCTAATTGCTCCCCAAATCAAAAGGGACACAGAGCCATTTATATTAGGTTTACTATCATTTTAAGACTGGTATTGCAGTTCATCCTGCCATGATGAAACAGGCGCATTAATTACCAATTTGGAAATAATATAGATCTGCTGAGAGAATAAGAAAAGCCAAGGCATGATAGCTCTTTTGTGTGAAGTGAAGTTGCTGCCATAGAAACTGTTAACTGTTTCCACTCTTTGATGTGATTGGTTAAGTATTTTCTTTCCCCCTACCATAGATCCTGTGTTGGCACCGCAGCATGGTTCCTTTCTCACTTCCTGACCAATGTTTTGTTTGTTTATTTCCTTTCTAACCATATCAAAATCAATTAGGATGTCAAAAGATGCAAGAAATTAATGAGGAGCTACAACCATCTTAACAGCGTGAGAGGAAGCGGGTCAGCCAGAAAGCTTTGTGGGGAAATATACAGGTATGTGGTGCTGGAGAGAAGGGGAGTCCTGATTGTGAGTCTTGTTTCATCCTGTTGGTAGCACAGATAATGAGAGGCTGTGTCCTTAGAGCTGAATATGAGGTGCTACACTGATTGGATATCCTCATTTTGAATTAAGCAGTCACTTCATGAAATCAATGCAGAACCAGTGTGGCTCATCCACTCTCTTTTATGCACGCACTATTCCTGTTTCTGCGTTATTAAGGAACGTTTAGGGAAATGCACCAATTTACTTTTTTTCCCTGAGATTTAGATGAGAAGATTGATAATACTCCCCTGACTGAGATTGACATTGATTTCCTCGTCTATCTCTGGGCAAGAAAGCCAATAAGAGTGTCTCCCAAAGTAAACTGTTTCTACAGGGGGGGGGGGGGGGGGGGGGGGGGGGGGCATGCGTGACGGAAAGGCTGAAAGCGTTGCCATTCAGATATGACAATCAATCAAAACACTTGGCAACACGTGGCGATGTCCGGTTACAGCTGGTTACTGAATTAAGTATTAGCAGAGAGTAGTGGGGCTTCAGATAGTAATTACTGAATCATTGCCACAGAACACACAGCATGATGCACTCGGCTACAATTTACCTTTTTGTCATGGCCTCTACTTCTCTCACTCATACAGAGTTCACAGTAATCTATTATGTGTAAATGTGAGTAAAATGATGATCAATCGTTGCCAAATAATTTATCGTCATTTTATAAATTGCCAGCTGCACAGCTGTACAGTGCTACCACCCTAGCTTTATGCACACTGGAGACACACTTCGGCTATACGTGTTCTAACGAGGGTGGTATGCTGGCTCAGCAGGTAGCACCGGAGAATCACAACAAGATGCTTGTGGGTTTGAGTTGTTGCCCTGCTCCTTCTTGTTTGGAGGCCGGTTCGCCTCCTGTTTGTGTGGGTTTCCTCCCACCATCAAAGCACATGCAGCTCACTTCAACACAAATATCTAAATTGTCCAGAAGTGTAAATGTGTTTTCTGTGATTGGCATTTTCCCGTTGTTCAATCAGAGCAGGGTGGGGCAGGCGTTCAGAACCCCATGACTTAAAGTAGGAACAGGTATATTATTGTGGAAAGAGACAGCAGACAGAAATGCTAAGGCCCTGCTAAATTTACAGAATTGCATCTAAATCAAACGTCTTTTGCCGATTGAAATCTAAGATGATTTTTCTGTTTTGTCTATCCTTCTATTAGTTGAGACAACAATTCAACACATTCTACCGTTGGATTAATACATGGTTTCAAATATCTAATTTTCCAGGCCTGGAACTCCCCATTGATGTTGTAGCTGACGAGGACCAGCACGTTTTCATTTGCGCTCGCATTATTCTCATACGGGATACAATGGGAAAAGGATTCTGCATATGCTGGAGTTAACTAGTCGTGCTGCTGCTTTTAGTTGCCACAGACTTTAGACAAAATTGACAGTGGACAGTGTTTTGACTGACGTTGCTGAGGAGATCGCTTCTCACTTTTATTAGTGCATGCTCCCATGTTGATATACTACATGTAAATAGGGGAAACGGTGGCAGGTCTGTCAAATGCATTACCAATACACTGATCGTACAATCAGTTCTGTTTCCCATCATGCATGAAAGCCAATGCCAGACTGAATGCTTGTTAAACCTTTTTTTGGGAGGAATAAAGGACAATGTATAGATTGTGCCGGTAGTTTAAAGTATTTTAAATCAACATTAACATAACCAACTATTAGAGATTGAAAAATGTTGCCGTTTAATTTCATAAAGACATAAACTATATAAATACTATAGAGATACATTGTATATAGGGTCTTATACAGTTCTGTTTGTTATAGGTTGTGAATAGTCATGGAAATGATGGGTCCTTGAGAGGTCAGGTTAGTTCCTGAGAATGTGAGATTTTGAACATATACATGGTTCTTAAGCATCATGTGTAATAATACCCTGAGATATGGATATTTGTGCAATAAGGTTGAATCTAAAGATGATGTATAAACACCATCAGCAGCATATAGAACTACCTCATGCATTTATATGAAAGAACAAAGCATGTGTGTGTGTATGGAAATCAGATCACTGTTAGACACATTTAGACTGAACTATTGAGGCCCTGCTTCACTGGGACATTTTATGGTGCATCTGATATATTCACTTATCAGTTTCAAAAAATGTCATTGAACGTCAACTAAGATAAATGCTTTTGTAGTTTAAATTATGAAGGAATCACATTAGTAATGTTCAGATGAATTTTTCAGTTCTTTCAAGTCGCTTCAAACATCTGTTGAAGACGGGATTTTACATAATTCAACAACAAAATTGAGTGAGAGCTCTGTTTTTTTTTCCATCTGTGCGTCAAAGCTTTCCATTTACAGAGGCTGGCATGGATGGACTAGATGGAACTGTGAGGCGAAAGGACGTCAACGTCGTCTTTGTGCTCCGCTCTCGTCTTCAAGTCCACGCACCCTTCCACCCAGCCATCCATCCGCTCACCTACTGTACACAGCCTTCACATATATCGCTTCGCCAAGCGTTCGTGTGCGAATGCTTAGAACGGGCTGCATGAATCATCTACATGGGGGATGCAGATTTGTGGATTAGTCCTTCATCACACTGCGTCTCCGGGGCGCAATCATGTCATTCACAGTGGCGCTAATAAATACCGAGCTCATTTCACACCACGTTTCACTCCGACGTTGATGATATCAGAAGCATTATCCATTTCTGCCATGCACTGTGTGAGCAGAAAGAAGAGTGCCGGGGTTAGTCGATCCATCAGCCAATGTGTTATATACTATATTCGAGAGGAGGGAGAGGCAGGAGGGTTAAACGGTGATGTCTACATAAGCAGATGGTATGACAAATAGATGAGGAATGGAAACGGAAAATAGGAGTGGAGGTTGGATACTGAAAACGTGTGCGAGAAAGAGGCGTTTTGGAAAAAAAAAATGATTGCAGAACAGTTCGTGATGAAGTGGAAAGGGTTTGATGCGCGTGTCATTTATTGTTCTTTATAAAAATCACTCGGCTGGAAGGCATTTTTATGTCGCAATTACCTGGAATCTTGCTGAATTATCCTTTTTTAACTGCACCATTCAGTCACTAACAATTCCGCTACTCACGCTGATTGCAGAGGGGCTCTTTCATTTTGGCAGTGTGCCAATTGGAAGAGCTGCTCATTAATACAACAGGTTAACGGTTTAAGTAGTGTGTGTGTGTGTGTGTGTGTGTGTGTGTGTGTGCTGGCTTTGCTCTCGTCGAGATCAATATGGAATTGTCATGGAAATGTTAGCTCAGATGTGCCAAATCACCGCGGACGAGTTTCTGGAGTTTTGACGTCGGACTTTTCGAACATGAGCTTTGAGCAGAAAGTGGGATGACATTTAAAAAGGGGCCTACATGTTTGAACTGGCTCAAAGTAATTTGAAAGTATATTTTTTTAGTCTGTCTGTCAAATAGTGTAGGTCAGGCTTGTCAAAGTCTATCTCTGAAAGGACCACACTGAGGAATTAGAGAGCAATTAATTCATGTCTGTTTCTAGACCTGAATCCGTTTCGATATAACATCAGGAACATATTTTTAAACTCAACTAAGATACTAAAGCACTATCGACTTATAATCTTTAAGATTTTAAAACTCCTCATGCAGTTTTTCAGCAGTAGCCACACCTATTTTTTGCAGGCAACTAATCTAGTGGTACCTTCTGTAGTCTCAATATGTAGGATGTAACTATTTACAATTTATGTAGCCAATTGTGATAGTATTTAGCTAAAGGCTAGAGACAGCAACTGCTGTAGATACACACAATATTAATAGTAACAGTATAGTAATTAAATTAAATTAAATGACAAAATATTTCAAAAGGTGAAGAGGGCAGACTAATCAAATCTTCCCACATTTAAATTGAAAGAATTAAGTATGCATGAGTCATAAATTGAGACTAAAGACGTGTACTCAGAATTAAATAGCTGTATAAAAATGCATCTTTATCACTTGAAGCTTTACATCAGCCCAAAACACAATGCCGCGCGGTAGATTTGCAGGTCATGCCGCTCGATTTGTTGAGACGCTCCTTTTGACCAAGGGTGACGAATAGGAAGCATGACCAATCATCGCAATCTGCAGGGGTCAGTGGATGCTAATGAGTGCTGGACACTTTTCAGACTTCATTAATCCCACATGGCAGGGAGTGACAAATGCTCCTCGCAGCTGTGTTATTGGTCGGTGGGCAGAGCAAAAAGCCACGGCCGTTGATCAGACTCGCAGGACCCATGTGTTTGTTTGCATGGTTGCGCTCCGCCTCATGTCTTTGACCCTTTGCCTGGATTTGTTTGGCCTTGGGGATTCTGTGTTTCCTGGTGTCTTTTCCAATCGCCTCATATTCACAAAGCAGTTTTCATTGTTTTTTAAAGGGGCTTCCAGGTGGCTTGCTGTCTCTAAATGATACTGGGTTCTTCGTTACAATGTCTACTTAAATCTGTCCTGCCATTCTATACCTGCAACTATCTAATGAAAGGTGAAATGCCTTTAAAGTTGTCTTTTTTACATGTTTGCATTTCAATTTAGACTGATCTCTATTGCCCACACTATAAACAGAACTGTGTGGACTCATGATGTGGCAGTTGGCTAATGACACACTGTACACCCATCACGGACCGGAGCTTCAACATGAAGTGCCATTTGCTTCAGCGAATAATAACACTCTTGTCCAAAAACCCTTATTACAAAAACATCAAAAGCATAATTGAAAAGCACTACCTCTTCAAGGACAAATCAACAATGTAATAGGTGTTTGAAACTGTCTGGACCCGATTGTTCGAGTATATTGTTGTCACTTTGCTCATCCACATTGCATTCTGTTGCCACTCTTGAGAACAATGATCAAATCCACAGCGAGATTATCCCCGACTGAATCACAACATCCCTGTGAGATGTGAGCGACAAATGTGGGTGGCATCCACCAGACTTCCTGGTCCTCTATCTGCATATGAAAGAGTTATAAACCTCCCACCTCAAACGATTTAAATATGCAGACTGTAAACATTCATATTCTACACTTTTACAGAGCATCACAGATCAACTCAGACACCTCGCTCCCTTTGCTGTTCGGCTTTTTTGTACATTTTTAGCCGGATGGTATCAGATCTTTCACTACACTTTCTGCTCTTTCGCTAATCTCCTGGGCCAAATGGCTAAGCTTATTAAGCCCCTTGATAACACTTTAACAGGAGCACCTTTTGGCTATCAGTCTGTTCCTGCAGACATTATTGGGACTTGATTTCTGATAGAGGCGATGGAGAGTTTAGGCCTCTGTTGTAATTATATCTCCATTTCGACTGGTTGCAACTCTGAATATTTAAACGTGGCAAACATTCAAGTCTTTCCTAAAATAACCCTTACTTTACATAAATGTTACATAATTACAAAACTCCAATTCTAAATGGAATCTTAACAACATTTTTCTCATCTCGTCATTACTAACATTAATAGATACATAGCTATTTCCAGTCTTGAAATGAGTCACAAAAGCATGATGTTCGCAGAGATACACTGGAAATGTGTGTGTCATGCGCTGAATCATGTCACATGTCAGCCACTGCAGCGAATTGTGTTGAAACAAGGCTACATTGAGCCGTATTGATCTGTTGGCTATTTAAACATGTATCTTGATGCATTGGGCTGCTGTTTGTGTATTGAGATGTGAAATGAATTGGTCTCAGTGGGTGAGATGCACACCTGCCATCAGTGGGTCTCAACCATGTGGCACAATAGCTCTAAAGCCTGTAGACCACCTGCGGATTAGTTAGCTAAAGGTGCTAATCAGGGAGGTCATCCTCGTCGTGTCTACGTGTAGAAACAGCTGCTGATGTCATTTTGTAAAAAAAAACAACTGTTTTTTAAGCTTTTAAAGTTGCAAATGTAGTGCACATAGTCCAAAGATATACTAACTGCCTTTTTAACTGCCTGCAGTCTGAAGCCTTGTCTCCATGTGTACAGCTATTTTTTAAATCTGATGTTTCCTTTATTTTTTTGCCTCTCGTCCACATGCCAACCAAGATTTAGGTCCTTCTAGGTTGGCAGATTTTTCAAAACTCCGGTTGCTGTGTATCTAAAACGGAGCATTTGGGAAACGAGGATGTGATGGCATCTCCTCAAATGGAGCATGGCCATTATTGCTTCGTGAGCGTGCTCCAGAAACAGCAAGGATGGCCGACTGGCAGCGTTGTGAGTGGAAGTTATGCAGCAACTCCACCTCATCGTCCGTCCACACACAAGTCCCATTTTCGGTTTTTCGGCTTCTTGCCCGGCGAGCATTTGATGACGTTTTTTGTGTTCTAGTGTGGACAGAGATATTTTGTAGCGAAAGGGGGAAAATATCACATTTCAAAAATATCCGTGTCCATGTAGAAAGGGCCTGACAGAGCAGTGCAATAACTGACTCCATTGCCTTTAATCATGATTTAGCATCCAATTTTAGCAATTCATTAATAGAATCTTCAATGAGGCATTTAAAAGATATCCTAGATTGGAATTCACAGTTTTGCATCATCACATGCATGGTCATACACAGTCACACAATACACAGCCTGAAGCTACATTAATTAAGAAATAAGAACTTCCATTGTTTTTGGCCCTCGGCACATTGGACTTGATATGAAAATATTTGAGGTTTCATTTCAAGTGTTTGACGGAGCATGAACAGCGGGACAAAGACCCGAAAACATACACACAGACACTACGACCAAAAACGGATGTTTTTACAGGCCAAATCAGTCATCAATCAGTCATCAATTTAGCATGCATGTCATTGGCTGAAGACCGGACTGAAAGCAAAAAGCCCCTGGAGCAAGAAGTGATGGTGTTGGCGGTCCAAGCCTGGTACCAGTGTCTGATGTCTGTTGGCTGTAGAGGATTTTCAATTAATTTCTCAATATGATTATGAGTTTGTTTATTTGTGCAAAGGCCTTCTGACTCATAAATGTTGAGTAAAGCAGGGCCACTGTTCCTAAACTGTTTGACACAAACACTCTCACATTTGAACCAAAAGTCACCACTTTGCTGAAAAGCAATTGATTCAGTTTTATTGTGCTGGTTTACACGGCCAAAAACAATAAAAAAATATGCAATATAAGTTTTAACAGCCATTGCTGGGGAAAGGGGAAAGGTCTGGGATTATTGTCCTTCATGCTGAGTGCAGGTACTGTAGGGCAAGAACTAAACAGCTGGAGCTTCACCTCATACACTCACAATGTACTTTTTTTGGCATTGTACAGCAGCAGACGAGCACTGTGCGAAAAAACACGTTTTAAAAGAAACCTGGACATCAGTGCTTCCAGCCCTATAACCATAGATCTGACCACATAGGTCGACTGAGCGAAATGTTAAATATAGACACACTAACCTTGGTTCAGGCGATTAACAAAATGAAGCCCTGTGACATTGCCACCCTTTTTAATTTCTATATAAGTAGGTGTATCAAAGTTAACAGTGCATCGGTCAACCAGCAAAGCTTTCCCTTTCTCTTCAAGAGCAAAGGAAAGGTGGAGACTGCTGATAAGAAGAGTGGACTGGCTTAGAAATTACATGCTTTATATTAAATTCCTTTTTAGCTTTTAAAAGGCATTGCTGCCACTTGTGGACCTCGGATGAACCTTTTGGAACGAGATAATGACGGAGAAAGCTTCGCTGCCACCTGAATGTTGACAACTGAGAGTAAAGGTAGCAGACAGTATTTTTTTTGTATTGTTTTAAGTCACCTATTCCTATCCAGGTTAATCCAATTAATATTGAAAATGTAAGATTTCAGGAAGGTAGTTGGCCAAGACGGCAGCCTTTGAAGTTCATAATAAGCACATGACAGAAAGGTGCCGAGACAAAAAGTGAGAGCGACACAATCAAAAAAGAAGTCAAAAATAAAGTTTTTATTAACCAGAGGATGGTTAATAAAATAACAATTGGATGGCCAATTGTTATTGAGGGCAAATTTCAAATAAAGGAGCAGATTTCAGCATTCCAGGCATTTCAGTCAGATAAAATTGCACTGCAAAAGTACCCGTACCTCATGGTAGTGGGTGACATTTTGACATATTATAAGGTACACCATTGAGCCAAAAACACACAAAGGTCAGGGGATTGTTTCTCAGATACTGTTGCTTTGTATTGGGTCACTGATAGGTGACAACCACTGTGAGGTCTGATGGATTCAAATGTTTTGAGGAGTTGCATACTTGCTTTTGTCACAAAATAGCTGTAGAAGGTTTTCTGCGTGCCCTTCAAAATGAAAGCAGATTGCTGCACAACAGTTGCCACAAAATAGAATAAAGCACAACGGGCGTTATTATAACAAAGGTAGCCTGACTAACTACTGTGTGGACATTAACATAAAAAAGGAGAGGAAAATGTTCAACACTTGTTTCTTGACTCATGGCCAAATTTAATTGAAATCTCTTCATTTTTTTTTCTACCTGACAAATAAAAAAGGCTGAAATCATGACGTCATCCTGCAATAGAACTAATCCTCTCCTAAATTCTTTTTTCTATTTTTAAATATGGCAGTGTCAAATCTTCAATTGGTTTTGCTGATTGTGATGTAGAACTTCAGACCAAGATCAGTCCAACTTATCGTCAAATAATATACATAAAACCACGTTAAAGAGGTGTCAGCATGCTCAACCAGTCCCGCTATATTATACATATATATAAGGTTTTTCCTCCATAAATAATTATAAGGCGGCCATCACAGCAAAAATCCTAATAATAAAAAAACACTAAATAAAACAAAACCTTTCAAATAAAGTCGTTCTTCCTGGATGCCTCTTGTTCTGATGCTATCATCAGCTATTCCACATCTCCAGCCGGTGTCTCCCAGGAGCTTCAGATGTCCCCTGCTGGTGCCCACCTCACCCATAGCCGTCCTCTGCCTGGCCTCTTTTCTTGCTCGGGGTTTGAAGCGTTGCTCAGCTCCCCTCCAGCCCTCTTCCTTCAGAATACTTCCAGCACAAAGCCTGAGGACAAGTCTAAGGTCAGGAACTCTGGAGGAGAAAACTCTCCGCCTTAGCACCGTGATGGAATTCAAATCACACTTAATCTCCCCTTATTGCGCTGTTTTTATTTGAGAGATAAATGCCCAGTGCTCACTGCATCCTTCATCCTGCAAACCTCCTTGATCAAGTTTTCTTTTTTTTTGTGCTCTCACTTTTTTTTTTAACCAATTGTTGAGATAAATAGAAAAAGTGCTGAAAATGATGCAACCTGCCCTTTTGAAGCAGTCAATCCCTGCAGGATGGTATATATTCACACAAGTCACACTCATTGCATATAACAGGCAACAATCGTCCCATTTAACTGTGAAGACGCTTGATTATATCATGTCTTTCAACTCAAGCATGCGCCAGAAAGGCAAACGCACCCTGTGTTATAAACTCAGCTCTGCAATGCAGTATCTCATTCACGCGGGTTCATGTGAGGCCACTCATTTAAAAAAAAAAATCAGATCAGATGCTTGTGTGGAGTACTGACTGTTACGGCTTCACTGGAGCCCAACAGGTCCCCCGAGGGGCCTAAAAAAACCAAATAATATTTGGCGGGCAAAAGGTCTGTGCTTCAGTTTGGCACATGGACACATCGCTGTGTGTGTGTGTGTGTGTGTGTGTGAGTGAAAGGATATGGTTGGCTTCTTGGAGAAGGCCAAACAACTAGAGAGAATTGCCATGAGCAATTAAGAAGCTCTGAGTCAGAGTGTGCTATTTTTGCTTCCCTTTTCCACTGAATAGTCAATCAATACACTGATGGTGTTAAAAAAATAATGTAAAAAGTAATAGCCAGAGAGTTACATCTAGCTAGATGCAGGATAGATAGATAGTTAGATACGTATTTGTGTCGTAATTCTCTGGTGTATTTATAAAATATTCCTTATATTTGAAATGTACAGAACCGGTATGGTAGTCATACTTAATGCAAGTATGACTACTTGCATGAAGCATGCAGTCATTATTTATCTGATCTGCTGATTCTTCCCATGCACTTGCGCAGCTCGCTGAGATCATTTTCATGTTAAAGTCCCTATAGCCCTTTCAGAAAACCGCCTCTCTTATCTTGTACGACATTTCCTATCCCATGTTCATATTTATAGCACCAGTTTTAATTCTCACATCCTGTTTTGTCTGTGATTCAAGGGAGGGGGGGGGGGGGGGGTGGAGGAGGGGATTTGAATAGTATGATATATGGGTGTGAATATTAATGTACTGTAAAAAGAGCTCTGAATATGATTTAAATCTTTTTTAGAGAATTGTGCTGTCTAAGGTTTTTTTGACACTCCTGAACCACTGATGCATTCTCAGTTAAAAACTCCAAAAAGCTTCTTGACAGTTTGGCAGGATGATGACTTTACTGGAGAAGACAAACACTTCAAAGTAAAAGAAAATCATGAAATAATGATGTTTTTCCGAGGAATTACTTGCTTTAATTGAGGAGAAACCAACAGAGACAATAAAGGTTTGTGCACCTCAACTCTGGATCAAGCTACCCGACTAAATCTGGATCTGGATGTGTGTATTTATATGTGTGCAGGTTCATATATGTACAAGAATTGTAACTACAGTTTCCTAACATTAATTATTAGTGTTTGGCCGTCTCAAAGAATAGTGGTGAGAACATACGACTTTCTTATAGGTGGCTAAATTATAATTTTCTGCTGCTCCTGTCCACAGTACATTTTCTGAGTACTGATACTCCTGTCTGTCTAATGTATACACTGAATATACAGAAGTACCTATTACAACCACACTTCAAAAGATCCAAACTATCCCTTTTTAAGATGTTTATAGTGGTGCTTCTCAATGATTTCCAACTGGTCTTTCTGTGAACTGTGGTATGTTTCTCAGGATAGCTAACCAGTGTGCACGCTGAATCACTGCCAGTAATTAGATCAAGCTTTTGGTTGTCTTTGTGCGTCTGAAAGTACACAGGGGATGATCTTAAATTTAGATTAAGGGCTTGTCAAAAGAGATAACATTTCAAATGACTGGCTTCTATCTAAAAAACTTTTTAAACAAAGGCATAAATCTTAAATGTTATTCTTGTGAAATAAACACGGAACACACTAATATCTTTAGCGGGGTGTCTTGAATACCCCATATCCATTTGGGGCACCGGTTTTCCATTTTTAAAAAACAGGACTCGATGAAGAGAATTGCACCGCAGTAGAGAACAATAAATGAAGTGGATATGTTAAAAAATTAAAAGGAAGAAACACACCAGAGAGAACGTGAACGTAGAAAAGCCTGAGGGGCATAAGCAATGACAGAAAGTAGTGAGTCTATTAAACGTTAATGAGCAGAGAAATAACTAAGATAAGATATCATATTGTATTTTATAAATGGCGGATACAGCATGTAAACATAAACAGCTTTCGGATTGAAAAGCATGCGTCATGAATAAAGAAAGCAGGGATTTCTTGATAGATGGATGGAAACGGAGATGGGGGACACAGAAAGCTGACCTGGCCCCTGACCTGGCCCCCCCCTCAAAGAAACAAAGATTAGAGAAAGTCCCTCTCCGTTTTACCCGTGGCTCCAGTTCCATTCAGGTGTGAACGCTCCGGCTGCGTGCCATTAAGCCTTCATCTCCAGCAGCCGTGAGCCATTGTCCTGGAGTTTCCTGCAATGTGGAAACAGAAGACTATTGGGGGGATTTAGAGGGAAATTGAATGTTGTCTTTTGTACCCAGCTCGGTTACTAGGTGTGGTGTTTGAAATGAGAAGATAAAAAACAAGGAAATCACCCAGCAGGCATTGAGCACTGATTTTTCTCATCTATCACCGTGAGAGATCATTTCCTTCCTATTCGTTGCTCGGAGGGGGAAATAAAAGCATGTAATCACCTCACAGGCCTTCCTCTTGCTTTACAAAACATTTTTTGTTGTTTGGAAAAACAAACAATAAATACGGGTGGCCGTTTTACACAGTGGTCTTCCGCACCCCACGGCACTAAATAGATCATCCGGAATGGCTTACTCTTAAAATAAATCAGGGGGTCGAGGGCGCACGATCAGCATTTTAAACTTTGACGGCTCGTGTGATTGGGTTTGGTGAAAACAATCAGGGCAAATTTGGTAAATAGACAAAGTATATATTATTCAATGTGCAGTGAACTAAGCTATGCACAATCGAATTATCTTCATTATTCACATTACCACACATTCCTTACTTTTAAAATCTTTACTTTCTTTATTATCAAGAAAGCCCCTTTCAATGGGATGAGTTAGTGAGTTTGGCCCACCGCACATCCTGAAGGCTCTTTCCACAGTTATTAAGTTACTAATTAAAAAAACAGTGTGCAGTGAGAATGTGCTCGCACAGTTTGGTTAAAAGAGAGCTTTCTACAAATACAGCAGCAACCTAAATTTGGTTATGACTACCTGAAAAAACATCTTGATGTATTCAAGGGAAAATGTATCTGACTTTGCACATTAATCTGCACCTGGTTTGGGTGACTAATAGTTGGTCACCAACACATTTCTTTTCTCTGGGGTGCCAGTAGCTTAGAGACAGAGATAAGAAACAATTACACTATTTTCATGAATGACTCATTGATACGTAATACTTATTATTATTGACAATTATTACCGTCATTAAAACTAACATTTAGATTAACATTTTCCCATCTTGTTTTGTTAGAGCTGCAACCATTGATTATTTCATCATGGAATAACCTGCTGATTATTTTCTTAAATTACTTGATTTCCCAAAGTTCAAGGTGACGTCGTCTTATTTTGGACCAATAATCTTGATCGAGATATTTCACTCGGCACATCCTCACTATCGAGAGTGAGGATGCTCACAGAGAATCCTGGGCATACTACTTTTTTTAGATAGTTGCCTAATGAGCACTACTTTTAATATCCCTTTACTTGTACATGTGTGTGTGTGTGTGTGTGTGTGTGTGTGTGTGTGTGTGAGAGAGAGAGGAGGAAAAGCATTTGAAATGGCACATTGTGTCGGTTTGTCACAGCCTGACGGATATATTTCTGCTGCAGCCTCAGAGAGTCACCATCTTTCCTCTGCACTTTAACATTGCTATGGTTACAGGTGGTGTTCACGGCTACACGGAGCTAACTATGAACATGAACTCTATTTACGTCTTCACACCACAAAGTTCTAATGTCACTCGTCTCCGCGTGAACATGCACGACACAAATCGAGATTGACTGTCGCAGTAATTATTGTTATCAGTCCCCGGAGTATGATCATAGTCTCAGTGGCTCAGCTCGTGTAACAATACGATGATTGCTTTGCTGCTGTTCAGCAGACGTTTCATAATTCAACACAAAATATGCAATGAATCAAGAATATTGGAATAAAGACAGTGAATTGTTTGGCACGTGACATCAACACTGTGTCCAAACCTGATTAAAGAGGAGAGTGTGGACACTCATTAATTATTAACCGTGGTCATCTATTTCTGACTAAAATGTACTACTTTCTGGCAGATCTGGTGACCAGTTTTGATAGCGGGGAACACCTTTGGGACTTATTACATATCAGGAGGCATTTATATCACAAGCAGACTGGAGTAAATTTCACAATGTTGTTTGGGCTCACTGTTAACATAACAGCCTACAATTATTCTGCTCTGAAGGTGTTGATGTTAACAACTTAATTAACTGTTCACGTGTTTATGACTTTCTCCCACCGTTTATATCTCAGTGTGACACACCTCATTGCTTCTATTCAGTCAGCTCTGGTACTGCTCATATATTCTTGTTCTCCTTGACTCCATTTCCCACAAAATGTCTGATTGAAGAAACAGTTTCAAAGCTATGCGCATGACTTTATACTCTGAACTACCCTCAATTGTGTGAGCAACAATTGTGATATTGGTAATTGGAGTCAAATACAGCCACTTAGGTTGCTACAATGGAGGCTGTTCATGCAAAGCTCGTCCTCCATCACCTCGCCTGGCACTTCTATTTTTCCCAAATGCATAACAACTTTAGCTAAAGCTTCGCCTGGAAGCAGCCCCTGAATCCGTATTGACAATTGAGGGTCTAGACCTGCTCGTTTCAGTGATGAGGATGCCATTCAGAGCAATAAGTGTTCATTATGAGGTGGAATTGTACCATGGGTAAGCTTTCCAAGCACAACACAATGACAGTGGAATTTGTTCTTTTTGAAAAATGTCAGGGCATTATAATATGCTGTAAGGGATAGCAGAATAGAACAGAGTTTGAAATAAACCGAGGTAGAAAATAGCAACATTGTGCACTGAAAGCCTTTCTTAAAGATACTGTGTGGAATTTTTTAACTGGTTATGAAACAGTCTCAATTCAATACGGGTGCCTCTATATGACCTACATAAGTAAACGAGACCATCGGAGAATAGATTGGTGTTGCTGGCCCTGCTGGATGGAACGGAGGCACCGGGGGAACCAAAACCAGGACTAAGCGGGGCAGAATGTCAGACCCTGCTGCAGGAAAATAAGACGTTTTCTAAAGGGACTTTAATGCTCGGAAACACTACCACTTTTGTGGAAATTTCTTGTCGAGACTTTAAAGAGAGGGTGTTTTTCGTTGTCTAACTGTTCCCTCAAGTATGAAAGGAATTATGTGGAAAAAAATCTAGTTATTTGAAACCTAGCGGGTTTCGTTTTTTACTGAAGCTGTCATCTGTGTTACGAACCAATGTCGGCATCGGTCCCCATACAAACAGTTCTTCAGTGGCTGCAGCAATACGTCTCATCAAACTGTGAACAATTAAAGTGTGAAATACATACAACATCTAAACATTTTAGAATCTAGACAGAAAGTACATACAAAACCACGCATACATAGCATGGATGACAGACTTAGCAATGTGCCATAGTGTCACCTAAATGAGGAGGTGCCGCATGCAATGTCATCTATCAATCTAGATAAATTGATCTGTCTGCCTCAGAGTGGGCTCCTGTAATGCATACACCCAGCCCAACTCCACACAAACAATATCTAACGTAATCCAATCCCACCAGCCACAGTATGTATGCAAAGTAGAAAATAAAACCTACGCCTTCTGTCTGTGTCTGTGTTTTCACCTTCTCCCTGTAAAATACTGCTTCCAACCTTGAAGATATTGCCCGTCTCTGCTTCTCAATATAATGTATGACTTATTGACTCACTCCCTGTAAGCCCAACTGCACTGTTCGCTCTCAGGTTGCAGGACTGCAAGGGGATCTATATATTAGAAAGAAAACTGGTGTTGGGGCGGCAGAGTCTTCTGCTGAAGGGGGCCTCCTACCACTGGAACAAGCTTCTTGTCCTTGTCAATGATTCAGATTTGACAGTTTTCAAATCCGCACTCAAGAACTGAAATTCAGCACAGCTTGCAACCTGCTACCTGCAGCCTGTGTTCCACTTCCCTCTGCAGACTGTGCTGGTGTTGTTGGCTGACTGGATGTGATTAGTGGGTATGCTGTTGTGTGTGTTTGGGGGCGCACACAGGCAGTGTTAGACTGTACTGTACGCATGCGTAATCACAATCACACACACTCTCTCCCTTTGTCTCTCTCACATACAAATCAGCTCTGGGTGTCTTTGCTGCTGCTGTTCTTTATCTTATTTTGTATCTTTTGATTGTAGTCATAAACATTTTCATTGCTATTTAAACCTTAATGGTACTCTATAAATGTATCTCTTACTACTTCCTGCAATGCCACTGTTTCCACTTTGACCTCCCTGAAAATGTTAGCATGTTAGCATGCTTACAGGCTAAGCTAAGATGGCAAATTTGGTAAAAATTATAGCTGCTAAACATCAGCCTGTCATCAGCGTCGGCATTGTCATTGTGAGCATGTTAGCACGCTGTGTGACGTTAGCATTTAGATCAAAGCACCACTGTGCCCGAGTGTAGCTTAACACGGCTCCTAGCGATATTGTAGTCATTATACATTCAGCGCCAACATTTTAAAAATGAATTCTTTCTGCAATATCTACCAATGGCACTGACAGTATAATTAAGGTTAGACATGGATGATTGTTATGGCAGATTAACTATGAAAAGGCAACTAATGCACTTGGTAAATGTTGGGGAAAGATCTTAGTTATGGTTTTATAGGTCTCTTTCGGGACACTAATGTGGTCTTTCACCTGAAAGACAAGAAGGACAATGAAGGACATTCCACAACCCCAGTCTCTGCATCATTTTCCCCCTGCCTTCCACACAGGGCACACTATTTCCAGCATTGGCGCTGGACGTAAATCGGGACCTGCGGAATGGTCCGCCGTAAGTCAAAGGGATAGTAGGCAGTATTTTCATTTTTGGCATCATGCTGATTGGTTCTGATCAAAACATTGCCTGGTAACATCACTGTAGCACCACATAATGTACCTCAACATGTCCACTGAAAACATTTACATATTACCGTGATTTTGTACCTTGTTTAATCTATGACTGACACTGCCTGATTCATGTTATACAAGGAACTAAAGCAGGGGAACTCATAGGTGGGCCGTGGTCCGGTTCTGGACCCAGACACCGTTGTATCCGGACCCTGGACCTACAACCAATAGATAGTTGAGAATTGTTTAATTGTGACGGAGTGCTTCTATTTTCGTTTATTCTAACACATTAATTCACAGCCCAACAATTATGTTAACAGAGGAGAATAGAGCTGAAACAAGTGGTTTCAATGACCACAGATAAAGTCCATGCACGCAAATGTCTCTTTTTAGACGATGAGAAGAATACAATATCCTGGTTTTCTTGGTTGACATCACTTCACACCTAAACTAAATGAATTTAAAGCTGCAGGGCATGAACAATTCAGTGAAAGTTATTCACATTTAGATACATTTAGATCACATATAGATTCACATTTTTCAAAAGCTTTCTGTTATTTAACTGTATCTTAAATGCAGCCGTTATTTTAGTTGAAATGAGAGAAGAACATTTATATTATTATTAGAGTATGTATTATTTATAATTCATTAAGTTAAAATGTGAAAACTGACTATAAATATTGTTGAGATATTATTAAATCAAAACTTTCTTTATTTGATTTGACAGTCAGTTGCTGGCCACGTACAAACCTTGATACAATGACTAGGCTACTTCAATACATATGGCATCATAGCGCACGTTAGACATTATTGTGATGTTCCGGACCTTTGTATAAGGAAATTCTCTTTCTATCTTTTAATTGAATACCCCTGAACTAAAGTATCTGATCTCAAAACATCAACTTGATTGAAAAAATTCAAGGTAAATTGCAAAGTGACTGGAACTTCCCCTTAAGAAATCGAGCTGTAGGAATGAAATAGGAATACTGTTTGTACGACTATAGGCTCGTGCCACCGTAGCTATGCCATCATACGGAGAATAGTCATGAGATATATTTCCATATTTCAGACCCCGGCTGGTGTCTTTTCTATTCAGTCACATGGCTGCTTCAGAGGACCCTCTGTGTTGTCCCGTAATCCCAAACCGCAAATCTCTGTAGGCCACCATGAGGAGCCTGCAGTTGAGGAGGTCCACAATCTTTCCGGGAATCCAGAGCTCTCAATTAAATTTTAATGTATGGTTGCTGCAGAGAGAGATGTATGATGACAATGGTGCTTCTGAGACTTGTCTGAATGTGGTCTGCTTTGTGTGTGGGTGTCCCTCGGCTGAGAAGACCCAGTTATCTGTTTGAAAGGAATTGATCTAAACTTCAATTTAAAAGATTGATATCTTTGGCCTTTCTTGTATTGGCATATAACGATTGAGAGGACATCATTTAAGATATCTTATTCATTTAGTTTCTTTGTAATCTTGACATAACAAGCTTGTTTTTAGGTCACACCAAAATAATTTGAATGAATTATGAATAATAAATCAAGCTCATCCTTTGAGATGGGGTAAGGAACTCAGACATCCAAAGGCTGCTCGAAGTTGATCCGCAAACTCGTTTGCATCGAAGGAGCCAGTCATGGTCGTTCTGGCAACTGGAGCTTTTTTTTATTTTCAGGGCTTAATTTGAGACGGAGGTGGTACCATCCTAATATGTGCCCACAGCGGTGTCTTTGTGAATCCCTGGATATCAACTTTTCATCTATAAGTTTCTGTTGTGGTCCCAGGAATACTTGTTCCTAAAGTGTACTCAAGTAGCATATCGCATATTTGATCTAAAAGCCTATAAAGATAGAAAATCAATGTTATTTCCTTGTATTTCACCAGTGTTAACAGACGCATAGTGGCGTTGTAGTCGCAGTACAAGACGGCATTCAGGCACACGTGTTGTTAAACGGCAGCTGGCAATATAAAACTGTATGAGCACATTGGAATAGGAGAGTCACGGCGGGTTCATACTGAAGCAGTAGCCTGGCTTTTCACACCAGAAGCACATTTCTCCATCAACAAGCGATTCTGCTCCTCTGCTGTATTTTAAAGAGCTAATTTCTGTCTCTTCTGTCTTTCTTTCTGCTTGTTGTGCTCTGTTTAAACACAACTGACAAATGGCTATGTGGAATAAATATGTAATTTAAAAAACACAATCAACAAACAACAGTGACACCCGGCTATTTCTAATACGTTTAGTGGATAGATTTTGAAATTTGATCATGTAGGAGGAAAGGAATCATAGGAGTTGAAACTCATAACAGCAGGTTGAGAGGGGAGGGAAGTCAAAAGCTTGGGATTCATTCTGTATCAGAATCAGATCATTTAAATCATTGCCCTGTTTGAACAGCCTAAAAAGAATTGCATGGGGTGGTCAGTGCTGCTCAGAAAATCAGAAAAACAGCCGACCTCCTCAAGCTGAGACTTTTCATATATTCCTCTTGTTCTTATGTGAGTGCTTTGATTAATAAATATAGGCCTATTATTTGATTTTGAAATAGCCATGTTGTTTTTCATGAATGATGAATGATCATTTGTTTCATTACCACATTTTCCCATCACTGCTACGATTTGACTGTGGCATTGACACTCAGCTCAGGCTCCTTACATCGAGTTTTTGAATTGTCGACTATCGGGGGGGGGGGGGGGGGGGGGGGG
>NW_022280034.1:8305541-8470998 GCF_004355925.1 Anarrhichthys ocellatus
GGGGGTCACCCCTAGTTTCTCATGAAGACACCCGCCAACCCGAGCTTTGTCGAGAGCTTGAGGCGGGACGAAATGAGACTCTTAATTCTCTATGCAGGAAAACCCCTGATCTGATCAGAAGGCCTTGTGGGCGCCTTCCTTTGGAGAATTTCCAGGCATGCACAACTGGTTAGAGACCCCGGGGTGGACCCAGAACACACTGGAGAGATTTAATGTCCCATCTGTCTTGGGAACGCCTGGAGTTCCCCCGGGAGGTGCAGGGAAATGTTGCAGGGGTTGAGGGACCTCTGGACTACCTTGTTTAGCCTGCTGCCACTGTGCCCGGCTACTGGTGCCCTTAGAGAGCATTGCCGCACTATTTAAAAGATTTAATACGACCTTTTAAAGATATTTAAACATTATCCTTTTGATCCTAATGGTAGTTCAGCTCGTGGGTTCTCAGGTTGAAGATTGGGCGGTCTGTAAAAGACACATATTCTCCGAGTGTTCAACGTGTTCAACGTTCTGTCGAGACTTTATTTCTGCCGGTTAGTTATAGATAGGGATTTGGGTTTCTTTTTTCCTGTCTTAAAGAGTGGTACACTACACCAAGGTTATATAACACACCGACTTTACTCAACATAATGCATACAATACAATGAATAGGGAATACAGCACAATACAAATACACGTTTTAAAGTAAATGTACAGTTAGTAATGTCGAGTAGGGTATCATATTTCATTTATTCAGGTTCCATTTTTCAACTGAAACGCACAATATGAGCATCATATTTTCACAGATTCAGTAGGTATATAATATACAGTGGATAAATAAATAGATAGATGTAGCCTGATGCCACAATTCTCAGGTGTTGCATCAACAGGAAGATGTCAAAAGTAGCACTGTCCATTGTGCTAATAGGCCACAGAGGCCGAAGCCAAGGAACGGCATGTCCCCAGTCATCTTAATGTATCATCAGGTAGCTCAGGGTAGAAACAGTGCAGAGGTGCAGGTATCAGTATGCCTGCCCCCAGACGACTGATGAGTCAATCTGCCGCGGAAAAGTGTCCAGACGGAAATGTTGATGACTCAAATTCGATGCCCCAACAAGAGCATTGACTTTTACAATGTGACGATGAAGGAAATGAGAATTGATTTCTGCTGAGTCACTCAAATGCCAGGGGATGGTGATCTCCTACAGGCTTAGTTATGATAACATCTAATGTTGATGCCTCTAATAACAAAAGGCTAACTGAAAATGTTCTTCCTGCATTCTACAGATTACGGATCTTTAACGGGCATCGTGTGTGTCAAAAATAAATAGTGTATTTGGTTTGTATTATGTAACCACCAATTAATAGAACAAATTCGTATAGCATTCTTGTTACAAAGCTCCATCTCTTATAAGAGGGGTTGTTGTTCCAATTGACTGTGCCAAACCTGGCCCCCGAAACTGCATTTACCCAATCGTATCTTAGCAACCATAACTAGGCCCAACTGGCCTGTCAATCTTTGGATTTCTCCAGAAGCAGTGTGCATGGGGCTGTAATTAGAGCCATACTTGTATGTATCTAAAGATTTTTGAGGGTGGTGTTTTTTTTTTTTAGCATGTAGCCTAATGGCTGGCTTAAATGATGTTTTTTCTGGTGTAATGTAAGTGCATGGGATTTCTTTAGCACTGAAACTCTTTTGTATACTTAGTTGGAAATAAATGTAAAGTCATAATAGCATCAATTAGTCAAACTCAGGTTGCAGCACAGGCTACACCTATGTTCTCTATTGTGTCATTCTGTCATTAAAACTAACGTTACCGTACAGCCCACTCACCTACAGAAAGTAGAGGCTTCAAGACAACTTTTAGCTTCAGAGCAGAGAGAGAGAAAAGTGCTTATCTGTGAGAAAAAGCTGCAGATACCATCTCACTTTCCGTCTTTTTTTTCTGTCAAGTCTGAGCACTTGTATAATTGGAGGGTGAATGAAGGTTTGCCTTTAGACTTTCACCTTGATGATTGCACTTTTGAATTCTCTGCATGAGGAGAATAACACAATTATACCGTTGTGCCTGAACCTCAGTAATGAGCTATGCTCTTTACAGATAAACCAGTGGGCGCAGTGGATGTCTGTAAAATGGGTGCTTTTTTCCATCAGTCCATTTGTTAATGATGCATGATTTCAGAAACAGCCCCAATGATTTCAGTTAATCCTCTAAATGATGTGTATTTGACAGGAAACAGGAAACGGAGTGGCATAAGGTTTGCAGGATGCATTTTACTGATTCAATTTAAAATGTTGTAGAATTTTAACATGTACAGCACTTAACGGTAAAATGAGTGTGGAGCGATAACAACACAAGCCGATAGGAAAAAACGACTCACGCTGAGTAGTTGTAACTCAGATAATTAGATCCACGGAAGAGAATGTTTCCTGGGGTTCGATGCAATGCTTGTCTATCAGCAAAACAGAGGCTGTTGAATGATTCCTTGTCCAATCGGAGGAAACAGCGTCCTCATTTAAGGCAAATTGATGGTTTCTGAGACTGTGCAGCTTTTGTTCCATTTACCAGTTTTGGTACTCCAGCAGCAGTGCACTTCATCAACTGAGGATGCATGTTCCAGTAGAAACTATTAAATATTTAAAAAGAAATAACTCCCACTCAAGTCAAACATTTTTTAATCCTTTGCCACAACCGACAGGTTCACCTTGAATCAAAAAATGTGTGTTTACTCAAAATGTATTCACCTTGTGATCTTTTTTCTTCTTCTTCTTCTGTGCAGGTAATTGAATTCCATTTTGCACTTCTCCATACGATGGTTCGCTCCACTCTAAATTAAAGATCGTGCATATCTTCTGTGGACATACATCTTTGCAAAATTAAAGATGCACTTTCTGTATTTGTTCCAAAATTATTTAGGTGCCATGGGAAAAAAAAGTCAATTTTCATAGAAAATCTTCCGCCTCAATATTACTCGGGGTGCTATCTATCTTCATGCTGAGTTGGATATCAATTAGGTGAGCCAACCATGTAATTGATTTCCACCCTGTTACCTTTAGCTCTGTTATTTGTGATGTTCACACAGCGCTACTGTTGCCTGTCTTTTTCTGCCGCCTTGTGTCAACACCTCCACACGTACATGCTCTTCATTACAACCATGGGAATAAATATGATCTATGTAATCCATTTAGGCCACATGAGCCGCCTCTCATTGTGATTCCATTAAGTTACGCTACACATGGCGCGAGATGGACACCGGGTCATTACGGAGTCACTATAACACCACCATTAGAATGAAATCAGATATGAGAACAAATTACATTTTTGTCCAATCTAAATGACTGTCTGATCTGCACTGACTGCTGCCCGACCAGCTATTCCTCTCACGTAACAGAAAAAGGTTGTAAGCACCTCTTGCTCTTGGCAATTTGAATAATTCACTCAGATGTGTGGTTGCGATTGGTCCTGCGACCTGTGTCTGTGCGGTCTACCTCACTGTATGCAGCGGGGAGATAAGAACGTGAATCGCAGACAAGAAATACCTCAGGGAGGCTTGAGGAGCGGAGCAGAGGGGGGGGGGGGGGGACAACCTGGGGTCAACTATCTGCCCAAGGATGACAACTCATGCCAAGGAGATGTGGGAGACTTACAAGATAAGTCCGTTTTTTGTTTTTTTTGATAGGTCCAGTTTTGAGAAAATAGGACAAGATGGGATTTTACTGTTTTATGCCCCTATCTGACTCATTAAAAAAAAAGAATGACACTATTCCTAAACTGTGCCACAACAAATCTGAGCCAAGAATTTACCGGAATGTCAGAAAAACAAGTTGGAAGTAGACACATGTGAGGAATCATTTCTAGAGCTCTGATTACTTCCACCAGGATATATCTGCATGTTTATTTCTTCACTCAATATATCAAGGAGCTGAACTGTTTCCTTTCAAGTATTCTTATTAAATTCAGTCTAGTAGATTCATGGCTTAGTCTGTGACATAAATATCAGCAGCTGCTTAATTTAGATTGGACATTATGTCAAATTAGCCAAATATCTAATTTCTTAGCTGTGTTTTATGCGCCAGCTGTCTTCTCAACTTTTCTAAATGATAATAAGATGTTATCCCAAAACCACCTTATGTTGTTATCTTGTAATAAATACTATAATGATGTAGATGGAATTTTCTATTGTGGGACATAAGAGCTCATGCTGTTTTGTAGCTTAAGTGTCGTTGTGGTATTTGCTTGATTCTGGTAAGAAGATTTATTATCCAACAGAACAGATGATGAATATCTTTGCATCCCCTGCGACGCCGTAATCCAGAAAATTAGATTGGATGAGGTGGACGAGCAACTGCTGCAACACAATCAAAAACGCCAGTGTGTTTTTCCATTGATAATCATGATAGGGAAACAATGTTTGCTGTGAAAGATTATAGTTTTGATGGCATCCTGTGTTAAGATGAAATTCCTGCAGAAAGTTAAAGTGTGAGTGTGTTCACTTGGATGTCATTCATAAAGGCAGCGGCCCATAGAGACAGGAAAATAAATCCTGGCGAGAAGATGGAGTGATGAATGTAGCCCTTTTTCTATTCTCTCTCTCCCCTTCCTCGTTAATATTCCGTCAACATAAACTATGAAGGGTTACTCATGAAAATGAAGAGGCAGAATGGGAGGTAATTTTACTTGCAGCCTGCAGGCCCAATCATTTGTTTTGTGGTCCTTCTGGGTTCTCACGTACTCCAAAGGCAGCACTGTTCAATGCTTCAAGGTTAGCGCTGAAGTGCTGTTTTCATACGCACATTCCTGGAAAAGCAGAGTGCCTCAGTCACTAAAAGCTCCTGTCTCTGTCTGCTGCTCTGTATTTACGTGTGTTTGTGCGTGCAAATGAGTGTGTGTGTGTGTGTGTGTGTGTGTGTGTGTGCTCCCATGGGCACCTTTTCTTCTCCTGCCTACACACATGCACTGTCTATCAAAAGGCCCCTCTGTTCCCTGAAGTGGAAGAAGGAATGTTTTTCCACCACAAACTGTTGCGAATACAAACACAGGCAGGCTGTGTTTAGCCCTGGCATCAGGCTAGGGTAAGCTGAATCTCAGTCATGTCATCAAAGAGGGTAACATCGAAGGACCTCTGTACCGTATGTGTGCGCATCCTCCGATGGAAGGGCATTTCTCCACTCTCAAATTGAATCATTGGCAGTATGTCATCGTGATGAAATGACTCAACAGTTTCCCCGAGTCATAGATCGTGCGCTGAGAAACCGTCCTTCCACTTTGTTGCTACCAACAGATGTGCAATTGGCAAGATTACAGTGAGGAGAAAACGCCTCTTACAAGTGACCGATTGTTGTTATCAAGACAAACCTGACGTGTGGAATTGCTACAGTATCACACCTTACTAATACCAGGTCTACCTGACAAGACGACTTTGAATTCCTCCTAATCCTATCCATGTCTTGAAATTGTTTGATCCTAACTGAGGGGGGAAAAAAACAACAAAAGAAAAACTTGCGTGGGGAAATAAAAGTTCAGCAGTGGAAGTAACCTTGATGCTATCAACGACAGGGAGTCTGGGATTTGTAGCATCAAAAGGATGACTAATTTAGCATTATTTCCTCTTTCTGGGGCATCTTTTGTTTCCCCCGCACACATCCCTACGACTGACTGATCTGAGTTTCTCGTCTTTGAATGAAGGTACTGACATGTTCAAATCCCACTTATGACAAGCGACTCTTTAAAATTGTGTTCACTTGGCCATTTCCCTGCGAATCCAGACTTTTGCAGACACAGAGCACAGAGCAAATTAGCTTGCTGCCTGTCATCTCACCTATCAGAGAGAGATAGGAGGCGGGTAAGCCCTCTGCCAGTGATGTTGTGTGTGGCGGTTTAACAGCTGAAATGCTATTACCAGAGTGCCAGTTTCCCTTTCTATCTGTGCTGTTTTCCTCTAGCGTCTTTAGATAATACTTTTCTTACCACAGTCGTGTACTTTGCATTGATTGCGTTTCTGCCTGAGTGCAATGAGGCCAAAGGAAGACTTTTCTGTTGGAAATGACATTGCCTCTCGATGTCTGCTGAACCCTATTGGTTAATATGCTTATTGTTTCAGGTGAATAAGTCTTTTGCCACTTGTTTTGCTTACCTACTTAAACATCTTACTTTGACCAACAAGTCTTAACTCAAGCTTCACTTACTGTCTTTTTCTGAAGCTTTCGACTGTTATTAAGTATAATGTTCCACAGTTAGGTCATGTGATAACAACCAAGCAATATCCATGACTGAGTAACCTCCATCTGATTATCTGATTATCTTTTTGGATTGTTGGTCAAACAAAAGAAGGTATTTCATTCACTAGACTAACTAACTTCATCATAATATAGTACATACTGCATCAATATTACGATAAAACATTGAACCATATATCACCCACAGCCAATACAATATATTGATTTCTTGCTAATATGCGTGACACTGATTTGTTGTTAGAGTTGATTCTCAAAGATATATTCAAACTATGGCATAGTTTGCTACATTGTGAAATAGGAAAAAAAAGTACTAGTGTACTAGTTGAGGTAAGGCATACATTTAGATGGGCTGAAACTCGTCTATTTATTAATCTTCCCCAAGATTGTTCCATTAAAAGTTTGGCTTATTGTCATAGTCAGCGCCACTTTATCATTGACGCTGTGACATATTTATACAGACTCATCTGACAAGGCTCCAAGCTGTTCTACCTAAAGACGACCTTGCTCCCACATAGCAACGTGTATCTCAGCTGAGCATTACGACGGTGTGCAGCGCTACCGCCTCCCCCAAATGACGCACTTGAACCACACTGTACCAGGTTGGCGATGGTATGAGTGAAATGTCACTTTGAATCAAATGAATAGACCGTCACAGTGAGGCAACATTATGTTGCCTCACTGTGTGGGGATATATGCAGAAGTATTACCAAGACAAATTCTCTGTGCATGTTTCACTGAGTTAAAGGGTTTGACAGTCGGAGGTGTTGGAAAGTTAATATATAGTGTAACAATACTGCTTCTTAAAAAAATGAAAGCGTGTCAGCTTACAATACTTACAAGTCTTACAAAAAGTGAATGTTGAGTTATTATAATGAAACTATTTTTCTGTCACAAAAAAAACTTTTTTCCACATTGGGATATGCCGGTGTAATGCTTGAAAAAGGTGCCAGAGCGTGACTTTGAATTATAAATATAATTGTGTCTCACCTTACTTAAAGGAGCACTATACGCCATCAGAGCATTACAGCAAAAAAAAAAGATCCTCTATGTAAAGATTTAGGGGAGTAACACCTACCTGAGCAGAGGATGAAGTCACTCTTCCTCTGTGTGTGTTGTTATCCGAGCTTCTACCTGCTTTGTTTAAATAGCCGGGCCGTCTGTGCAGGCTTTTAGTGCATGTTGGTTGGCTCACATGCATGAATGATTGGGACCAGAGCCTGCAGAGTAACAAACACTGCATTCTCTTTGGCCGTGCAGGTAGACCGCGCATTTTTGTTTTCCGTTAATATCCAGCTCTTTGATTCTCTGGTAACATGTTGCTCAATGTTTCCACTGTTGGACCAAACTGGATCATCATGAACACTATTTTAGACTAGTTATATGCAGCACCCCTCTGTTTTTACCCTTCATCACCATGTGTTTTTCTCATTGTGTCCCCAGGATGTGACACTGGTCAGGGGGCTACCTCGAGCCAATTAAAAAAATCCATGAAACACACCCACACACACAGCAAACACACAAACTAATCACGCAACATTTCATGCATTATTAAGCAGGCGTTTGAATAAAACATAAAGGTTAGTGTTTCCCAAATTATTCTCTCAGGAAAAGGGAGGAAACTGTGAACATATTTGTATGGTGCTGTCCTGCAGCTTGAATTAATGGGACGTAGGATTTAATGCTGTTTAAATAGTAAACTAGTTTTAATGGTCATCACATACACATAACATACTAGATTCAAATTTTGGTTCCTACTCCAAAAAGGTGAAAGAATTCACGCAAACCTCAGCAAAAGTCACTCTATAACGTTGGTATTTCTTTGTAACTGTGGCTCAGGAGATTTGGAAAACATTTGATTTAAAGCCCCCCATGGTGTCAAAGTACAATATTGTGTTAGAAATTGCTCTTTCCATTAACCATGGGGTAAAGATAAAGCTAGTGGGAAACAGTGGAGGACAGAGGTTGTTATAGTTGTTTCAAAGTTAAACATCTACCATCTAATGATTGGGCTCCCGAGGGACAGGACCACCCTTTGAGTAACACACAAAATGGTATTATATAGAGCTCTCATCAATAAGTCATTAGAGGTCAGCTTAGTGTTTGTTGGTGGGAAACGGTTGGCTAATTAAGCAAAGAGGGTCAAAGTATTGGCTTTTTAAGGCGTTAAGGAAAACGAATGATGTGTGAAGGATACTGCGAGGAACATCACGCATGTGGGAAGAAAAACACACGTGTTTGTACCTGAACTGGCTTTAAGAATTCATGGGAGGCTGTTCAAGCCACTATAATTGAATTTTTTTTTTGTTTGACATTGAATATTTGCTTAGCCAAACATGAATTTGAGGAACAGCAAAATCAAAAGAACAAACAAGAAAGAAAAAGGCATTTTCTCCACACCATTCTATGTGAACGACGCACTAGTGGTCTGTCTTTGCTAATGAAATATTAATGACATGTCTTCTTTATGTTTGTAGGTGTATGTGAAAATGCTATGAGAATTAACATTAACAATGGTAACTCAGTAACGATAGAACTGTGTTGTTTTTTTAACCTTTGCTGACATTGATGCCTTGTTAGAAAAATGCCAACCACCAAGATGAACCACTGTTATGTTCCATTACCAGTCTGTACAGTCATTTCCATGCTGGAAATACAGAGATGTGCAACCTGAATAATCCATCATCTCCGGCAAGAGCCGCATAGCTGCTCTGTAGAGATGAATTGCAGTATTGGCAAAACATATCGGTGGACACACGCACATTTTTGAAGTATAGGTCGTAGTCCAGCTGGGGTAAGCAAATGTTAGGGGTGGCTCAGGAGTGGAGAAGAATCCCCGTTTCTATTTATTCCCTTCGCTCGCTTTGAACGGACGAGGAACGGCCGATTGGTGAAGTGGAAATGAGGATTTATGATCTATACAACACCTCCTCATTTCACTATAAAAAATTAAATAAGGTGGCAGCTCGCTGGAGGGAGACTGCCTGGACGTTTCCTACTTAATGTTTGCTTTATTGCATGTCATTTCCAGTAAATATGCAATGTTAATTTTGTGTTTCTGTTCAAAGAATGATGTTAAAAGATGTCAGAGGACAGCAAGTACTTCTAACCCTAACCCTTTACGAAAAGAGACAATGCCGTCCCACAAAACCAAAAATAGGCCTCTCTTGCATTATTTTCATCCAAGTTCATGCTAATGAAAAATATTGATATTAAACAGATAATTGATATTGCACAAGTGAATTGTCAGTTTTGTTATGTGCAGTCTATGGGAGCAGTGTTGATTGTAAAGTGTGACAGCAGCAGAAAGGAAGGACCTGCGGTATCTCTCCGTCACACACGGGTGAAGCAGCCTGTCACTGAAAGAGCTGTTTATGAAACAACACAGTAAGAATGCAGGGGGCTACGTGTAAGATGTGCTTTTTGTAGTCCATCTTTGGAGCGTTGCAGTTTCACATAGCTTAGTGGAAGTGCAAGTTGCATTTTCTGAGCACTGCGGTTGTCTTTTCCCAAATCCTTCTGAATTCTCCTTCACATCTTTAACTGAGCTCTCGACTTTTCTAATCGATGATCGAGGAAAAGACATCAGGACTTTCCGACCGCAGCCTCGGTGTCGGTCTCTCTGCGGCTGAGTTCTGTGCCATCACTACGGTTGTTGTTGAATTATTCCTTGTTCAGCTTGACTTAATGTTACATCTAATTTTCCACCAATGAAAGTGACATAGTGTGACGTCCCTTCCTGTGGTGGCACAATAAGGTTAATGTTGCTTTACTCACTACACTATATGAGAACTTGTATGCATCATAAAAAGGTAATATACTTAGGCCAAATTATGAAAAATGTGTACTATTTTATGGCGGTATTTGTCAGGAAGAGATTTTATTCGTCACTTGCTACTCACCGAACACTCTAAAATGACATGAATTCTGTAATGGATGGTAGTTTTCTTATCTATTTATTGAACCGCTTGTCTTGAAGCGCCTTCGCTGCAACAGCTACAGCACTTTCTATCTCCAGGACAAAAGTGCCATTATTTATTATTCAATTACTGTGAGTATCGTTGTGTCCGTCTAACAGGTTGTGTTTTCGTCCTATTCGTTTTGTCTGCAAGTACTACAACTCAGAAGTTATAAGCAATGACGTAATGTTTAGAAGCTGCTGCCTTTCTCGCCATGGCCTTCCATCCGTAGTAGAATCAGCAGATGGAGATGGCAATAGTGCAAATTCTAACTGAACATACAATAAAAATGTATCTAAATGTGAAACATGTGTTAGTCAGTCACCTTACAGCAAACTCAACTTTTACCGCACAATACCGGGTAAATATGTAACTATTTAACGTGGAATTTGCTCCCATTTATATTGCTGCCACTGATTCTTTCTGTTAGTCTATTCAGGAGCATCTCCTGTCTCTCCCCAGCCCTTGATATTCTTAGAAGTACCCCGGCTCCCACTGAAGAACCAAACGTCCAGGAAGAGAAGTCAGACCTAACTCGTGCTCTGTTGTTGTTTCCACAAAAGTGAAGTACATTGTAATTAAGTCCCAGCCTGCCTCACTGTTAGTCTGTCAAGAATGTGTGGACCCAGCAGCTCTGGCTCTTCAGAAGTAGACACATTGCCTAACAAGATCCTCTGCTCTCCTCTGCAGCAAGTAACCACACATCGAGGTTCTGCTCTGTCAGGTAACCCGTCTGACATTCAAATGGAGACTTCCCTGTGAACAAGACCTGCAGGGTATTTGCAAGAGCATTGATCCCACAAGAGACGGGATTTCCAAGTAAACGGTTTGGATGCAGCCAGGCAGTGCAACATGGTTTCTCCTGATTAACCCTCTCCATCTGCTCATTTAACTGGGAGTAGAAGGCCAAGAAGAAAAGCCCAGCTGCACACAGAAGAGAAAACAAAAGCCCAGACATTAGAGATGACATTCTGTGGAACTCCATGCGATTGTCTAGCTTTGGAGAAGCTATCCAACAATGACCAACATGTCAGGCAGGATATGACATGACAGGAGAAGACCAGAAATGGAAGTCCACAGCAATGTGGGAACAACTAATTATTCCCTCCTGAGGAAAGCTCCATCTGTGCTCTGGGAAGGCCTGCATATGTTTCTAGGGCTGGGATCTTAGTAAGGGCATTAATGGGAACGGCAATAAGCTTCCCACTGAACCACTGGTTGGTACAGATGAACCCCATTAAGATCCAATCCTATTTTACAGAGTTGGAATGGGGCCAATCCAAGACTGCATTCCCCTTTTCTGGCTCCACGCATTCAGAAGTCACACAGGAAGACGACACATCAAATAATTTCAACCACTTTGGCTCGAAGCATGTTCATTTTTAAAAAGACTTTTGAGCACTGGACCGATGGTTAACATGCTTGTGCTTGTTCCCGGAGTATGCCCGGACGATGTCCATGAACGCAAATACAAACCTTGGCATTTGCAATGCCGGAGAAAAGCACTATTCGCAGTGACAACAGGAGTGATGTGTCTCTCCTTCGATGTGCACAAGGTTACACATCCAGGGAAGTTATGTAGATCAGTCTTGGTAAAATATTGGCTCCCCGGTGATGCTCCAATGCAGAAACCAGCAGTTGGAGAAGGCATTAATTTGTATGTCTCTGTCCTGGCGACAGGCGTGGCGGGAGGCATTATGTTTTCAGGTTGTGAGAGAGTCCGTACGTACGAACATACGTCCCACTCTCGTTATAGTGATAGCTCAGGAACGTCTAGGTGGGATTATTTCAAATTTGGCACTAACGTCCACTTGGACTCCAAGATGAACTGATTTATTTTTGGTTGTCAAGGGCAAAAGGTCATGGTCACTGTGACCTCACGTCTCGTCCCATTTTTGTGAACGTGACATCTCTGGAACAACTTGATTACATTTCTTAAATTTGCCACAAACGTCAACTTGGACTCAAGGATGAACTGATATGTTGTGGTCAAATTTCAAGGTCTCTCAAGAATTCATATACTTATTATGACAATTTCACACCAATGTCTAATAAGATAAAATGATGAGGCGATGCCTCTGCCAACCAGCAAGCTGCATCTTTACTGGTTGGCAGAGGCATACAACCCTGAGGCGGTAATTCTAGTTAATATTATGCACAGGGGAATAATCAATACAGTGATGGATGTTGCCTTCGTGTATGTCCACAAAGTGAGGTAGGTGAGCAAAAGAAGCAGATGCCTGAAGCTTTTTTTGACATGTTTTAAACTTTGGGTGACTACTGAAGACCTCATGCACTACATCATGCTCTGGATGCACACTAGTCTAGCTTACAGCCTATAAGTGTGGAAAGTGGACCATGGGAGGCCTCCTGGACAAAGACAGGATAACTGACACAATGGACACTCCTGCAGCTGCCCAACAGTCTATAAGGCCATAAATATCCTCAGGCCAGGAGACACCCAGTGACCCAGGGGAATAGAACAGATGAAATGATACGTCCTTTTGATGACAACCCTCCAGGCCCGGGATAAGTGAGATAGCAAAGCGATGAACTTTAACTGACACCAATGGACATTCATCAAGGGCAGTAGCCTTAATGGCTCCCTCCAGAAAGCAGAGGTGAATTCCCCACTCCCAACTCAGGAATATGGGGCATCATGGGCACCTGACCCAGTCATAGACCATATTATAATATAACATTATACAGTATATCATCATTAGCTTGGTGCATGCATCACCACCTGCAAAAACATCACTGTTTTACGTCTATACTAGGAATTATTCTCAGGTTATATTTGATCAATTTAAATTGATGGTTAAAGCTACAGTTTGTAACTTTAATAAACTTTCATTTGCTAAAACTATCAATATCCTGACAGTACATGTGACAGATAATATGGGATAAAAAATAGGTTCCCCTGCCTCCTATAAGTGCTCCTCATGGCATTTGCAAGATTTCCCTGCGCAGGGAAAAACCCCAACAATCAATATTCTGTTACTGCTTTGCCTTTTTCACACCTTAAATGTGTTCAGGAACATATTTCAGTGCCCTGTATAGCTGTAAAATTTTAAAGTTTGTGACCCGACGTTGAAAACAGTCGAGCCAAAACCAAGCAGCGCCCACCTGACAGAATATCTGTCTCATGAACTACTGTCAGGATAATTACAGTTCAAGCAAATATAACCAAAGATTATTTGCATTTACTGTAGCTTTGATGGTCAAGAGTTATATTTTATATTGCAAAACTCTACAATATGTTGTATACAATATATGAGTTACTGTGAGAAAGTTTTAACTGGTTATGGAACGGTTTCAATTTGACGTCTCTACATGACCTATGTAAGTAAGACAAGACCATCAGCGAGAAGTTTGGCTATTTCTGTATAGTTACTCTTAATGCTGGGAGCCAACACTGATACCCCACTGCTGGAGGCCCAGGCGGTATTGCTGGGTCATCTGGAATGGATGGAGAACCAGAACCAGGACTGAGCGGGGCAGAATGTCAGATCCTATACTGCAGTGAAATGAGAGGTTTTCTACTGGGAATCTGGCGCTCAGAAAAGACTAATGCTTTCGTCCACATGGACACCAAAATCGAAGCAAAATGAAAAGTCCCTGTATTAGCTTTAATGTATGCTGCATTGCTACATTAATTCATTTTTCATACAAGATTGACTTGATGAGAAACATATAACGCAAACTGTAAACAATATGCACATGTTTCCCCGTGCTGAATGTGAAAGTTGCCTTTCTCGCTCTTTATTTGTGAAGTATTTATACTCCAGAGAAAACCTCTAAAAAATGTTTCACCCTAACCCGTCATTCAAAAAACAAAGTGTTTCCCAATTGAAACCAATATTTCAGTGATTTTAATAAACTCCTCTGCTGAAAGTCCTCCGATTCGATTGTTTTCCTGAGAATCTTCAAATGATTGTGAGCGATGAAAGAAAAAAAGAACCAGTGAAATCCTGGGAGGGACTGTCGACAGCCTGTCAAGTATAAACATATCTTCAGAGCGGGACAACATCTCCACTCCTAAAGCAGTAAACAATGCAGTCGGACTCATCAGACGCATTAGAAAGCCGCTAATGAAAGATGTGATCTATACAGAAACATGAATAAGCATGGAGATGTCACAGTGCTGCAATTGTGTTAGACATGTTCTATTATTCATGAAAATCAATTGAGAAACCAACCTCAGGGTGGTGCAAATTGTTATTGTGAAAACAATGCATGCAAAATAGCTTAATTTTAGAGTCATTTGGGGACTGTAAGGAGTTTGAAATGCATTTTTGTTGCAATGAGTGATAAAGACAGTAATGAATGATGTTGTTTTGGGATTTTGTTGGAATGATTCCAAGGTTTTGGATCTTGAACCGCATATTGTACAGACGCTTATATAAGCCGTGTGAAAAAGCAGCAGACATTTTCCTCATTTTTCTCTCTCCTCACCTCCCTCTTCCTTCCTGCACTCTCCCCCACTTTCTTTCATCCTCACACAGAGCCACACGTACTATACACACCAATTCTCAAGGATTATTATTACAGACTATATCCACCCACTTTTTCAACGATTCATTATTTTCTTGAACTTGACGAATACTCCAGTTCCAGTGTTTCACAGAATCAATCATGTTCTAAAGAAGTAGCTTGAAATAATGCCACAACCCTACCTTATCTTGAAGCAACAATAAATAATGAAGCAGAGTACCTCTGTGTTCATCAGCTCCTGAGTTTTCTTCCATGAGCAACAAAAGCAGCTGCATTCAGTGGCACTTTGTCAAAACAAAATTGGAGACATTGGAGACGTCTAAATGTCTGATTAGCAATTTAACAACCGCAACTTGTTTAAATAGCTTTTTTTATGATTAGAAATGAATCGAGGAAAACTGGGTAGTCACACTTTAATAATGAAACAGCATTGATGTGTCTCCCAGGGTGACAATGCGTGTGCAAAAAGAGACGGCGAGTATTATTTCATGTTACAACTGTTACTTTTTTTTTTTTTGTTGCTCAAAAACTGTATTTATATTGCATGAACATAGAAAATAATCGACACCCTTATATTGAATCTCCTTTCATGCACTTCAAATCTTTGTAATGGATAAACATTTTCAAATTTGGTTTTACCCTAAATTTAACTCTGTTGTATTTCACGTATTTTCATACAGTAATTTGCTGTTGATTGCATCTGTCTCATCATATGCCCTATCCATGCATGGTTCCTATGTCACAAGCTTTTTATTACAATACAAACCAAATGCCAAATGCCAAAGGAGCCTTGAATCTACTTGTATCTTGAGAATATTCTTCACTCATATTCTGATATCAGTGAGGCTGTGCTGCCGATATAACCTGGTAGTCCCCTGTGCACTGTAAAAGAAAGGATTCATCCACTGCCCACAGCAGTATCAAGTTGAAGTAGTGCTCTAACTCGCCCATAAATTAGGAGCCAGGTGTTTGGTTTGCTTGCTCTTGTGTGCCACTGGTGGAAGACATCGAGGTGGCGCCTCCCTCCTCATCCTCTCTCTCCCTCCTTCCCTCTCACCGCTCCCTGGGGTGTGTCTATGGCAGCGATTCTCCTCTCCACGCCGTGTGTGCATGTATGTGTGCCGTGCGCTGCTGTTGCTGCCGCCTCCGCCCTCTGCCTCCTATCTGCATCTGCTGCAGAGCTTAGCCAACACGTACCTCTGCTCTCTCTCTCGCTCTCTTGTTTTCCTACCTACCCATTTCTGCCCACCACAGTTGTTCTTTTCTTTTCTTTCTTTCTTTTTTTGCCGATAAAAGAGTCAGCGCACACCTACACCCGTGGAGTCCGCGGGGAGAGATGGGGCAGTCACTAGTCGTCACTTTGGAGTGTTGAGGACGGCGGGCGTACCGGAGGAGAGCACCGGATGGGATGGGAGCCTTGAAACCCACATCACTCACCGCGGATTTAGCGAGCAACCCCTCTCCCCGCCTCCCTCCGCCATCCCTCTCTCCCTCCCTCGCTGTCTCTCCCTAGTCTGCAGCCTCCAAGAACAGCCGCCGCATCATTTTTTTCAGAGCAGCAGCAGCCAAGCCTCCCTCACTCCATCCTCTCTCTCTCTCTCTCTCTCTCTCTCTCTCTCTCTCTCTCTCTCTCCGTCTCCCTTTCTGCTGCTTGCACCACTGTGGGAATGCAGCGAAGGTAAACGAATCGTATAGGCTTCTTCTCTTCCCCCCCTTCCCACCGACACCGGATCTATCATCGCAGACAGACTGCTGTGGAGACACACGGCTGTCACTCCCGGAAAATCAGAGTGGTGTGGTCGGGGTAGGGATTGGACCCAGATCACTTGGATTTACCCCGCTACCCCCCGGGCGCCGCCAGCACCGCCCCATCTCGTTTTCAGATCACATCGGATCCCTTTCTCTCCCCCCCTGCCTCGATTCAGTTTCGGTGGCTTTCACCGTCTGTCTCCCCCACTGGATTACCGACAGCTGGAGCGACCAGAAGGGTGTCTGGGCATGGAGTGCTATCGGAGGCAAACTTGAAGTAACCGACAAAAGACACCTGGAAGAGGAAAAGGAGGCTCGCTGATGTACGCAGGAAAGGTCGAATTAACTCAAACGAAACCTTAGAGAATAAAGGAACAATAAGTGCTTCGCATTTTCAGGAACTTATGCGGCGGATAATCAACCAATTGAGTGTGGAGACGGGTGCTGCCGTAGCATGGGTTGTTGATCTACGCACGCACACACGCGCATGGATTTACAGCTCCAGTCTGAGGCGGATCGATATCCTTCTCCGTTCTTTTTACGTCGGCTTCTTTTAACAAGAGAGTGAAGCATCCTGGGATTTATCATCGCTTCGTTAACGCTGAACTACAGTGAGGCGGCCCGTCTTCTCGCTCCCTCACCTGTCCGTAACCCGCGTGCTCGTGTGGAAGTGTGTATATTCTTGTGCGTATTTGCGCGTGTGTTTGGTTTGTTGTCCGCCAGAGGGACTGTAGGTAATATCACTATTGCGTGCGTTTGAGTGCTTTTCCAGTTTTTAATTAGTAGTAGGTGAATGTGAGTGGGTTGTGTCCGCTCATGCTCGTGCTTTAGTTCATGTTTTATGTTTGTACATGTAGATAATATATATATATATATATATATAAATATATATATATGTATATATATATATATAGGCTAGGTATTGTGTGGGTACATACTTAAGATGCCCAGCATTTCTTCTGCACCACATCCCCTTCCTCGTATATGCCCTTGTATCATTTGGCCACCTGTTTGACCGCCGAAACACCCCCAACAAGACGAAAAGCTCCGTCAGGATGAGTGAGCGTTCTGGTGCGAGCAGTCTAGCGGCCATGACACTGGAGGAGCCAGGGGCTGAACAGGCATCTCCCAGAGCCCCGGGCCCTCTCCGCTGCGGCCCCTGTGCTGTGTGGCCTCGCCAGCAGACCTGGCTGTGTGCCGTGCCCCTGGTAATGGGCTTTGTGGGACTGGGACTCAGTCTCATGCTGCTGAAATGGATTGTTGTGGGATCTGTCCAAGACTATGTCCCCACTGATCTGGTGGATCCCAAAGGTAGCATTGGACAGGACCCCATATTTCTCTCCAAACCCAGTGCCATGCCCAAGGGCCCCGACATTTCCACAGCCACCACCACTTCAACTGCCTCCACCACGGCCATGGTGTTGACTACCACGCCGCTAGCTGCCGACGGTACAGCTCCGGCGCCAAGAACTCGATCGGGGCCACCGGCGAACCACTCGGCCAACGGCAGCACTGCCAACGGAGATGGCAGTCGCGCCCCGCACCTTCACAACCGCGTCGGCACCCGCATTAGTGGGACTGTGGTTACCACCTCCACCACTCGCGCCACCCGACTCACCCCACCACTCAGCGGTAAGGAGGTCACCCCTCGCAGCACTGTTAGAAAAGGAAGCAGCACCGTCGGTGGACGCAACGGAGCCGCCAACTCTAAGCCGGGGCAGACCTCTGCCACCGTCACCACGACAGCATCCACCACAACTACGGCTACCGCGAAGGCCACCGCTAAGGCGCAGCCGACCACCTCCCAGCAGGCGGCGCCAGTCAAGCCCACGTCACGCTGGAATCACGGGCGCCCAGGCAAGGGCCCGGCCACACGCCCACACCACCGCTTCCGAACACGTAAGTTCACCTTCGGGGTTTATGGAGAGTTAGTGCGGTTGTGTGAGGTTATGTGTGGAACTGGAGATGAGTGTTTCACAAGAGCTCTTTTCTGGGCATTTACAGTAGCAATAATGGTATGTCACTATAACAGCCAGTTATTACATGCAACTGTGTGCCTGGATTTAAAAAAGAACAACGTCTTGTCTTATATGACTCATGGTCTGAGAATATGCATTTTTTCTTTTTATATCCAAATGGAAAGTGGATACTACCGCAGCTTAACATTAATCGCATTCATTAGCACAGATAGATATCCGGGGATATTCTCAGTACTTTCACCCCTCTCGTCTTTATCTTTCACTTGCGCATTAATCCGATAGGAATCTTGGGAGGTTTTTTTCACCCACTGGTTTAAGTACCATTAAAGGCAGGGCTCCGTCTAGTAAAGCATATTTTATTTGGTCTGCTTGAGTTGGGATGTTGAAGCTTTGCGATGTGTCATGTGACTGAGGACGGCACATTTGTGTTATGAAAACAAATAACAGGAGCTGGTGAGGTGTCGAAGCGGGATAAAGGTTAGCTTTCACCTCCTGTCGAGAGGAATCAGATATAGCAAGGCCACACATCTCATTTAGATCAGAGGATACTGGGAGCAGATTGTCGCAGGTACTGCAGGGATATACTGAGAGAGAGAGAGAGACAGAAAGATAAGGCACAGAGGGGAAAGTAGATGGATGTAGGGATGAGAACGAGGTTGCAAAGGACAAGTGGATAGAGATGAGGTAGGTAATGGAGAAAAAGAGAAGAAGTACTTTGACAAACAACAAAGTCGAAGAGGATGGCAATGGAAGAAAATGCAGGAAGCATACCAAAGCAGGGGAATGATGAGTGGGAGCTGTGAGCAGAGAGAGATGGCAGATGGAGTGGGCTAAGTGAGGAAAAGGCTCGAGGGAGATATAGGGTGTAAAGCAGGGTAGCTGTGAATTTTGCGTATTTAGCATTGTGTAAAAATATAAAAGGAGGCTTCCTGATTATTCATTCCACAAGGGGCATGTTTTTAACATCACAAGGCATAGTTTTCAGACGTGGGTGGGGCAGGATGCGAGTGCAGTCATGAGTATTGCCTGTGTGTGACTGTAGGATTTTTATTCTCCAACTCAAACAAATTCAGTTGAAACTTTAATTGGCAGCTTTGACTTAAAACTCACATTTGGCTCTTGATCATCTGTGTTTAGTTGCATGATTCGCCTTAGCTTTATACAGTTGCACCAATGCAAAGGCTCCAGGTCCAGTGGCCAAGTACTGTCTTCAAAATGTCATGGTAATAATATGAGCTCAGTGGATTTACCAATTCAAGGAATTATGAAATTGTCCGTTTCCTGTTTTGTTTTCCCCCCCCCCAGCAAAGTGCTCTAGTGGGCAACGACAAAACTTTAATGTGAAAACTGAAACCTTAATTTCTCAACGTTTCTGGTGTTGATCATACGTTTGGACGGCAGCTCCGGTTGGACATTGGATATTAAACTGTATGTATTCTGTTTGCAGTTGAACAGCTTTTGAGAAAAATGACTTAAACTTTGTAGTTTTCCCAATTGAGCGAGAACATTGGCTGTGATCAGCTTGAATTCACAAAGCAACAATGGACTCCGATGGTGACTTAAGTATAGAAATTCCAATAGGCAGTCCTCAGACTCCACCCGCACCATAATCCACTGCTCCAGAGTCAGTTACGTCACTCTACAAAGAGCTGCCAAACAGCTGAAAGCTGCCAAACCGGGCAACCCCCTAGTGTGAGCATCAGGACGCATCTGTTTGTACTGTATACTATAAAAAGGGCACTGCCTTCAAAAGCTAAAGCATGCTTCGTAAAGCTGCACTCAGTTAATATTATCTTTCACATATACAAGTGATTCTCAGTGGAGGCTGATGTTGTTGATAAGTCTCAAGCCTACATGTTGACATCATGACTAGTGGGCTGCCCACTTATTACATCCATTATCCATGCATTTAGTAAATATCTAACAGGTGGTACTCTACAGGCACCAAAACACATGTCTGCTGTCCTCATTGTTGCAAATCAATGGGGACAGACCGTCCCATTGTTTTATTCAACTCTATTTCACTAAAGTAAACCAGATCTTAAAAATGCAGACCTTGCCGAATGAAAGCTTTAAACATCACCATGGCAGCACGCATTGTTAAAGTAATAATTGATTACGTCAGTGATGAAAACTTTGCTGCAAAAGTAGTCATATTTGTAGAAATAGATCCTGTCTCCTACTTTAAAAGAAAAAAAAGACCATTAATATTTTCAAAGCCATGGAAAGTGTAATTTTAATAGCTAGGTACCTCCACCGGAGATTTATGGCAGTCTGACATAAAATATGCTCATCATTCATATAGCATATACATATTCAGTTTGTTTTGTAAGGAACGTCAAATGGGAAGTAAGTCACCCAGTTTATCACAGTTTAGCTACATCTGACAGCATTGTTTTTGTTTTTCATTCGACATTTCAGCTATATGGAGTTTTATTGAAATCTCTCCTTGCAGTAAAATTGCTGCAGATATTCCTCACTTACAGTACATTCTCATGGCCCAAGACTTTCTGATGAATGGTTTCCTTTCATTGATGATTGTAGGTTGATTGCAGACTTTAACTTGTTCCTCGGTCATTCGGTCGGCAACCTCCGGAAATAAGTCTGATTGTATAGAAGTCTGTGAGAAAATGACCCTACTCCTCTCCTGATTACCTCAGCAAACATCGTACACATGAGTTTATGGTCTCAATCACTAGTCCCAAGTCTTCTTCAATACAGCATGATGTTCATTTAGTAAATTATGGTCCTATTTAGAGTAAAATAGACCAAAAAGCAGGGTGTGCTTTAGGGCGTGGCTACCTTATGATTGACAGGTCACTAACACAGCTTTGTCCAGTCTGGGAGCTGTCTCACAACTTTAACCCTTTCACAGTGTGTTTTCAGTTTATGAAAGTCATTTGTAACATTTTGGTTGCCTAAAAAGTCTTATTCAGCGTTCGGTTGTACTTAGCTCCACCCTATCAAATCACTTCCGGTTGCAAAAAGCCAAGTTGGGAACGGGTAAAAACCAAGATAGCGACGGTCGAAATGCCGAACTCTAGGCTTTAAAACGGCAGTCTACAAAATACTGAGTGACCAAGTTCACTTGTTACTTACAGTCTATGTAATATTTAACATTTCATTTGAAGAAAGACATTTGATGACACAGAAGAAGCATGCGTTTCAAAATGTTAATTAATGGAAGTAAAACTATTTACTGATTGAATTCACCAGTTGACTTTGTGGCATTCAACCGTTTTATGGAAGTCTTATTCCTGAAATGTTTGCAGGACAGCCCTCCTTGAGCAAAACCACAGCTGTGAATCCATTGATTAAATAGTCTTATGTTCACTATCATGCTTTCACTTCCAGTATTTGTGAACACTTTGAATTTAAACCGGATCAAACAACAAAAAACGGTAGGGAACATTGCTAAAATGTAATGGTTAGTGTTAAGAGACCACTGTCACTACTTATACGCCCAAGGCTACGCTTTGTGTTAAATGGCTTCTTGTTGTTATGGTATTCTCCCCCGTGCCTCGTATTGACAATGTTTGTATGGGCTAAAATATTGAAGCATTCTCTTTACTGCATATTGCTTTAATTCATACAACCTCTGTACTGTTTATATTCATTCACAAAACCCTTGTGTACAGTATTTATGTGCCATATTAGATGCAAAACACTAACGCGGTATTCTTGAGGGCAAAACACTGCCGTTTATGGAGCAAACGTCAGAGAGTGCAGCTTCTTTGAAAGCTTGGATGCATCAAGTTTGTGGATTTGTGCAATGCCGCGTATTTAAAGTGTAAAGATACACAGAAAATGTCTCAGCTGATGATGAAACGCTCCGTAAAACATGGCTTCAGGTGCGTTTGTCTTTACCCACGGCCAAGTCATCTCATATTTGATGTTAAATTGTGTGCTAATGCAGTTATACTGTATGGCCTCTGGTTTCACATTATCTGGACTGCGCATAGGAGGCAGTAACATGTTTTTCCCCCCACTCTACTCGTTGCTATTGCTCCTGCTGTTTGGTGAAGATCTCAATTAATATCTGTTTCCTGGAAGAAAGACAATCCCTGTCCGTTGGGGATAATGACATATTTTCCCTACTCTTGTCTTTTTTTCCCTCCTCATTCTCCCTTGCTCTCCCTCTTTCCCCATGGTTATTGTGTCCGCTCTGAGTGTCATTGTATTTCTCCATCTACTTTTGCTTTGCTTTTGTGCTTTCCATCTTCCTTCATACGTTAGCTCCTCAGCTCATATTCATGAGCATATGGGCACACGCAGAAATACTGGCACACTTTTAACACAAAGACGAGCCTGACGCATGTGTGTGTGCCCAAACTCATGAATCTATCGTTTCTTTTTCTGAGGCCATTACGTATCCGACTCCACTCTCTACATACAAGCCCCATTGGCTCATACGTAGGGAAATAACAGGTGAATGGAGCAGAGCACAATGGATGCCTGTTGGGGAAACCATGGACGCTGCCTTGGCTCAGGGCCCAATGCCACTCTCTTCTCGCTTGTGAGGAATCTTCCTTAGGGAAGTGTGGTTTGTAATTCCATGCACATCTCGCTTGCCTGATTCCCGAGTTGTGAATCGCCAGCCACTTTGAAATTTTTGTCAGGCAATTCAAAAGATCTGGTGTTGCTCTTCAATGGAATCCATGGCTGTTTCACCCAGTTGGGGGAAACAAGCCATTCAGTCAGCGCCTTTTATAGGTGAGAGTCATTGTGTCGTCTGTGTGAGAGCAATCCACAGCTATCAAGGCTTCTGTAAATCAACTGAAACAACGCCCATCCAACCAGAACAGCTGTGAATTGAAGGATTTGTTTTTAACAGATGAAAAAGTGTTGTTGCTGTCATCCCCATGGGTTTAATTTTCAGTTGGCTTCCCTGGTAATTATGAAAATGGACGGGGAGGATTCAGTCCTTTATCTTGAAACCACTTGTGTAAAGGTATTTGAATTTTTGTGTGAAGTGACTTCCATCAGCTGGGTAAAAGCTGACTTCTGATAGCCAATGCTGATGCAGATTCTGTCGCCCGAAATTGACGTCAAGCAGATGGACGCTTCAGTCACGGGGATTGGTCAGGGCAAAAAATAGACTCCCTCATAGACTCCCTCCCCAAACAGAAAGCAGCTTCACAAGAGGCCAATGTCAAACTGAATACTGGAGCGGGAACGAAATAGCATTTCAGTCTGAATAACAGGCTCACCTCATACCACTATGGAGTCAAAAGCCAGTCAGAAATTGTGCCACGTTTTGTATTTCAGATAGGAAAACACCGGAGAGCGACACAGACGTCCGTTTTCGATGTTTTCTCCTGACACGCAAGCTCCTGTTTTTTTGTCGTTTGTTGTTATTTGTTATTTTCCTGACTATACATGAAGCCTGCACAAAGTACTACTGTAGGACCGGTGAAGCGTGTAAGGGGGATTAAAAACAAAGATATAAATCCAGTTTGCCTCTCTTTCTCTCTCTCCAGGGAGGTCAGGCTCAGATTTGCCAGGCTGCCTCTGAGGCCCCTCTGTCTCTCCTGAGACACGCTCTGCTTGTTCGTTGAGGCCCGGCCCAAGCAGAGCTGCTTCGGCACAGCGTGTGTGTGTGTGTGTGTGTGCAGCTGCACCGATTTACAAATATTTTCCTAGTCAGAAAAAGCAAGTTCTTGTGCCTCAGCTTTTTATCATTTCCGCCGCACAGTTATTGAAGACCATTTGAACCCAAACTGTTTTTTTCTTGGTCTCAGCGTGTGACTTACGGAACGATTCTTACTCAGGCTTGTTGAAAGCCTCAGAAGAGGATTTGATGTTAGCAAATAGCAGAGTAATAGCAGAGTAATAGCAGGGGAGTTGGTGCTAGGAGCTGTTAGTCACAATAAATACGATTTTGCTCTTAGGAAATACCTGTCTGACACAACTATGGCCACTGTACGTCAAAATCTCATTTAAGTGGCTTTAAAGTTGGTTACTTATTTAAAATGAATGGGGATTTCAGTAAAGTGCTTGCATAAATGCTGTGATACCAGAAATAGAAATTATTCATATTAGCATTGCTGGTGGAGGCAATAGCAAAAACCATGTGCTCAGTACATGCTACAGTACATGTGGTCCTTCTGACACTGTGTACCAACCTGCTCCCATTAGAGTTTTTATAGTGCAAGAAATTTACATATACAATTTCAAGTTTTTTTTTCTCCCAATTAATCAGACAGATCTCTTAAAGAAAAGAAAGAAACATCCTTACTGTATAATGTTGGCCTATATGAGATTCACCCGAGAGCCAAAGATGTGTGTGTATAGACTATGCACATGCAAATGAATGAAACTGTGAAGCATTATGCAGTGTTGGCTCTGAACATCTAGCTAGCAGAGACACTTGACACTGATGGGCACCAATTACAAAGCAGAATACATCAGTGTAGTCAGCATTCAGACAAATTATCCCAGAGTGACAGCCCGGGCGAATGCTCGAAATTTTGTGGGAATTGATCCCATGCCCTTTCCGTTGCAAGTGGCGCGCTCTACCCACTGAACCTCACTGAATCAATAAGAGGGAGGGAGGGAAGGGAGGGAGCCACGAGAAACGAGGGCTGAGAGAGCGAGATGGAGAGAGAGAGAGAGCAGAAGGACAGAAATAGGGCGTGTTGGATAGAAAAGGAGAAAAAAAAACAAGAATTTGTTCGGGCGAAGACTGTCAAAAACCATGAGAGCATGCTCCAGAAGTAAAGAACCAGCTGCAAGGTAAAGACATATCACAGTTGAGTGAATGAGGCTTGGCCAGACATTTTACATATCTCAGACCACCATTCTACCCGTTCTATTATTATCTCTCTCATTTTTATGCAGATTGCCCTCAAGGTGTTATCCATATATGAATTTTCTTTCACTTCAAACCTGTCACCACAATGTCTCTGCGATGGGTCCTATACAGAACTGAATCGGCGAGTTATGTAAAGCAGTGGAGGTTATCAGTGTAATATCTTATCTATACAAAACAATGAATCGAATAAATAATAGTCATACAATTGAGGATGAAAATAATCATTAGTTGCAGCCTGAAATCATTGCGAAACAATAGAACCAGTGCTGTTGTAGCCCTTGCTCTTTGTCCAGTATGTATCATACATTAACACCGTTGAGGGCATGCTAGACTGAAACAAGCGAGCACTGACAAGTAAACCTGAGCAATACGCGAATGGTTTGGACACACAAGGGTGAATCATACCAAAATGTGTCACGTTGGGCTCAGTGGTCCAGAAGAGGGTCTCCTGTGTAACATCTTAGATTGTAGCCTTCGGATTGTTGTTGCATGTAATCCTCCTTAACACAAAGGACATCTGATCCTTGAGTTGAATCTCCTCGGCAACACTTCCTCTCAAGCCATGCTCATATACCGCCTCCTTCGGTTGAATTGACAGACCCTTACCCACAACCATGGTCCTAACCCTAAACTAAACCTTTTGTAACTTGAAGCGTACAGGGCTTGTTGGGGGGGGGGGCTAAAAGGCCAAAAGGACCAAGGGCTCTCTGCGAATTGGCTCTGTAAACAAAAGTCGCCAGCAAGACCGTAAAGATACGAAGAAGAAACACCAAACATCTCACCACGCTAGAAGCAACCATGCAATACCACACAGCTCATCTGAGCTCTTATGTTATATTCTCCTCTAGTCTTAAATTATTCATTATACAGCCACTTCTGTCTAATATTACAAATAATGTGTCCATAACATTCTATGTACTGTATGCAGGCTTAGCAGTAAAATGTTGTGTTGCTGCTGTCATCGATATCTTGTTGTGTTTATCCGATGCCTTTGAGTGACATTTGACTCTCGGGCAGCAGTTGGGGGACTCATCGTGAAGCTGGCCTCCTGGAGTACAGACTGAGGCCATCTTAGGGCTTCTTAATGTCACTGTGATTTATGGAGACAAAATGTCCACCTGGAGGGTGGCAGAGAGAAGAAGAGGGAGGGGAGGGGCTGAAATATTAATGTATGGGAAGAGAGAGAAACATGTCCGTTGCCGGAAGTGTGAATAATTGATGAAGCTTCCCTTTTATAAAGTGCTTGAGATGTCCCGTGCTCAGTGGTCTAATGGCACAAGGATTTTACTAGAAATCCAGCGATTACAATTTTCTTGGCCAATTCCGATTTCTGATTTATTTTAAAAGGCTGACCTGCCGATTTCCAGTTTCCAGTTTCGACCGGTGGCCGACTGATCGTTGCATCTCTATATTTTACCATGCCGATAGTTGGCCTCCACGCGTTGTCTTTCAGAGGCGAAGGCACTGATCATCATATGTGGCGTTTTCATGGTATTCGATCCCTGGACACAAAATCAGTAAAAGTTTAGATGTACATTTGGCTTATTTTTGCTCGTCTCTTTTCATGAACGCATCAAAAAGCCTCTCCTACAGAGTTAATAGCCACTAATTTGTCCACAAGGAAATAAAGGTGTTCTTAGCCTAAGGGAAGAAATAATCCTAATTGAAAGTAAACAGTGGGATCATTATTGTCTGCGAACATGACTCCCCCACTTTACCTCTTTTCAAATTGGAAGAAATGGAGAGTAGAGAACAAGACTGGGTTTAGTGGTGGTGGTGATGTGTGTGTGCTCGGGGAGTACTCTCTAATTCACTCATTTTAATCACATGCTGTCATGCCTACTTACCCACGAGTCTGCCACGGTGCTTTTTTGTGTTTTAGGAATGGATACTGTGTATCGGCCTGCTTCTGAAGAAGAAAAACCCGCCTGTCATTCATTCATTCACCCACTCCTTCATTCATTCACTCGTCCATTCATGTGCAGAGAACGCAGTGACTTGCTGATGGCTCAAGGGGCACTGAGATATAGTAGTGCATGTGGCTGTGGCAGCGCAGAGAGGATTACAGTCCATCATATCTGATCTGAGACTGTTAGATCCCAATATTGAATTACGGACCCCGCGGGGTCTCTGGTTCCGATATCAATTTGCAAACGAATAACGCGGAAAGGAAAAGGATGAGAGTCGGGGGTAGGTGTTGGGTTGGGAGGGGGTTATGTGGCTTTGAGGCAGTTTTGTTGGGATGCGTTGAATCTAATAACAGACTTTTTTCTTTTTCGTTCAAGAGACTGCAAGTGGCCACACAACTGCAGTGCCATGTGGGATTTATGTATTATGGAGCTTGAGTCCTTCCCTATTCTGTTGGATATATGGTCCCATTTTGGAGGGATTACAGCTGCAGTGGCTGCATAAAGCCTTCATTAACCATTCAAATATTTATGGCCCACGTACCCTTTAAAAGCAGTTTAAAGGGTTATAAAAAGGAGAGGGCTGCGTGTAAGACATTAAAAGCTGCATGATATATCATTTTGAGTTTTATCATGTTAAATTTGATTTCCTTTTTTAAAAGGATACTCAAGTAACAATTCATATAGAAATAATCTCACTCACTGTTGTTGGTATCAAACATGCCCTCATCCTGTTGGCATGAAAACAAGCCCACAGTTCTAACTGTACGTTTGGCAGCAACTCCTCCAAACATCTAAACTCTCGCTTTACGCCACATAGAAGGGATACTTGAAGTCACGACTTCAAACTGAGGTATGCGCGGCATGTGGAACGGGATTTCTCACATGGCGCTGCTTCGCACATAGCATCTGGGTACACAACGAGCCTGCAGGAAAGTGTCGATTGCGGAGGTTGCAGCGGTCGGATTGATTCACTGCAATGTGTGGCCTGCTGCCACCTCCAGTGACGGGAAATGTGCCACGGTGTCCCGGTCGAGATGGAGAGGCTTGTTGTGGCGTGCGGAGGTGGAGGTGGAGATAGAGGTCACCTCTCTTTCTCTTGCCTCCCTCCCGCTATCTTTCATGCCTCTATACTTAGGTTCTCCTATTTTTTATTCTCATCCTCATGTCCTCTATTTTAACTCCAACACTTGGCTCTCTCTTTGCTCTCAGTTCTTCTTTATGGGCTTCTTTCATTCTCCTCTCATTGCTGACAGGATGAATAGCAGCCAATGAGAGCTCTTATCTTAGGAGCGCACCGGAAGAGATAAGAGTATCGTTCATCATTCCGTATTACCTACTGTCATTACACCCTGCAAAGAAATCCTGAGGAAATGATGATAAGGAGCCAAGACTATTTCATTGTTGTTATGAATTATGATGATTTTTCTTTTATTCATATAGGCCTCTGAAATCCTTCAGTTCTCCATATACTGAACCTGAAGCTGCATAGATGTGATATGCTTAGTCATCGCTTTCCATGACCAACTTTTACACCTTACTTTAAATATCAAATGGGATCTCAAGTGTATTTGTGATTGTGTAAAATCCTAATGCTTTGAAATAAATGACGATCCTCTGTGCTCACTCCTTCAGAAGACCTCAGAACCCTTTTCTTCTCAGTTGTAATGGAAAGTAACTCCTCCATGTGCTGTCTTCCCAATATATCTGTTCACCATGACTTTAACAGTGTCTCAGATAATACCCTGAAAAGTAAAAAACACATCCATGAAAACTGCTGCTGTAAAGACTCTTAAGAAGAGTTAACCTAGGTAACTCTTTTACATTTCAAACATTCATTTGATGGAAATACTGTAGACAAGGAAACATTGGCTTTAGAAGGATTACCAACTTTAAGTTTATGTATAATGATCAAAATCAACAATTCTTATGATTTATTAAAGTTCAAATCATATATTCAATATGCTTTTCTCAAAGCCACATTTTCACTGTTTACTAACCCTGCTTCGGGTTCTTGCTGGTGCTGGACACATCCATGTACACACCTGGATAATACAAACAAAGGCCAGTGCAATAGTACAGCATACTTGCAGTGGTAAAAAGGAGTCTATCGCCTATTTTTTAGCAGGTTTCCCCCTGTTAAAAAACCTAAATATACAAAAAACAGTATCCAGAATATTCAACATCCTGCTGCAAGTCTTCTGATGAAAACTAAAAAGAGAGAGCCTATCATTCAAGTGGAGTAATGAGCTATTTTAACAGCGCAGCATGTTTTGAAGAACACTGGCTCCATGTATCATTAGGACCTAACTTTAAAGTACTTTTGATTTTACATAAAGCTTTAAGTAGCGGAGGACTGGCCTGCATCTGACCACGGTCTGATCCTTTACTGTTGATGTGTTAGTTGTTGAGAAGCGTTGCAGCTTTTTTTAAAACTCTGCTCCTAAACTGTGGAATACCATTCCCAATGGATAATAAGGAGGCAGCTAAAGTGAGACAGCTTAAAAGACATCCTTTTTAGTTGTCTTTGAACTAGTCTGCATGTCTTTTAGTATTGAACTACTTTACCTCACATTATTATGTTCTGCAGGGTTCTATGTGTCAGGATAATGAGTATGTATGTATTATTAAAACATCAATATAGGCACATAGATTCTTTGGGCTTTTTGAAGTATTTGCGTTCCCAAATATTCAATAGGAAGAGAAAGAAAGATGGAGTAATGCCCCTTGTGAAGTTACAGAAGATGCCATTATTTTTCAAACACTATGTCAGAAGCCCCAGGTGTGCTGATCGTGGCATTGATGAATAGTGAGAGCGGGAGTGGAGAGAGAGATGGAGACCGGGATCGACTAAGGTCCTCCGATGTTATTTTCCTGGGGGTGCGCGCAGCTTGTCTCATGTGGTAATCCATGCATGGTAAACCTTATCCATGGGGATAATGTCAACTCACTCCCAAAGATAACAAGACAAAAGCCCTTGCCTAGCGCTCACTCCAGAGTGTGTTTCATATTCCCCTAATCTGCCGTTTTACATGGCTCTGTTCTATGGATTTGTTGCCCAAGCTTGCCGATAAACACAAACATATACACAAACGCATACGCTTTGGACTGCGTTAGCTTTGCAAAGTTGCCAATGGTGGACATTTATTTAATTTCAACTGCGTCGAGCGCCCTTTGTTCGGTTTGAGAAAACACAATTGCGAATACATGTTGGCAACACAAATTCGGCATGGGAACAGTGTGTCGACAGTATTAAAGCCTGCCAGCACTGAGTATTATTTTAGCCTGGGATTTAAGTGTACCAGATGTTTTTATTGCTCATGGCACTCATGTATGTTTCATTACTCATGGCGAGTTGATTGAGCTAGGGTAAGCGGAGAGTTACTCAAGTGCCTCAAGTTAAACAAAAGGAGCCACTTGTCAATTAGTGTTGTGTAGAAATGTGTGAGTGTGATACACCTGATGTGTGTGTGTGTATATGTGGAGTTCTGCAGATCTTCAGTAGCATAGTGTACGGATCAAAAGATCATAAAAAGGACATTTGGCAGTGTAGTTCATGCTCAAAGTGGCCTAAGAGATCCAAGGTTTAAGAGCACTGAATGTCTACGAGACAGAAAAAAGCATCCATCACATTCACACCCAACCTGTCAGACAACTCGGTGAATTATATATTGAAAGTTCCCCCCCCCCGAACATCCAGGCAGAGACATCTTTCTCTCCATCTCTCCCTTTCCATCTGATGTGCTGCATTGAATCATTGATAGGACATCCACAACAACAGCACTCCTCCCTATAAAACACCTGTCACAGACAAAACAACCAGAGCGAGATGTGGAATCTGTTTTGATCTTTTGAATGGTGAACATGCAGCAAAATGATGCATATTGGGGCCTTGTACACAAATAGTGGTAAGGTTATGCTGTTTGCTGCAGTATTACTGATACAACACTTCTATGTAGTCTTCTCCTGTTATGTACCTATACTTACTGAGGAAATGAGAACACCAAACCCTATTATCTATTTTCCATGATTGCCATTAATGGAACGTAATGAAGGGTTCGGTCACGGTGCAAGCGAGACACTGCCGTTGTCAAGTGCACTCTTTGATCCCAGCTGGAGACAGGGATGCTTCAGGGATATGATGGAATATTTTATTGCAGTTGTGTGAAAGCAATTGGTGGTGCTGCCTCAGTCCAACGCTTTCACCCTCTCCCCCTCATAGTAAGTTAAGCTTTAAAGCCTCAGCTTGGTACCCAAGTGACTATTTTGCATGTTGTTACTCCTAAATCGTCTGTTTTACAAAAGGACTGCGCTCCCTCTGAGTTTTTGGAGAGTGTGTGTGTGTGTGTGTGTGTCGGGTAAAGCCGGGCTCAGACTACAGGCTTGCATCACGCACATAAGGAGAAACTTCACTGATGTCCTTCTCTCTAATCTCAAGCATGCACACATTACAAGATTTGAAAAATAATGACGCATCGCACACTGCAAGACATTATTAAGATTATTGTGCCAGAGGGAGCAGTGCACCACCTCACGTGATCTCATGGGGAGGCAGATGCAAACAAAACGAAGACCGACGTCGTGCGACAACTTGCTGTGACAATGCTTTGCAGTGAGAAAAAAATAAACAAAAGCAAGATGCTAAACGTGAAAGAACTGAAGGGGAGATAGTCATTCTTGATAATTCTGTGTCACCAATGCTAGCTAACGTTAGCCTAAAGGGCTAGCGATTCATGGATTGACAGAGAATAATGAAGATGAAGCCGAGATCGGCTAGTGGGTAGATTGGAGGGTCAGTGTGTAAGATCAATGTATGGAGGCAAGTTTAGATAGATAAAGGTGAGGGCAGACAGATTTCCTGTTTCTCAGAAGTGGAAACCAGCTTGATTAAAAGAACCCACATTTCTCTGAGTGGCCACGTCAAGGCTTGATTAGACAAGAAAGTAAAGCACAAGGCATAATTCATGTGCTCCTTTTTGGCAGAGGGTTTGGGAGAGTTTTAAGTTGTTGGATTTTGGAGCACACGAGGCAGCCTCCCTCAACACAATCATGATATGCTTTTTGTAGCATGCAGCCAAAGCCTGCGGGTTCAATCTAAAATTCACCAGTCATTCATCACAACTCAAGTTAAAGCATCTTCTATCCATGTGTACTTACTAGTGTACATCTGAAGCAAAGCACGCATTATTACAGTATGTAATATTATAATAGTCAAGCCAGTGCTTTTGTGTTGGTTTACATCCAGGGCAGTGCCATCAAACACTGGGCATAAGTCAGAAAATAGACCCGCTCTTGGTCCTTGGTAATCCACAACAGCTGGTGTGTGTGTGTGTGTGTGTGTGTGTGTGTGTGTGTGTGTGTGTGTGTACTTGATAGATGCCGTGTGTGTATATGCATAGACAGAGAGAGGAGATAGCAAGGCCAGATGGGTCCAGCTGTGGATCTGGTGGCCTAGATAAAGACTAGATGGGTGCCACCACCTTCATGAGGTGCCAGCAGAACATTTAGAGTAGGTGTTAAAAGCATGAAGGCTTTGATGGACCCGGACATCCAGCGAGAGAGAGAGAGCGCTCATTAACATCTGCTTTTTAGGAAGTCTAGAATTAAGAATGTTAAAACTTGTCCAATTTGGGTTGAATTCAATTGATGTATCAATCAGTGCATTTAGCTATTTAACCTGGGCTGAAGCTATCAATTACTTGTGTTATGAAACATTTTTTCAAAGGTTAATCCATTGCTTAGTCAAATTGTCAAAAGAAAGTTGTGAAATTACCGGGTAACTGTTATTTTCTCAAATAGTAGTTCATGAAATAGTAAAAAAAATGTCCATCACAGTTTTCAAAACATTTTTAAATGGCCAACCCAAAAGTATTGAGTTCACTGTGATATATGACAAGCAGAATCAGCTTCACACAGGAGAACCTGCAGCCAGAGAATACAGAGCATTTTTCTCGCTATTAATGTCTATTGACCCGATTGATTACTCGACTGATGTATGAAACAGATCAACACTTAAGAGGCTTGATTCAACACGTTTGCATGACAAATGACAGATGGTCAAAATTGCCGTCTGTTGATTTTCTTTCAGTCCCAAAGATTAATCGACGAATCATTTCTTCATTCTTAGTTTTAAGAATGAGTTACTTTTCATTCTTAGTCATATAAGTAAAAATATGGGAAAATTAAGCCATTTCCTTGTTTTCTAATTCGGCCAGACAGTGCTTGCAGCCCGTAGCGGCCATTTCAGCCCACTCCCACACAAACACTTAAATGGCCATTATGAGAGGAGAGGTGGAGAGCCGGTGCTGGTGTGTAGGGAAGGAGGAGGTGAGGCAGCCAGCCTCTGTCCTTTTCCAGGGAACTCTAGGACAGCGAGAGCCTTCACTAGCACCCCAGGGAGAGGGAAGACAGATTAATGCAGTGGCTTTAATATTTCAGATGAAAACGTATTACTGCTCTCTTGCTCTTTCTTCCCCCCCCCATATCTCTCTGTCTCTCTGGCTCAGAGAAGTTGGCCTTGCTTCCTCCTCTTCTTATGTCTTCCTCTCTGGCTAGAAGCATGAATGTGTTTTGCTGAGGGGTAGATGTCCCCGTCCAAAGCTTCTCTGTCTACTCATTGTGACAGTGAGTGGTAGATCAGCAAGAGACAAATCTAAATGAATAGTGGAGTGTGTGTTGGGGGGGGGGGGGGGCTTAACTGTCTGTCTGTCTGTACACTTGCACTGAAAGCTCTTGACCTTGCAACCGTTGCTGTCTATCTTTGGTAACATGTTGTATCTATACATCCTCTTGGATGTAGTTCTGCCTATTAATGTCTCTGCCATGACAACCTCTTTGGGGATCACCACACCCCTAAATGGGTCAGATAGCCAGCATCTTCAAAATTCACAGTGATCACATTTTTTCATCTGGCGCTCTGTGGCGTCTATCCTGGCTTAAGAACAAAGATTCAACATACCATAATACAACGGCACGGATAGGTTCCCAACATGTCTGCTGGCAAGGAAATCCAACCTAAGAAGATTAGAACAGACAATAATCTTGTGGACTGTGGACCAGGATTTTAGAGAGCGATAAATCTATAGCATTTTATTGCCGTATTTAATGATAGTAATGCACTCCGATCTCTTTTTAATGTTGTATTCCATTACGGTTTGTCACAACAGATGCTGAAAAGAAAGATATCTGTCTCTTGTCCCACTTGACTGCGGTTACAAGTGTAGCCGCGGAGCCAGGATCGGTGCAGACCAGCAGGGTGGATGCTCGCTGACACACCCCGGTCGTTCTGTTTGAAGAACAATCTCCATTCAAGCCCACTGCATCACATTCAAAAGCCATCCATTGCATGTGCAGGTCAGGGTCACCGTGAAAACATGGCACGCAGAACAGCTATTCTCCAGCGGGTATACCTGTGGGGGGGGGTTTGTTGTGTAGCGCACGGTCCTGCTGGGAAATGTATTCCCCAGAAGTGTACCTTGGGTCAGACCCTGGGTCTCCCCCCAGGTACCGTCCCCTTCTGGCCCAGTAAACCTCAAAAGGGAGATCTTACAAGCGCCCAAGCCGCTCTACTACTTCAGCTCTTTTTTTTTTTAAAGCAGGAGGTTGTGCTGGCAAGATCATTCTGTGCTTTTTTTTTCGTTGTTGTTTTTTTTATTCTACTTCGTCGTGATATTCAGTTGATGCATTTAAGATGTCATTCTTCATCTATCTCTGCTCCAGGGGGCTTGAGGCTATTTTGTCGGAGAATGAGGTCCTCGTCCTCCCTCGCTTCCACAGCTGCACATGTCACACGCACACATACACACAGGAAGACACACTCTCACACACTCTTATTACACACTGTCACTCTCACACATGCATGCAATAACAACTCTCATCAATCTCTCTCTCTCTCTCTCTCTCTCTCTCTCTCTTCCACACACACACACACACACACACACACACACACACACACACACACACACACACACACACCTGTAGTTCCTCTCCCCAGAGGCCTCCTGTCCTGCCTCTCTCCAAGCCAAACAGTGTGCTAATCTGCTGATGTGTTTGACAGACGCCCTCCCCCCTGTTTCCCTTATTTATTCTCTCTCTCTTTCTCCTTCCCCCATATTACTTCTTCACAGCTCCCTCCCTTAAGATTCTCGCACACACACACACACACACTTGCGCTAATCCGTGATGCCAAAGCAGAAATCGTATGCTGATATTTCTTATAATTAAATGTTGGCCAAAACAGCATACTGAAAAAAGTAATGAAGATATGTTTATCAGCGACTGGAACCTGAGTGCGAGTTGCCAGTGATGTAATTGAATTCAAGATTTAGAGAGTTTGTAAAGTGGACTCAGATTTGTTAGCAGATAGTAGATGATATATAGATGCTCAGCTATTTGGTGCTTTGTCTTCATAGTGTTTTAATCGGGAAGGTAGTAAAACTCGGCAGAACGATCATTGCCTCCTAAAACCGTTACATATCTGTGTTGAAAAATAAACCTGTTAACATTTGTTGTTCTGGGGGCACTTGCTCCAGTCTCCAATATGGCTGATTAAAAACAAATTAGGTATGGCAATAAAAATATAATATTAAAAGAGTTATTAAGATGAATCTTGGACAGCACAAACAGAAAGGGATCCGTTTTAAGAAACGTATGGTATGTGAACCAGCATAATTATGAAAAAAGGTTTGACTGGGAAGTCTTCATTTTGTCCTAGTTTCAGGGTTATACTGCACAGTTCTTGTTGAATGAGGGGGCTTTTCAATGTCACCTTTTGCCAGATGTTGCCTTTGACATAATAGATTTTATCTTTTTGTTACTATGTAAACTTCTACTTCTTCCTGCCATTTATAGATGTGTAGTTGTGTCGTTTGGCATGTTATTTAGCTGTGCACAATTTCATCTTTAATGCTGCTGACATAGTTGCTTCTTTTGGCACAGCATTACGAACTGAATCACTGCTCCGCAGCCTCATCTTGCCCTTCTCTTCAAAATAAAGTTGGCCTGTCCGGTCAAGGAGCTGTCCAGTGCTGAAAGTTGTAACACAGGCAGCTCCAGCGCTGAGCTTTTAGAGGTCAACAAGAGTCAGCAGGAGATGAGGGTGCAACAAGAACACGGCGTTGAGGGGCAGAGACACACTGTAACGCAGCTGGCGAGTGAAAGCGAGGGGAGAGCAAGAGGTGAGGCCAGAGACAGAGAGGAATGTAAGGGATGGAGGACAAAATGGGGAACGGAGCAACGAGAGTATCATTCTCAGTTACACTGTTTCACATGGTGGAGCCCCTCTTTAAAAGGCCAATTACTCTGTAATAGTCCTAGACTGACTAGGTGATTTCTCACAGTGCTGAGTGGAATGGCAGAGCAGGAGTGTGGAGTCAGTCCAGTGGAGAGACCCAATCATCATTGCACTGGAGTGAAGGGAGTCGGGGGATACACGCGTGGGTGCGCGCGTGCGTGTGTGTTGGTGGGCATGAACAGTTTGTGTGTGTAATTGTCACTATTCCACTGAATTTATTATTGAATGTGACCTTCAAGCACTACAAGCATACTTCAATAGAGCTGAAAGGTTGTGTGTGCGTGTGTGTGTGTGTGTGTGTGCTTACATGGCTGTGTACGAAATAACCCTCACCGGGGATAAATTACATGGGCCTCTCCAACCGGAGGCTATAAGCTGGATTCACTTTCAGATCCAATTGGATTGGAAACCTTTTCTATATATAATTCAAATATAGTTTCTGTATTAAATAGATTTAATTGAAAGTGAATTCAATTTTAAAAAGCTTAGAGACCATAAATTGACATCCATGATAAATGGTGATTCACTGTCCCCTTCTCCCCTCTGAATCGTGCTTGTCCACAGTAAAATCTCTTTTACTTCTCTCTATGCCTCTTATTTATTTTCTAGCCTTTTTTTTCCTGCTCTCAGTGTTATCTAACATGGGGGTGGTGTGGGCTTCACACAGCTTGTATTACATACTAATTAGTGGCTTGTAATTTTGGAGATGTATGGCCTGTCTCAGTGTTGCACTTATACGTCACTCTGGATAAAAACATCAGGTACGCCTAAAGTATAAATGGACAGCACTGTGAGGATTTTAGCTGCTATACGACTCAGCAGCAACCCATCCTGACAATGAACAGATTACAGTCACACAACATGGAAGATTAACATTATACACCAATTGAAAGAAATCTAATTATCTGTCACACACAGTTTTTTTTCTTCAGAATTGTTAAAAATGAACTAGGAAAGGGCAGCAGCATAGTGGCATCACCAAGTCACCAGCCTGCTGTACTATTAGTTTTTAATTTATATAGATGGTTAAAAAAAGAAAAACAGCAAACATATAAAAGACAATATACTGAAATATTGTCGGTATATTTTCAGGATCATGGGATTCCAACAATAAAACAAATATCAGCATGTGATTAAGCACCATGTCATTATGATGTGATGATGTTAGTAGACGAAAGCAAACGTTTCTCTGATGTCAAAGACAAAATGATGGACGGCATCGTCAAACAGCTGATCAGGAAATTGCGATGAACTTAACCAATACATTCGCTCTTGAGTAAAGTAAGCAGTATGACAGCCTGTCACTCAAATCTCAAATCAAAAGTATAGGGCAGATCACAGATCAGCACAACCCATCAGCAGGGGGGGAATGACTAACCTCTAGCAGCCGCTGGTCATCTCTAACATATACATATTTAAAACATTAGACTGCGTACTATACACTAATGTTTGTCACAAGAGATAGACCAAAGTCTGTCTTTATGAAGGAGACTGGCGCAGCATGCATACATAAATAAACATGTGCTTCTTACTTTTTGACAGGCTGGATTTTCAAACATCAATACTGTCATAATCTAATCTAATTTGACAGTCTCTAGAAAATATACTAGGGCATGCTCAAAGCACAAGGCAGAGAATTCCCTGCTCTGTGGTTTCCTTTTAAAAGCCAACTTGCCACAAGCTAATGGTTGCGTATGAATGTTTAAACACATATGGAAGGGATCAAAGATTTTTAGATGTGCGTGACAGCACCCATTCCTTCCCTGGTGGCCTTTGCTGGCCTCCACTAAAGATTCTTCAGTGAAGTCATGCTGAAAGGGCCAGATGACACTGCTGCTGCATTAGTATTGAACGTGTGTGTGTGTGTGTGTGAGCATGTGTACTCACAAAAGGGAGTGTCGAGAGAGGTACCAAGGAGGTGAAGGAGAAGCTGTTTTCATGCCAAACAACCTGCCAAGATTGTGATTTAAAGTGATGCAAATGCCAGGAAAGTGGAGAGATATAGTGGGTCGGGTTCTAATCCAAGATCGAGAGAGGGTAGGGCTGCCAAAATGGATTCCTCCCTAAACATACAGGCTTCTGCAAATATTAGAATAGGCTGAGCTCTTTGTATGAGGCAGAGGTGTGCACATACATGTCCCTGCTTGATATTCAGATGATGTAAAATTCACTTTTGCATTGTGCACCGCCTATTTTTATTTATTTTTTTGCTTTTGCTAATGTGCAAAAAAAAAAAAAAAAGTTTTACTATAGATTCCTGAGCATCCATTTCTATTTTTCTTTATTGATCGGGCATACTAGTGGGCAGTTGTTTCTTTGTACGTGCGCTTGGTGTGACCTTGTATGCTGAGTAAACACGCCTGTGCATATGCTATAAGGATGTTTGTGGATGTGGTCCAGATTGCAAGTGCACTGGAGGGGTTTGTAATATACTTCCGTTGCCTCCTTTCACTCTATTGACAAGTTGACAGTACTACAGTGCACAGGAATGAGAAGAGAGGCACAGGGAGGAATATACTGACAGACTACACTGTAGCAGAAACTCAAGGAAAGAAGTACCAGTGACAGTCACTCTAATAAAGTACAAGGTGCAAATTACTGACAGTTGGAAACAGGGAACCGCATTAGCAACAAATATCAACATTTGAAAATGTTATCTTTTTTTTCCTCACGATAAAATGAGTGATTTTCTTGCAAAACGTATTGGACAGCAATGCTACTGTGGACACCTGCCATTATGATGGAATGTTTTGTCATTATGATGCACTGAGTGCAAATGATGCACAGAGCAGCAGGCAAGCAGACAGTCAGCTCCCAGAGTTAATGTGTCCAGATGTGAGGGAAACGGTTACTACCCAAAAGCATCTTTTGTCGCTGTCATAATGTGACATTTGGTGCAGGGAATGCAAAATTGCCAAAACAGATCAGTGCAGTGGACCAACTCCATTTCACAAGTCAAATCAAGCCGCTTTAATGCATCAGTTACATGTCCTTATTGCCAAGCCTGGGGGCAGTGAAGTAGAAAAAATGCATTGCACCTATTTCTCTGTTTCTGCCGCTTTCCAGCAAGTCAATGATGTTCCAATTTCTCAAAGTAAACGCAAAACGAATGATGTCGATCGGAGAGTTGAGTCAGTGCAGCCCTGTCTGGGGCCTTCAAATTGAATCTTTCCAGATCAGTATCCCTTTTTGCCTGAGCCTTGTAAACAAAGACTAGTTGCATATTGTCTAATCTAGGATTAGATTCACCTGTAATTGAACCTGCGTGGAGTGAGTTAACTGTTAAATTGCTCTTCAGTTAGGCGATGCCGCCCAATACGTCTGGGCCAGCCATCTGGGGAACACAGTGATGAGTCTCTAACAAGATGGGATGGCATAGAGCGACGGGCTAGCTGAGAAACAAAAGGCTCTCACAGTGCTCGACACTATTTTGCGACATACACAGCGGTTTTCACAAACAATCTGAAATCCAATCTTGGGATGACGGAAACATGTCTCCTAACTACATTTAGGAAAGAAATGGAAACGATGTGATTCAATTCAAAGACGATAAAATGATCCTATGGAATCATGGCCCAGCCCTACCGACTCCTTTTTGACCATGATTGGTGAGCAAGTTAGCCAGTGACAATTGACAGCTGTTGCTGTTGTACATCTCTATTAGCCTATATTCTAAACATAGGCATGACAGGACAAGTGCCAATTAAAGGATCAAATCTTCAGTTTTAGTTAGGACTTAGGAGGAAGGATCGGACACAGCCATGAATTTAGGTATTGCTCCGTTAATAGGAAGGTAGCACTCTTCCTATCTTTGAAACTTCAGTTAAGATAGGACAAGCATTTAGGATATATTTTCTCTAATGAGGCCCCGGGACCCTAATTATCTCTGTCAACTGAACTCCTCATTGGCTTGCGACAATGGCGGTGGACTGCAGACATTGTGTGAGGAAGTTGTGACCACATTAGCCACATTCATTGGTGCATTTGGAGGCAATTTCATAATGATCTAGAGTGGAAGCCATTAGGCTGGTGGTGTGGTAATGGTAATAGTCCAGCTATTGCAGCAGGTGCTTAAAGGGGTTATGAGCCCATTCAGGCCTCATCATTACAGAGCAGTTACGAATTGAAAGGGGTTTCACTTAAATCCCGATGTGAGGTCATTTGACACATGCATGCTTCATGTGTTATTGGCAGCAGTCCTAATTCTATGGCTGTTCTGATCCGCGTGGTTACAAATATTGAGCTGCTTCCTCATGCTTTTCCTTTCTTTGTCAATGGTGGGATTTTGTTCCTTTGAACGCTTGTGCCTGCCCACCACTATGAGGGTCTTCAGTTACTGGGATCTAATTGTATTCCTGTCCTCTGAGCTGGCCCATCCGGATTGGATTAGTATTCCAGATGGATGTGGGTGATAAAATATTGACCATACTCGTTGGTAACAAGACAACCCAACCCAGAAGGACAGCACATAACATCAGCTATAAGGCGGCCTATGTCCAAACCATTACATCAGCCCATTACATCAGCCCATTTTTTTTTCCAGCTGTATGGGCTAACAAGAATGACTGTCCATTGGTCTAAATGGGATTGTGTCCATCAGATTACCCCAAAACCTTTTCAAATTACCCCATTACGCCCATCTAGTCTGAAATGGCGAGCACAGCTGATTAAATCAAAGAGAAAACAAAGCTCCTCGTGCAGAAATACTGAGGGGTGCACTTTAAAACACAAAGTTCTTCAGTTTTAGGTGCTATACACCCAGCATATAACGCCTAGTTATCAGCTTTTTACTTTGGCAGTGTATAGAGTATAAAACAAATAGGAAAAACAGTGAATCTTACTCGATCATATGGTAGATTTAAAAACTGAGCCACAACATGTTCACCATGTTGTTTTCACATTTGCTGACTGAATGTGAAATTCTCTCCTGCTCACTGAACACAGCTGAGCCATAGCTAATATCCTCCCAAAAAGTTGCTTGATTGTTCCCCAGGCTCTTTTTCTAAATATATAACTAAAAGGGGTTTAAAAGTCTCCACATCTGGGGACATGGATGCCAAATTAACACTGGGTTCTTTTTAAAGAGCATTATACACGGTGGTTTTCATATACTGTCATGTGCATTTCGACCATGTCTGTCAAGACAAATAAAACACTAGACACATGTGGCACGAGGACAAAAACACAAAGAAATGGTACTACACCAGGAATACCTGCACGCAGACTGGAAAGCAGTGTATTGTGGAACACAATGATGGTTCACAAAACAATAAATTGATGTAAATATTTGCCAATGATCAATAGAAAAATATGCCACAGTGAGACAAATTACTTGTGTTGATGACACAGCCGACATGCAAGGAATCTATTGATCTCGGTTGTTGTTTTTGTATGGTCTGTTCAGGCTCTTGAGATTTCCTGGATCCAAGCAACTGATAAAATGGAATTTAAATGGTTACATCACAGCTCCCTTGACTATATTTTCCTCTTTCACACTTCATTTTCTTGAGGAATTTGACACCAAAAGACAAAGCTGTAAGGCTAGCTGTCATTTTATATAACTTATAGCCACCCAGCCCTGCCATTTAACATCAGCTGCAGCCTTGTCTAACGTCATTCATTTTCATCTACCACAGTTAGAAATACAATGCAACTCTGATTAGATTTGCTCTCACCTCCACTGCAAACACCTCGACAGCATCCTCATGAGGTATATGAGGGGGATAGGAGTTTTAATGGACGTTTTTTAAAAACGATTCTCCCTGCTCCTCTTTGATTGCCGTCTCTGTGTGATGTGGTCTTAGCTTGGCCTGCAGATGGGCAGTGGTTCTACAAATCTTATCAATTATACCTCATTTCCATCCTGAAGTAGTCCCTGCACATCGTCATTTCAGAGCACACATGGTCATTTACCCCCCCCCCCCGCGCTCCCGGGGACAAGTGCACACATCGTCTCTGAGCTTTGACATCCTGGATTTCTCGCTGTCGCTGTCGCTGTGAATCCAAAGACAAATTGCTGCTGCCGTGGACAGAATCTAAGGGGTGAGGATCTCTGAGGCTCTCAAGCACAGTGTCAATATCTTTGATCTTATTAACACAGAGATGTGGGAAGTGATCAATGCATTTCTGTCATGCAGTCATAGTTTGCCTGATGTCTCGATTATAAGTAGTTATCATTTTAATACGGCCATTTGGCAGAGCAATGGTAATTGTCCCTCTGCCACTGTTCATTTGTCTCCATTTCTCACTATTAGAATATAGGCAGTGCACTAAATGAAGACCATGTTGTAAGTGACATACCTCATAGCACTTTCCTATCAATTCTCCTTAATGAAAACAAAAGGAAGAGTTCAAGTTTAATGAATATTATATCATTTTTATATATACAGTATATTGCAGTTTCAGACAGGATGATATAACACAGTGCAGTGTTTTGCAGTGAAGATGTTGTATAGCTGTACTGAAAGGGAATCATGCTCTGCACAGTCATCCCGCAAGACATTTGTCAAAAAGATATTGTGCGCTTGTGAGAAAATAAAGCCAGCACATCTAATCTTTGAAGGGGGGGGTTCTGTTAAAATCACAGCCATTGAAAAATGTGTGTATGTGAGCTTGCTTTCATTTCTTTTTATGGATAATATTCGGTGACTTGAGGAGCCGGATTGTCTTATTGACTTCAAAGCTTTGGGTAGAAATGCGAAGGATTAATCTATCACCGCTTTGAAAGAGTGGTTTTGTTTTTAATGCATGACTGTCTGGAATGACGGTGTTGATGGAGCCTCTCCACACTATCGTTTTATACCGCACCTGCAGCTAAAGGCATTGTAATGGAGCTATTTTGTCTGCTCGAAATACAATTTAACTGCATCAATGGATTGTGCTACGATAATGGGGAATGAGCTTCATGTAAATGTAGCTGATGTAAATTGTGTTTTTCCTGCCTTGTTTTAACACAATACTTCAGAAAGAAGTATGCCCACTGCTCCCTGTATATAGGGAGCAGTGGGCTGCCAATGATAGGTGCCCAGGGAGCTGGGGGTTTAGTGTCTTGCTCAGGGACACTACGACACGTGACACGTCCCAGTCGAGGATCGAACCTTTAATCCTGAGGTTACCAGACAACCCTCTTAACCCAGTGAGCCACAGCTGTCCCCAAGATACAACACTGTAGCTTGGATGCTCTTTGTGTATTTGTATTTATTCATCAATTCATATATTTTCTTACAGCCTCGAGTCAAGATTATGTGACTCATATAAGAAGATTTATAATTTGATACGTTTACAAATTAGATACGACTTTTGCTTATCTTGACCACCATTTTAACCATTTGCTATTCGACAATACAGAGCTGATTACTTAACTCTTTTTCTATTTTTTGTTGTTAATCACAATGTTCACTATAGCTGAAAAACGAGTCTACAACACCGCTAATGCTTCTGTGAGGCTGTACTTGGGCACATCCTCGGAAAAAAACTGTTGCTTACAGTACAGTACGTTTTTTAAATTCCATCCTCTGAGGACCTTGAATATCTGTATTACATTTCAAAGAAAACCATATTGTAGATATTAAAGTATTTCATTCCAAAGAAAGTTGTGTGTTATAGAAGAAGTTAATGGATCAGCAGAGTTGTTCAAATTCATCCACTGGAAAAGCACAACTGTCTGTACCAAAGAACACATCGCCTTCACTGGCGCCACTAGCTGCTAGCTGGCTAGCATATTTACAACCACTCACAGTAAGACTGTAACCATGGATAATTACTTGTTTTAAATGGACTTTTTAATTTTTCTATCCCACCTAGCTAGTAAATTGCATTCACCTGGCATCCCATGTGTAGGCTTATCCCATCTGAGTACATGGCAAGAATACAAACCAGCAAGTCTCCACAGAACCCCTCCACAAGAACTATCCTGTGCAGGGCCGCTAAGCAGTTTCCAGATATATTGCCATTGTCACAATCCTGACTAATGCAGATTAAAGTACCAGGCAGCTCTCCCCCCTCTGCCCCTGCCAGTTCAACCATAATATTGCTGGAAGCCATAAAGTTCTTGTGTCACCTTCATTAATTAGCCATATTAGCTAGAGCCATGTGTGAGTATTTCATTGAAACGGGGGCAGTGCAGTGTTCCCCCATGTTTGTTATTTCAGTTCTATGCACCTGGGAAATAACAATTAATAAATTCAGGAAAATCTGCCAAAGAGGCCGGGATCTGAGAGCACAATAACTTTGCATAAATCTATGATTTAGTGCTGAATGTTTGTCCTTATAGTAGTGATGGCTTGACCTTTCCAAGGCCATCCATAACGGTTTGCTCAGAGAGAGACTGAAGGAGATCAGATTTGGGCATATCATTTTTTTTTCTTCATCGCCCCATGACCTTTACTCCTGAGAGAGCGATCCATTTAACTGTGTGACCAATTGTTCCCTTTTTCCACTAAAATTACGCCATATATCCGTAGTGTATATGCACAACAAAACGCCTTAAGAGGAAGTGAGTTAAATCATATCAAGCTAGTGTGTTCCGTTCCTGTTTAAGAAAGTATTATATCGTCTCCATCAATACGTTTTCAAACTGTGTAATTTCAGCGAACCACATTAAAAATGTCAGCGACCATCATCTGTGCTGTCAATTTTTAATCATATCAGCCGCCATTAGTTACAGCAGTGGTTCTCAAACTGTGAGGCGCGCCCCTCTAGTGGGGCGCGCCTCTAGTGTTGTTTTATTCCTTCCTATATATTTGAATTTGTATTAATCTTAAATTTGGATGTAAATATGCTGAGCCTGTTCAATAGATGCCGGAATGATTTACAGTTTACAGGAAAAACAAACATTGGATAGGGAAACAATATTGAAACTTAAAGTGTTTCAGCATGACAGTGATTGATTACGTTCTCTGCTCCAATACTGATGATGGATCGATTGCAGGCATCACGGTCTGTGACTAACTGAAAATAGCACAAATGGAAAATCTTTTCATTACTGAAAGAAAAGAAACGACATGAGGCGGCACTCAGAGCAGCCTTAATGAAGTCCATGGCTTGTTTGCTTTGCGAAAGGCTACAGAGTAGGCATTCTAGGCTTTGATATCTTATGACTAATGCAGGCTGGTCCATTAAGAAAATCTGATTAAAACACAGCTAATACTTTTGACTTCATAAAGGAGAAGTGGGAATAATACAACATCCCTGCTTGGTGCTGTTGTTTGTCCTGACCTTTGTCGCTTAATACAGTCACAGTCTTTCACCAGCCTTTCACACTCCTTTTACTGTCCAATCAGATGAGCCGTGGTGGCCAATCAATACACAGATTGGTGTGAAATGGTGTTGCTCTTGACAAGAATACTGTTTATCTTCCCTCCATGAGCATCTGAAAGACTCCTTGTTTTCTCCTCATCTCCTCTGAGCTGCCTTTAACTGTTTGGAACATCCTCTGTAATGGTGCACCTTTTGGTGGATTCACAGGTCGCAGAGTGGGGAACAAATGAGGAGTGAACAGATGAGCGAGCACAAATGGAGCTCATTGCGTATAGGTTAAGGCAGGAACACAGTCATTGACGCCATCCGTATCAGCTGAGCATCGGCTGATGTCCCTAAACGCCATCTTACGCCCACACACAATTTACCTATGCAATCTATATTTAAAGGCTCAACACATCAGTGGTGCACCCACGCGTTGGTTCATCTATTTTGGCTCGTAAGAGCTCTGCATAGCAATGTGTGTGTGTGTGCAGACTGATGGAAAATCTCTGGTCTTTTTTTGACTTTTACTCATTTTCTGTGCTACTGAAGAGGCTATAATCTGACATGACCTACTGGCGTGTGCCTTTGCATCAAATCAAAGGATAGCCATTTTCTGAGACTTGTGTTTTTTTACCTTGTGGAAAGGTTTACAAGAAGGATGGAGCCTTAAAAGTCCCACTTCACCAGTTTCTGTGAATATTCGTTGTGTCTCTTGGTCTTTTTATTTGTTAATCCAGTCCAAGTTGTGCCTGCAACGGAAATTGTTTGTTTTTCGGGCTTGCTGAAGCACAAATCCGAACAAATTTGTCTGCTTGGCTCAAAAGTGAGTTTTTTTGATCATTTATATATTTCACTATATTTTAGGAAAGAACAGTAATCCCATCTGCTCCACGACTAAATTAGAAACTACAAGGAGCACAATCAAGTATTTGGTATCGATGAACTCATAACAAAGAGAATAGTTTAACTACATCACAAATGGGTTGATGTAGTCAACATACATACATTTAAGTGAAATGTAGCTGTAGAGGGGCCTTACTTCTGTGCATGCTGCTGGCTCACTGGACTTGCTGCAACACTTTAATTGAGTCCTTAATGTTATTATTTACAGCTGTGTTCCTAATGTTAAGTCAAAATGTCTGCCACGAAAAACATCTTCCCAATATAGCTGTGCTCCCAATATACCTGCGCTCAATTTCAGCCCGAGCAAAGGCCTAATCAGCCAGAATAACTGGCAACACCTCCTTTTGGTGTGGAGGGCCTTAAATGTCCTTCTGCATCTGATTACTACGGCCTCTGCTTTCAACAAGCGGTTGCTAAGTGCTGTTGTTTCGGCTTCCATTCACTGTCATCTTCACATGCGAAGCTGATTCATGAAATATGTTGTATTTAATTATATTTCTATGGTGTATTTAATCATGAAATCACTGACTGATTGAGAAGGAACGCTACTTTAAATTAAGACATTGTGTCCATTTCAATTGTATTTGCCATAATATTAACTACAGTATGATGAGAATGTTTCTGGACTAGCTAATAGGAAAGAGCTCCTTGTGTGGCCTCTTTTCTAATTCAAATTCAGTTTCTCGGGTATTGAGCTCACCCTCTTGTTGGGTGATGACCTCACTAACCTCAAGGGCACCCTGCATCTCATATATATATGAGCAGCGGAAGCCAAACCAAGCCATCATACTGTTTGTGTTTTAAAGGTCGGAAGTATATTCATAAACAAAAGATAAGTTTGATTATCATTAACATGAATGATAAAAACTGATGGTTAGACAAACATGCCCCCGGAATTGCACCACTCGAAGCAAAATCAAATGTAGTGGGATACAAGATGTGACATCAAAGAAAATGTCAAAGAAAATGAAGTCACGTGTCAGATGTAATGCCTATATGACCTTTTCATACATAACTGAGAGACAGAGCGAGGGACTATCTTTCTGTCAATACAAACATGCCATTCTGCCACTTAAAAAAAACGTGTCACAGCTGCCCCACAAAAACACCAACATCACGTGAAGATGCAGCAATATCAAAAGCCACTGTAACGAGTGAGCACGCAAGAGAGAGAGATTAGGTTAGACAAATTTGGTTGTTCTTGAATCAATATACCTAATAGCTATAATAATAAATACAACTTCAACAATAATGACAAAGATCACTGCAGCAAACTGAAGATGTATGTAAAGTGCACTTTGCAGGAGCTGTCCGTTCAGCCCCACGGCAGCCGAAAGACCAGCAGCACAATATCTATATTCATTTTCCATTAACTTGCACTGGTTACGTTTGCACTGGTTACTCGGGCAGGAATCTTGTATACTTGGGTGCGGTTCGCATCAGATGTGTAAACTAACTATGCCAAAGCAAGTGGACCGCTATTTAGACCGTGTTGTAATGACTACGCGACCGTCCTGTTCAGACATGGCCCCGAATGGATCTCTCTGTAATTATTTCCCCCCAAAAAAGCCCACTGTCTCTGCATCTGAATGATGTGAAACCGCTTGAAACGGACGGCTCTTAATGAGACAGCTATCTGTGGTGGTGAAGACGTGCTGGGTGAGGTGACTGGAGAAGGTGTGTGGTCGTCACCGCGGCGTCTGTAGTGCGCTCGGCGCGGCTGACAGCATATTGTGTCCCCTGCATCAATTTTACACACAAAAACTATTTGTGAAACCAAAATCGTACATGGTGATGTATGCACAACTTACTGACGCTGTGAATCAGTCAAACATAGTATCAAAACGCCCTTACAGATTTCCTCATGTTTCTCATTGCCCCTATCCATTTCTATTAATAGAAGAATACACTATATGTATATGTAGACTTTAACGCTGGCTTGGTCATTTAATTGATAAAATCCATTAGTGGTGTTATATTCTAGGTTTTAATTTCTGTGAATGTGCAGGTAGGTCATCATCCGGCTCACCTTACACTACCTCACTACTGCTTACCATGCGGAACTACTGCAATTTATAGCAGTTTGGATTGTGTGTGGATCTTAGTCAAAGTGACCGGTGTAATGATTATAATTACTGAAAAAAAAAGTTTCCAAAATTAAGATTTGCTACGGGACAACTATTGAACAATATAAACCTTCAGTTATTTGGACTGCAAAAATAAAATTGCTTATTTGCTGCCGAACCAAACATCTCAAATTGAAGACCTTTCCGGTCTGCAGAAGCCAATATTACTGCAGCGTTGCAGCACATAACTGGACTTTCACATTCAAAATGCACCATCAGAATTATCTGTAAGACAAAAGCCACTGTAGCCCGGCCATGATGCATGGTGTTTGGAGATGGCAGGTTGCCATCGTGAACGGGATACCCTCCCTTAACTGGAGGCTCTGGGTTTAAGCTTCTGTGTTGGTAAGCATTCACCCTGCTTAAGCATCCTTGAGCGAGACACTGATCCCTGCCAGCTGTATGGTTGCTGCTTTGTAGCTGACCTTCTTGGGTGGAAAGCAGCAAAGACAACTTGCTTGTGTAAAATCATCACAACCATTATAATTATTGCCGTATTAAAATCGGTATTGTTAGCTGTTCAAATTATTTAGTAGTCAGCAGAATGGTTAACTTTCTGCATGTTTGTGTAAAACTAGCAGCCAAAATGCTTGATTAACAGTAATGAGTCATTTGTGCCAACTAAGTATTGGCTGCCACCACTGTGCTCTTTTAGAGGATGCCAACCTCTAAAATTGATTTCCACCTAAAAAATAATGTCAGGTTTCCAATAAGTCTTGATTGTTCTGGGGGAAGTGTTCTTTTGATATAAAATGGGTACTATTACGTTTGCTAAAATGCATAAGAAAAGTTTTACGAATGTGGCAGTGTTTTTCCATGGCCCAACACCTCTGGCACAGTTATAGCTTACCAGGGGAAAGGTAAGCACTCATGAGCGGGGAGAGCAGTGCTAAACCTGCTGTATTCACATTTTCCTGTTTGGAGAGGCTTTTTGGAAAGACTGCTAAGTGCTCTACCCTGGCTAAAACAAACGAGCTCTAGGGAGGAGAGAGGGAGAGAGCATGGGAAGGGATGTGATGTATGAGGCGACGAGTATAAAGACTTCATGTGTGATTGAGAGCTAAATGTTCCGTGGAGGGAGGTCAGTACATTCCCTCATCAAATCTAGATTGAAAGCATTTGTGATCTTCTGATCTTCCTTAATCTCTGTGCAACAGATGCCTGACCTCTCAAAATGGCTGCCACACCCCCACAGCACTGTTACAGTAATGATGGACATGCTAGATGGCTAGGCTGGGCACTAATAATAGAAGGGATTAGAAATAAAATGCTCAGATGTTAAGAACAAATGTCAGGGTTCGACGGTAAAAATGACTCGATGTCTCATGGCCCCAAAAAGTCACTCTGTGGCAACCAAAAATGTCTTGCGAATTCTCTCTTGAGAACAATAATGCTATAGCTGTGAATGTAGTGCAGTGTCTGTGCAGTTTATTATATAAAATAAACGACTATACAACTCCTCAAGAACGTAGCCAAGTTTGCGTGTTTTGCGAGAAGTTAGCCCTGATTTGTCAGCCACAACTTCAGCTCAGGATCACTTAAGGTGGACTGACCATTAAGGTGGACCAGCAAGTCTCATAATATTGACAAGCCGCTCCTCTGAGTTTTTGTTCAGCAGTATTACAGTTTTACTCCTTCCGTTCTTCCCTATCACAATAAAAGCCCTTGACATACACACTGTATCACTGCTTAACAGAGAAAGATTAAGTCCAATCAGAGCATTTCTCTAAGAGGCAACTCAACAAAATAGCTTACAAAAGTGTGAGTCACGTTGCCTTAAGTCTTATTACGCACGTTATGCAATTTCATTCTAATGTAATAGCCGCAAGAACTGTTAGCTAACATTACGTCAACTTGCTAACTTACCATTAGACAAGTCAAAGTTACATAGTGAATTCAATTGTTCTATTGCAGAGCACGGTCAAAGAAATCATACTAAAAATATTGTTAAACTCTTACTGTAAGGGGGTAATAATTCAGTGAATAATGATAATAATACAATTCCTTACTCTCTGATGATCATCTGTTTTCTTCCCCACAAGTTAAAGCAACTAGAGGGGTCAAAGGGGATATGACGCCATTAAGAGGCGACCAAATACAATTATAGATTCATCTTGGTTTGAACATTGTTGGAAACATTTGGGATAATGTAAGTTTTTGTGGACAACACACAAGGTATTTGACAAGTTCGAAGCAGTGATATAGTTAAGCAATATAATCACGCACATCACATTCCACTCTCTCAACGAGTTACAGAAGCCAGGCAATATTTATGCTTTCAACAAAGATTGGTTGTTTAGGTGGCTTGAGGTTCCCCACCAACCTATAGGATTATAGCACATGCTGCAAACAAATCAATGTACAACATCATTGCATTAGGTCGTTCTATAAGACACCTCATCTTAACCTTTGGTAGATCAATGGTTGCTCACTTTTCAACCTAGTGACACGGGGATGTCCTACTTTCTGATTACGCATAAACATCATGAAACCAAAGTCCAACACGTGACATGCAATCAGCTCGGGGTCTGAACAATGGGGAGGTATGAACCATAACTCAGAAATGTTCTCAAAGAACACAACTAAACTAAATATATAACATAGGTCTAGGCGTTTTTTGACATTTTAATCCTTTAATAGATTGAACATAACATTTGATTCATCATCATGGAGGCAGCACCAGGTAGAGTCTCACAGTGTGGTCTAAGGTTAGTCTTGGCTTTCCTATTTTCCAGCTGATTTTCCAATGATTCAATGTCATAGGATTTATGCTTTGTAGGTTATGTTTCAGCTTTTTTTTTTATCAGGCTTTATACAAATATTGCTTCATTGGACCTGTTTAACAAAGCAATCTGAATGCAGTAAACAAGAGGTCAGGGTCAATACTTTGAAGACATCTGAAGAATTTCAGATGTCCGCTTGTGTGGAGCTCACAGTGACCTTGAATGAGAGAGGGGGCTTAGACTGTTGAATTCATGGTGGGTGACTCAGAGAATAATCTGTTCACTTTGCTAGCAGTCATCAAGCAGTCAGCCCCTCATCTGCATGATCCTGAATTCATTATTCATAAGGTCTTTTTTCAACACTAAGATGGTAGCACCTTTTCCTCCGCTTTTGAAAAGGAGTTAAAATCGACAGTGAAGACTAACATATGCTTCCTTACACATATTATGGTGCGATGATTATACTGCAGAGAATGACACAATTATAGGATAAACGAGAGGGTCCAATCAGTGTCTTCCTTGCACATTTCATAGAAAATATGCACTATGCAATATGTAAAACCTCTTTCTCTGTCTGTAGTCTGTATTCTTATTTTACTGTTGAAATGAAATAACGGAGCTACAGTGACTAACAATATAAACGTGCTCCTGTGGGACCTTCTTTATAATAAATTCAGTTGGCATTTCCATTTTATTTATCAGATTTACTCCCAATGCACAGTTACTGTTTATATTATAAAATCTAATAAAATGTGCATTTGTTGGGAGAATAGGAGGCGAAGTGTCGCACTGCAGAACAAGCATATTACACCATGTTGAGAATGCCCTGTAATGTAAGCTGCATGTACAGCAATATTGGGACAAAGCAGTGAGCTGTTTGCATTGCCAAACATGGATGTTGCATAATGTATGTGCAGCACTTGAGAGATTGTTGGAGTAAATAAAATACTGAATATTTTGAAAAACCTTTTTACGTAACAAAAGTGTGACTAGTATTTTTTTTCTTTTGTCATTATCTATTAAACTGCTGATTATTTTCCCAATTAAGAGAGTGAAAAATGTTCATTACAAGCCCATCCGCTTGTTTTGTCTGAGCAAGATTAAGGATCTAAAATCTAAAGATATTCAGATTACCACGACTAAAGACAAAGCGCCGCATTTTCACAGTTCAGAAGCTGGAACTGGAAAATGTTCATTTTGGCATTGTTAATTGTTTCAGCTCAAACGCATTCATTTCTTCTGCCAAATATAAAAACATCGGAAAAAGATGCGTGTCGACCAAAAACACAACGCGAATAAATATGAATAGCACTTCACAATGCTGTGTTTGGGTTCGAACAGATATACCAGTTGTTTAAGAGAATGTATACTGTATATATATTCTTATTTCTTTCTGTGGTAGCTTTTATTTCGTTCCCCGAGCGTGTCTCCCGACTGTTTTATTGCTACACAGAACTGAGCTCCTGGGTGGACTCAGTGTAGACAATTCTGCGGCTTCATATAGAAACTGTGTTATTTCTTTATGTCTTTATTCAACTGCCCACACACTGGCTACATGACACAGAGACGGATTGTAATACAATATATGCATCTGATAAGAAAGAAAATCACTCAAACACTGGAACGGTCCAGGTTTCCTACAGCGGCTGGATTTTTAGTCTGGATGCTCTCGAGGTCTGAAGGTTTTGGAATACAAGGTTGTTTATTAGGGCATTCCTTTCAGACAACAATAAGAATCGTTACCTGAGTATCATGTGTGTTGAGATACTGAAGACAGGATTTCAACTGTAGAATATTATCTTTCTATATAACATTTTTATTTACAACATACTGTAATGTAGAGAAAAAATGTATTCTTACTAATTTCCACTAGTATTGGTATCAAATCTGAATATCTTCTACTCCCTATCACGCAAGCCCAACACAAAGGCTTTTAAGGTGGACCAACCGCAATTCCAGCTCATGAGTAATTAAAATGCCCTAAAAGAACCAAGAAAAGAAAATCTTTGAGTGAAGTTTTAAATGTAGCAGTGCTGCATTACTCAAGGATTATTTCTACTGTAATCCAGATGTTAGAAGATGTCTGGCTGCTCTGCCCGTGTTGTCCCTTTTCCGTTAACTGCACCGAAATATCTTCATTTGCTCGTTACATCTTTTTACTTGTTTTTTTCATTTCTGTTTGTTCTTTGTCTGCTGCCTTGACATGAATATTGTCTAACAAGTGCGAGTGCATGTTGTTTGTCTGTGTTTGTGTGCGCACGCTCGGGCTAAGAGACTTTCTATATCCATCTATGTGTGTATCTCATACAGATGCATTTTTCATGCCCTCTTGATTATTCATTTGTGTTTATTTCAGTATGCAGCCACAAAAGTCACAGTGAAACCCAGTGGATTCCGTTTGAAATCTTGATGGGACTTTGCCAGCCATTTGCAGAGTTTAGAGAGCTGATGGGTGACCAGTCGTACAGCTGGCACATCCGCCGATAAGGTGTCCTTCACAGTTAACGAGCTGGAAGAGCTGCAAAGAAATGTATGCAGATATAAACAAAATAGCACTACTTTTTAGTGGGGAAGATTTATAAAGTCTACAGTACATACAGTGTCAAGCTCACAGCGAGTGCAAACATATGCTGATTAACTCATTTAATGGAAAGTATCCAGTCAGCATGCACATTAACTCCAGTAGGTTCTGAAGTGGAGGGTAATTACTATGCAGAGCAGGGAAGAATGCTCTTTGAGCATATCCCCTCACAGCTTTAACCACTGCTGAAAGAACTCCTAACCCCTCTCTCCCACACACACACACACACACACACACACACACACCATAATCTATAATTTAGTGACAGAGCGTGTGATGGAGGGAGTGTGTATAGGCAGCAGCAGCGGGTGCACACGGCAGCATCTTAGAGCCTGGCCTGATCAAAGTGTCAGCAGGTCAAAAGGTTAGATATGCACAAATCAAAGTTGGTGTGAGGAGAAGGCTCCTAGAGGCCCCTGTGGGCCCTTATGTATTCAGAGCTCACACTCATAGACCTGCTTATGCATACAACAGCATATTAAGACTGGTCGAGTGGATAAAGATTGTTATGTTTTTATTCTGGCAACATGTGTAGCCTGGGTTAGCACATTGCTGTGGAACCTCAGCATGTCACACAATAGGTGAAGTAACAAGAACAAACTGCTGCTGCTTAATTTAAGTCCCAAGGACTCTGGGTGTGAGATTTTTCCAGTACAACATCTGTAAAACTGAAGAGCAGTGTGTGTGTGTGTGTGTGTGAGTGTGTACTTGTTTGCAATAAAGCCTTTTAATGTATTTTGTACATAGCAGCTGCTATAAATTACAGTACATCTAGCAAAGTAATGTGTCGGCTGTTAATTGTGTTTTAATACCTAGTAATTATGGCCGTACAGGAGTATTTCTTCATGCAGATGAGTGTATTCCAATCATGCCACTACTTTGTGGCGATGTACCATTTTATGGCGTCAAATCGCCAATCTCAAGAAGACAGAGATGGTTAAAAACGTTAAAGGAGAGTTACCTTCCAGATGGGCTAACTAACACATTCTGCTGTAAATGTTGTATCTAGCGGTAAGCCTCGTAAAGTAGATGTTTGTTAGAGTGGCCTCCTTGGACTGCATCTCTCCAGGTCAAAAGAGAAGAGTCAATATAAAGTAATCAGAAAGTGTCATGTCCTCCATTTGCCTGTGGACAAGCCCAAATGAATGATGAGTCTGGTTAGCCTTGGTTGGTGGCCGCATCGTTTATCAGTGAAGCACTGAGGGGGCAGCGTGTCTGAGGCCTTTCTCAAGGCTCATTGACCGGTTTGTAATCAGAGAGTTTATTCTGTTGATGGCCGTGTGACCAAGGACCATGCTATGTGAATCATGGCACCAGCCCAATGACAAAAAAAGCATTGCTTGAAAAAAAAAAGGTTAAAGTGATTCACACCCGCATACAGTGACACACACTTGGCTTTGTGTAACAACGTCTTTGACTCATCATTTACCATGACATTGGACCTTTTTACCCGCCCCCCCCCCCCCCCGAAGCTCTTTGAATTGCTTTTTTTTGTTGCACAGGAACCGATTGGCCTATCTTGCTGCCAATCAAAATAATCAACAGACCGTTCCGAGTAAATATAACCTATCATGCCTGGATGCAACTCCTCCTTGTGTGTTGTAATGACAAACCAACGCCATTTTTGGTTGTTTCCCATCCTGAATAAAAGTTACTTTGATTTTTTTTGTTGTTTCACTTTCCTAATTTCCAGTAGTTATTTAATGGTTCCAAGGTTGTTAGGAAGCTATAGTCACTGTCAGTTAAGCAACAAACTTTACCAATTTTACTGGTTAATTGTGTTGCTCTTCTGTAATGAGCTATCACAGTTGGACACTCAAGAATTCTATTAAAATGCATTTAGTAACAAATTGTTGAAGGCAAACCTTAACTCGACACCAATATAATTCACCATATATCTTGATTGCAATCATTCACATGAGAGGGTTATAATGTACTAATAAAAGAACGTCCTCACAGTTCAACATTAGGATCTTCAACCAGTGTTAAGGAGAGGGACACAAGTGACCAGAAATAGATTCTAGCAGTGCCCTGCAGAAAGATTGACACAAGCAGTCCTGATTATGGTGAGCCAAGCTACAGCGTATTATGTTGAGGTTATTATGTGCTCTGGTTATTTATAAATAATGTTCAATGTTGTCTAGGTTTTTTAATACATTTTCAAATTAAAGTATTTTAAGTCCAGTGCAAAGTGAGGACACAACTATTTTTTTCCAGTGCAACCCATGTTCAGCATTTCATCTGAGTGCTCTCTAAAGCCTCGACTGTAATCCCCTTGCTGTGGACAAAAATAAATGCGATATGGTTTGGGGTAACATTTCATATTTTTGCATTGACCGCTAGAAAGGAAAATTTAAGGGAGTGCGAAGAAAATGTGGATTCCACACCCTCCCAAGTCTCAGTTCTGTGATGCCTCCTACGTTAACTTAAATAGCAAGAAATCAGGCTGGCCCAGGGTTACGTTTGGGAGCAAACAAGTCCAGAACTACTAAAACTCACCCAAATGTCAAACAAGGTTCTCGAGAACAAACATTAACTTTCAGCAAGTTGTCTACATTTTCAAAAATGACCGTCCTTTTGCTTCCTTCAGCCAGTCAGAATGTACTACATAGACCTACATAGAGGATACCAGCTTATCTCCACCATCTTCCCCACCATCACCTCTAGCTGTCCGAAAAACTACACGGAGATAAAAGAAGAATCTCTGTCTTTTCAGAGACAGCTAGCAGGTGGAGGTAGAGGACTGTGTGTGCTGACAGGCTGTGGAGTTCTGTCTGTTGGACACACATCAAAGCAGTTAAGAAGGAGCCGTGGGAATCCAAACATCCTGTTTTTAAAGTTACACACAGAAGAAGAACAGAGGTAATGTGAAGAAAAGTGAGGGAAAAGCAGGAGACTGGAATTCAGTATTTGTGCTGTATTTCCTAACGACAACTGCTGCTTGTTTTTTGAATAAAATATAAACTGTAGCTATTTTGTGCTGGGAAATGTTCCTTATTTATGTCCAAAAAAAGGACTGCAAGGGAGTCCAAACTGCTCTAAAGACGATTATTTAAATTGACGAGAAGCAACCTTGTGTATTCAGAGAGACTGTTTCAGTCTCAGTGCTGCTATGGTGAAAGCCCTATCAGCAGACTTTTTCAGCTAAGACCGGATAGCCGGCAGTCCTCGGTGGGAGGATCTGAGGGGCCCTGCAGTGCGGCGGGGAATGGTAGTTTGCTGTGGGGGAAGTTTGCAGAGACCATGCAAACGTGGGAAGACAAACAACAGCATTTTAAGAGTTTGGAACAAGTTTAAAGAGGCTCGTGTCTGTGTAATGTGGTGCCTTTTTGCATTTGAACAACAACCGATACCAGATTTAGGCCTAAAATAAGGGATTTGGGTAAGAAGAAAAAAAGATACTGAATGTGATCCTTTTACTTTTTACTATTTGCATCAACACAATTCAAATGATTTTGAAATAAATAATTGTATTTTGTTCACTGATAAAAACACTATTTACATGTACAGGGATTATACAAAATAGACCAATTCAAAACAGGAGGTACATGTTTTGCCAGCAATATGAAATTGTTTACAGGGTATTTAACCTTTGCTTCTTTATAATGCATGTACTACTTGACTTATTTCTTTACAGGGCTTGTACAAAGGCAATAAAGTAGTCCATACATAAAAGATATGAGTTTTCAGATAATTACTATCCCTCCTCGGCATTGTGGACGTTGATTTATGGCTGTTTGCCGGTTACACCTTCAGTCTATGTGCATATCTCTGGGTTACACTCTTTTTCTTTTTTGATTCTTCACAGTTCATTTAGTTTGTACGTATCTGGCGTTTCGGAGAATAATGCAGCGCACATCACATAGAGTATAAACGGCTCTGTTCATGCTTGCACGCCGTCTGCGGCGGCTCGCGCTACAGCACCAAGCGCGAGTATAAACAAAGCTTTACGGGTCATATTTCCCTCGTGTTTCCTCCACCTCTTGATATTATGTTAGCAATCACCCTTTGGTCTTTGTGAGTCATAATTAAAGTTCATTGGATAGATTAAATCAATTTCCACATAACAGAACATTCTTTCATTTTGGAACAAATGGAGCCATTACCTGGGTAACTGTTATGGTTGTACTTTGAATTAAATGACACATTTGACCCTAGTTAAACCAGGAGTAACCTTAGATTCTTGTAAAAACTTTTAGACGTTGTATGTGACACATTCAAGGTGATGTAACCCATACTGCAAACTGTACATCATACATGATTTCTGTACAGCCCATGGCACTACAACTGTCATATGACTTCATATGATGATCATCATCATGCAGCAGGAACTAAATGTTTACCCAGTTGTGACTCGAGCTGAGCAGAAATCAGCAGCATTTTCAGACGTAATTGCATGAAAGGAAAAGCTGCCAAGCGGCAGGTCCTTAAAATCAGTGTGGCGTGATTGAGAGGGCGGGAGGAATCTTTTGAACGCAGCTGGAGTCGCTGGGTGTATGAAGCCTGTGGCTGTATCTGTGCGTGTGTAGGTTGATGTCTGTTTAGTAGTATTTGCACATTCGTGTTATGTCTGGGTATATTACTGAATATAATTTTGTGTGGGTGCATACGGCAGGCCTGTGGTTGAATGTTTGTGGCTTTGCTTTTTTGTTGGTGTGTGCGTATATTACATGCACATGTGGGATGAGTGAAAAGACCCATTGGTCCTCGGCGTTAAATTCCCCGTGGCGTGATAATGAACATATACAGTAGTGTCATTGAGGAGGCAGGTGAAAGCCCCCATCCAGCAGGTCTTAATTACATCACCAGCCAGTGCTGATATGCTTGGGTGAATACTGCTGACGTAGCAGGTAATGGCTACAGTTGGGAGGGTAATAAGTCTACGGGGTGTATTGCACATTTCACTTGAGGGAGCAGGTGCCCTCTCAAATGATTGAGCTCTGACGGCTGTAGGGAGTAGTTCTAATCTGTTTTGCCGCAAAGCACTTTGAACAACATTTTCAGATTTAATTTTGCATTAGTCAACTTTTTTTTTGTCTTTTCTAAAAGGGGTTTTCTCTTGTAAGACGTAATTAAATTTGCTTTGAGAGTGCTATTTGTACGTGTTTTTGCCCTTGGTACAGCCCCTAAAGTGGTTTGCATCAGGACTCATTGAATGATTGTCAGTGTCTTTAGACTCTTCCTGTTATTGCTTGAAGAAGATCTCTGACCAAAAGCTTGCCCTAGATAAAGAAATATTGCAAAGATTGGAGTTTGCAGATGCTTTTTCTATTTCCAACTTTGACCCTTAACATCAGCACAAGCCTTTAATTGGCGAGTGGTGAGCCTTATATTGATAATAACGACGTCCAAAAGGCACACAAGCATTTTTCTCTCTCTCTCTGAGTGAGGTCGTTTTCTCATTCCTTATGCTGGAGAGCGGGGAGGTTTCACAACCCGCGAGCTAAACATAATTCCAGCAGTGATTTGTGAATGATCTCAAGTAAAAGCGGTATGACTTTACTGAATGGACCTGGTTAGTTACTTAGAGCTTCAGAAATACCTTTGGCCTCTCGTATCACGGGCCGCTCTGCGTCGTTTCACTCCCGGGCTGAAAGGGAGTCCCGCTCCGCCCCTGGGTATACAGCTAAAGCAAATTACCAGAATGTCCAACAGCAAAAACCCATCTCCTCCACATTCATACTTTGGTGTTGCTACAGAGGTACACGTATGAAAATAAGACTCCCTGTAACCATAGCAACAGAGAAGAAAATAGCTGCACAATAAGGATATAAGGAATTGATGAGTGATAGAGAAGAAAAAGAACATTATAGATTTATATTAAAGAATGTGGGGAAGTGACTTTTGTCTGTGACAAATGTTGGCATTTTAAGAGCTGTCCCAAACAAAAACATGTTGTTTGTTCACCCTGTTCATATTTAAATCTTGCACAAGTTATTGTTTTTTGTATACCACATTGTTATTCAGAGTAAATGGCTCCTTCTTCTGTTCGTAAGCCCAAATATCATCACATCTTTATGTACTCAATGCCAGAGGACTTTGCACACCTTTCCCTCCCTTCCCTGCATGTAACCTTTATCCAGCAAGCACTTTTTTAAAAATTTAAAGAACACAGGGGCAGAACACACGCTTACCTCGATGTTTTCCGGTGTGCATGCACTCTGCACCGCTCGCTCACAGTGACTACAAAAACCGAAATCCACTTTGCCTGCAAAGGTGGAAAAACAAACTGGGAGGCAAGAACTCTCCGGTAAATACAAGGTGAATTTTGTCTGCACTCTGTAGGCAAATGCCGAGGCCATCAAATACATTGTTGAGATGGCGAGAGGTGGGCAAATTAGGGAGTAGACTCATTACCTGTTTTGTAGAGGAGCCTAGACAATGCCTGGAGCAAGAGCGGTAAACACACCATTACCACAACAGTGCAGTGTCCCAACTCTCTCTTGTGAGATCCGTGCTGCTCTCATGCTGTCCTTTTTGCTGATCCCAAGTCAGCCTCATTCATACAATCTCTCTAGGAGATGATTTTCTTTTTGCAGCCTTGACCATTTCAAAGCTTTTAAGGTAATCAGGTATCATTATTATTGTTGTAAATATACATTACAGCTTCCTTAAAGGAAGGAGAAATTAGGCTCGGGCGATATGACCAGATTATAGTTCAACACGATGTTGTTTGGCCACCCCAATGGTCCTAATATGTTCCGAATAACGATATTCAACCAGCAACGCCTGGTATGAATTTTTACGCCATATTCAGTCTCCCTCTCTCCTTTTTTGCTTGCTCTCTCTATCCTTCACCATATTGTTGTAGTGCATCAGAACAAGTAACAACATGCTTGCATACATAAGCACCAGGCCATTTCATCCATTCATGGTGCATGTGTGGGATTACACCATTTTGACCGCAGTGAAAATATAGTTTTTGAAATGTTTAACCCCAACAAGCAGAATATTTCGATAGATAAAAACATGTTTTGAATTTTTCAACACACTTTGACTTTTTGACTAACATACATTTTTATGTGATTTTATTGGGGGTTATATTTAAGCTGCTTCTACGTATTTCCCAGTCTTTGATTTGGGATTAGTTGCCATTTTGGAAGGCTGTCAAAAGAGTCGATGTACGTAAATGCAATATTTTTGTGCACCACACAAGATAATATAAGGCTGGAGAGGGCCTTGCCAGACCTTGTTTAAAATGCATAGCACGCACAGTATTATCATTACGAGATCTCTTTACTTGTCTCATAGGCTCTACCACACTGTTAACACACTTGGCATGCAGAACAGAGAAGTAAATCCAGTTGAATCCAGCTGGAGAACCGTGTGTTTTAACTAGCTGAATAATGACTGAGTGTGCATGCTTGGCTACATGCACGCTCCCTCCTTCATCAGATTAAATCTGTCCACTTTAATTACAGCAGGCATTGATTTAAAGGCTGTTATTACCGTATTCATCACTTGATGAATAAGGTAATAACCTGTCTTTAGTTATGCTGGGGTTACTGACCTGGTCAGTAATCTTAGTTCACCATTAGTTATGCTTTGTTACAGAGAGAAGTGACGTACATTTCCTGCTGTTTGACATAAAAGCTGTCAAATTGATTCCTGTACAGTGCAAAGCGGGATGCCAACTGCTGTTTGTTTTTTGTTCCACTTGATTGTCAAGGATGAAATCTACATCCTTTTTAGATGCAAGGCGCGCGAGGCATCGGTGATCAGACGAAGGGTATGCTTATGAGGATTTCAAGAAATGATAGTCAGCTGATCACAGAAGGATTGTCCTGACAGTTTCACAGTTTCTTTTTTTCAGAATGAAGATTATCAGCTTTGAACATTACCCTGTGGCAAGTGCAAATTGTTTTTTCTCTTACCAAGGTCATCCTCAGTTGAAGGATGAGTGATGGGCTGTTTTGGCACCTCTCACATGTAGCCTAGAGAATTCTCCTTTAGCCTGGTTTGTTCAATGGATTGTAAAATAAAGCTCTCTGCATCTTTGAATCCTGATACTACGTTCCAACAGTGTTTAGCCCCTTTTTTTGTTCTTTGTTTTCCAATCATGCCCCGAAGAGGGCACAACAATACACTGATGTTTTCAGAAAGGCGTTTCAAAAATAGAGATAAGGGCAATGATTGCATTTCACTTCAATCCATTCCAGCATTTGCAATTTCACCCGTATGCGTTTTAACATAATCCCAATTGTGCGCTTGTACAGCACTGTTCCACAATTGTTGATTGTGCGGAACAAGACTGCGTTTGGGAAGAAAAAATATCTCAGTGATTGATTTTCCACAAGGTAGTCTCTATGAATCGCAAACAGTTGCTTAGTTGTGCAGATCCAGATCTAAAATGTGTTGTGGAATCAGCTGCACTATGTTTAAGCACCGAGTTTGACTCAGTGTTTTGCTTCTAGGGGGCAAGGCAGTTGTTAGAGCTGATTTAATGTGTGATTACTTGGAAGTGTTCTGTTGAGGGCCCGCTTTATTTCTGTCATCAGCATGAAATGCGCGTTTGAATCCCTTTGTTATTTGTTTTTAACTTTAGGGATTCAGATTGTTAATGTTTGATAAATATGGAAATATGCGTATAGTCCATATATCAATGGAATATTAATTATGTATACACATACACTGAACAGATACACAGATGTACAGTAATTCAGGGGAAAGAAGAGGATCACGTGGACAGAAAAAGCAAAGAGAAAAAATTATATTGTGCACACCCACACAATCGCTTTCTTCTGAATCAAAGCTGGCACGCATACCTGTTTCTTCATTTATCAGGTTATGAGCCTCTGGAGCAGAATATGGCTTCATTAACGGGCTACTTCTCCAGCTTTAATCAGTTCACACCGAGTCACAGATCCTTGGATGCCATTCCCTTGCCTTGATATCAGTAGTTCTGTTGCATGGCACTAATCCCATTAGTGTAAGCAATAAATGAATAGCTCAAATACTGGGATTGCTTTGGGTTATGTAGAAAAATAGTTTTTGTTTGTTTTTTAAAGCCCTGGTCCGAATCACCCAGGCACAGAATAGAGATGTAATTTTAGTGAAAATGTATATAATTAAAAACTATTAATATTTCAGTAATCCTCAAATTAGTTCACCGCTCGCATTAGCAGAGGCCTTTCATATAGAGATAGAAATGTGCTCTTTCACAAAAAAAATCAATTAAAGACCTTTGATAAAAAGTGATGGTATCATTTTTTATTCTGTAATGCGTCTTGGCGAGACTTCAAAAGGTAGTGGAAATTAAATTAAGCCCTGCAGAAAACATCACATCGCAGCGAAGAAAGTGGGGGTCAGGTCCTCCTCTTACTTGTCTCGATGAGACGGGATGAAGTGACAGTCGTGAAAATCAAGAAATATTCATATGTTCATATGTCATTGGAATTACTTTGTATGTGTCGCGCAGGAAACATGAGGTCGATTTTATTCTTAATTTGAGAATTAAAAAATTGCCCCAAGACACATAATTTAATTTATCATGACTTCCATCAATCAGTTGATTGTCTCTGAACTCTAAATTAAAGAGTTTCGCTCGCTTCCTCTTACGACACCCATTTAAACTTCCAGCATCATTGAAATGCTCGCTTGCGCTTCAGCTCATAAACAGAGATTAGAAGGAAGCGTGAGGCTCACTCCTTAGCTATACTTCCATCATCAGCCCCGGAAACAACAATGCATGCGATTTGCAAGATTTACCTCCCCAAGGTGGCATTTTACTTCCCGCAGGCCACCTTAGAAATCCTTATTGTTGAACCCTGCATGGTTTCCTCATTTTTACATCAGATTGTCGAATGTGAGGTTGCAGTTTATTACATGGGAGTGAATGTAACTGAATGGTGTGTAGATGACGTTATTTTTCTTCTGTCATATTCATAATGCCCTGAGAGATTCTCCTGGCAGCAGGTGTAATTATTGGCAATTGAGCTCGTATGGTTTCTGGTTATTTGTAGCACTCCGCTCCCCCTCATGCAAAGCAAACACTCATGGGTCTCTTTCTCTCTCTCTCTCTCTACATGTCATATTCACTATTTATGTTTGCCTCTGCCTCACACAGCTAATACTGGGGAAGATATAACAAACGCAGACAGACGATGTCGTGTTGGGTATCAGTAAAGCTGGGACGATGAAAAGCCAGAGCGGTACAGTATCTCTCTGGCTCAGACACCAGGATAAGAGACAATGTGTGTAATGATGCTCCAAAATAGCGGGGTGAAAGTCAGCTTTGACTCACACAGTGCTGTGGCCACATTACCTTTTGGACTCATTCCTCAGGCTTTTTATTTCCTTGACTTTCAGCTAGAAGTACACTGGCAACCCCGATAGTCTTTTAAGTTATCACATGCAGCCTGATAAAGGATTTTCTTGTTTTTTGTACTCGACTGTGAAAATATCCAAAACTGTGCAAAACAGGGCAACCCTCTGCTAGTGTCTTTTGTCCACCCTCGTCATGCAGGGTTTTACATTTGAAAATACTCAGACTTCCTTGCGTGAAAAATTAAAGTGAACCACCTTAGTTAATATTGAATAAAATCATCCCTGAGTCAAAGTCTTTTTTATCTCACAGTGTAAGTTTAAAAGCACTGTCCTGATTTTTTTTTTTTTTTTTTTTACAGTTAAACACAGTATTCATAGTGAATACTCACTCAGCCACTGAGCAGCTCCAGTGTAGCAGTTTTAGATTAAATGCTTCACTCAAGGGCTTCCTAATTCTGAGTTTTTGAGGCTATATCATTTTCTTATGCTTGGTTTGTTATCTGATAGCCAGGTTATTCAAATTACAGCAAAAAAACTGTACTTTGGTTATACAAAAACAAGTTTGCCACGGCCAATGAATCAGTGTTGGGCACTTTCAAACACACAAAATGCTCAAATAAATATTGAATAAACAGAATTTGAATAAATACCCTGCTCATCCTTGCTTTTTTGAGAAAAGCAACCTTGTAATTCTGAGCGAGGTTGAATTTGAACCATGCCATTTAGTGTCTTATGCAAAGCCTGCACATGCTCAGCATAGGTACAAAAAATGGTCCAAAAAACATGGCATTGCCTTTTGTAAAAATGTTTTCCTAAAGCAGAACAATAATAAACTCAATTTGAGAGTGTTAAAAGCAATTCAATGAGCTTTAAGTTGCAGACATTGATAACATAATTCAGTTAAACTGGAACTAAAAAAGGCCAGATGTCATCTGACGCAGATTAAGATTAAGTCGCAGATAATGAAAATTGGGAACACAGAGCACCGTGAAATTACATTTTTAGGCAGTACAGTTGCATAGGTAGGAGAACGGAGAGGGCCAAAAACGCAGACCTGGCTCAGTGGAGGTGTTCTGGCTCGTCCTGCAGCGCTGCATGCTGCCAGGTTGTGTTCTACTATGCTGGATGGAGCAGCCCTCCACTCACAATTGGATGGTAATGAGAGTGACTGACGGGGATGCTTGGAGAGGCTGCCAAAAATAATGTTTTGTGCTTCTCTTGCTTGCTTTGCCTCTATGTCGTGCTGTCTTTCGCTGTACTTCATGTCTGCCGCTCCTTATTTAAATCCAGCCAAACAAAATGTACAAAATTTTAATGAAGATTAAAATGATGATTTACAGGTCATTGCAGCAGAGAAATAGCAAAGAAAAAAACCAGGGCAAATCATGTCTTGAATATACTGATTTACTGATTTTACGCCACTGAAATGAGCCACCAACCGCTTTGCAATGTTGGTTACAGACATGATCTGATTTACAGAGCAGATGTGCTAATGCATAGTGTGTCTGCTGTCATGTGATTGACAGGTCCTAATAATCAACAGAAATGTGTCTGTGAGAGTTGTGAGATTGGAGCAGCGGGAGGCATGATTGAAGCCACGATGTCGCCTGGTTACAGTAGTTTTAATCCTGCACGACATTACACCGAGCATCTGCATGAGCCGACTGCACAATGGTAACAATGAGAGCAATGGCTTGTAAAAGGGGTGTTGTTTTAAACCCCTGGCTAGAAAGTTCAACATCCCTACCACAGATGTATGCCTTCCCCGTTACCCAGCCAGGATTACAACATCTGTTGCGAGTCTCGTTCTGTCCGTCAGCCTGCACTCTGATGCATTTAAGCCTCACTATCCTTCGCTGGTCTCACTCATTATTCCCTCTGAGTACTGACCAAAAAGGGAAGGAGAGCACACCCATCTAATTCAACAGTGTTCCTATGTTACCCCATATTGACACATTGAAGATAAAAGTTGATTCTTCTTCCTCCAGTTCTCACCTTACCTCCCCAGTGCTTGCCTGTCCTGCACCTTTAATTAATGATGTGATATAAAAAGACGCAGCACTCTCTTAAGACCACAGTAGATAATGTATTCAAAAATAAAAAGGAATCACGTTTGATCTTGCGACTTACACCAGATGCCTAGCTGTGTTGTGCCTCAATTATCAGATCCACTGTTTACTTTTGGGCTGCTCTTCTCCCAAATGTTTTTTTTCTTTTATTTGTTTTTTTTTTGCACCGATTTTTGGTTCAATTCTTTCCTGCACCTTAAGAAAGACCATGTCAAGGGAGAAAGAAGAATACAGAACGGTAAAAGCTAACTTCCCCCCCCCCCCCACAAAGGATGCAGTACCTCTCACAACCACAGTCCGCCTTTCTACGTCTTCTTACTGAAGTGTAAATCGGAAAATGGCACAGTGCAGTTGTGAAAAGCATCAATATCCCAAGTCAAAAATCCACTCACAGCTGTCTGCACTGAATGTGATGGGAGGATGCATGAACTAGACTCTCACTTACTTCCATTGTAGATGCCGGAATGATTTGATGATGATGTGAAAGGACCTCGAATTAAAAATACATTTGAACCAGAACCCTTTTACCAGGAAAGTGGCAAAAGATGCAGTCTCTTTTTTTAACTCAAGGGAAGCACTGATGAGAAGTGAAAGGCCACTTAATCATCAGTATATACAGAAGTTAGGTCATATATGAAAACAAATGAGAACCAAACCAATTATATGGAAAATTCACTCAGCTCATTTTTGTTTCGTGCTGGCATTACGGGAAAAAGGTCAACAGATATAGGGCTAGAAAGAAAGAAAGGAATTGAGTCAGGGACAGATGTTGAGGGATGAGGTTTGGAAGGTGATGAGGGCATGTCAGCTACCAGGGATCAGAGATTAAGCCACTGTCGTGAGGGTGTAGACCGCCAGCTGTCTTGCCCCAGACAATGAACTCTGGGACTTAGAAGGTGTGGCCTCTTACTCTCTGAAATGATCAGCCAAATGTCAAGCACATTTTAAGAAAAAGAGGAATTAGATCTGCCAGCAGCACAGAAAGACATTAAATACACAATTGTGTATGTAATGGTTTGTCGTGTCAATTGTTGGTTCATACCAGGCATACCAAGGTGATATGCTCGATGCAGCGCAGTGAGAAATAGGAAAAGGAAGACTTTTTTTTAATCAAAATGTAGCCGTACTTGCAATCTCTCATTTCGATTTTTTCGCAGTGCTCCACTGTGCTGCTGTGTGCTTCAGCAAGATGTCAGACAAAAATGAACAGATTGTGCTGTCTGAGCATCGCTGTCCCACGCTGTGTCATACCGCACAGCTGGGAAGAATGGAGACTTTAACAATTTCTGTTGTGAATAAAAAAAAAAGCAGTGGGTGCAGTGGCTTTGTTGAAAGAGACCAACCAAAAAGAGAAGGGAATGTGAAAAGACGGGTCACTAATACGGCTCCCTGTTCTGGAGATGCTTGGAGTGCATTCAAGAACCAGGCTGAAGAAAACTCCACTCGCCCAAGTGCCACACAGAATGGACATAGTTGCTCTAAACAGTCAAATTGGGACCACAGTTGGCGGAATAGAGGGTGTTAATTTCAAGCCATGGGTTGGTGGCATTTCATGCTGTTCAACGACAAAACAAAGAAATACAGTTGGCAGCAGAAATAATGACTAGCCAGCCGTCATGGGCATTGCTGCAGCTGCAACCCACTTACCAAGAAGACCATAAGTGTTTGGACGAAACCCTAGCTTGTGCCCAATGACAATTTTTTCAACCCTTCATTCTGAGAATACATATATGCACGGCAGCTACAGTCCAGTGTGGTAAAAGTTACTTTGACAAACTACTTGCTTAATGTTAGCGAGAGATTACTGTTTGCTCATCATGGTTGACTGTTAAAACAACACCTTTTGATGTGATTGGGGATTTAACTCAATCAGAAGATCGGCGGTTCGATCCCCGGCTCTGCTAGTGCATGTCGATGATGTCCTTGGGCAAGACACGTAACCCTAAATTGCGCCCGTAGCACCTTGCATGGTAGCCCCTGCCGTCAGTGTATGACTAGAAAAGCGCTACACAAGTACATGTCTGTTTACCATTTACCATTTACATACACACTGTTCCCTACATTGCCACTCCACAGCATAGACATGAATCTGGCAATATATTTCTTTGGAGACGTGAGCTGCATGATATAATGTACAAATCATAAAAGCTTCTAATAATGTGCCCTGGCAGCCATACTTAAGAATGTGCAGACCCATGCATTTTTGTTCTGCTCTACAGTGAGATTTAACTATTTATGAACTAACTGAAGATGACAGAGAAAACCTTAAAGCGTTACAGTATGTACAGTACTATCAACATAAACAGTTCAAGCATTTCTGTTAAATCTTTCTCAGTTGACATTTTATTTTGCCTGAAAATATAAAGCACTAAATGACGGCACTTTATTTTACTATTGGCATCCCTTACATCTCTTTCTTACAAGCAAAGTCTTATTTTCCTAGTTTTTAGTAGAGCAACTTCCTGGGTTAACTTAGACTTACTATACTGGGAAAAATTTAAGAATACAAGTAATACATTTAAATTTGGAATTTGTATTAAAACTGGCTTGATGAACTCCATATGATCAAAGTTAAAAAACAAAGAACAGGTTCTCTTCTTGTGTGCTTTTGCGTTTTACTTCGAGTGAGGGTGTTTTCTCTTTTGAGGACAAACCACTTATGTTGTTTGCGATTATCGGGCGTCCAAATTCTTCCTAGAAGTGTTTTTAAATCCTCTAAAACAGCGTTGACTGTTTGCCCAGGTACGTCCCTCAGAGAAGCCAGCAGAGGGCTCAACTGCTGGTGGCAGAGGAGGGATTTAGTCCCGTCTGAGGACAGCTAAACCCCTGTGATTATTGCTTAATCTTCTCTATCATATCATGTGCATCATAGCAGCGCAGTGAGCCTTTTGTGACATCACGGGGGAGGCCGATGTGGGGCTTCTTAGTCCACATTTCTCTCTGCATCTGTCCCTCTAATGCTGTCTTCCAACCTCTCTCTTACTATCTTACTCTCTATTTCCTCTGTCAGTCTCTTTCTGTCTCTCCTTCCCCCTCCATTGTGATGATGGGGGAGGGGAGGGGGAGAGTGGAGTGGAGTGGAGATCAGTGGGGATTTTCCCTGTCTGGAGAACACGGCTGGATTTGTACGCCATCTCCGTAGTTGGGTGTTGTGCCAACCTGCCCCCTGACTAATGGGACAGCAGCAGCTGTGAACCAACAAAACTGTCCCTTTGGTGACTCATGTGGGGCAGTTTTGTTCAGCGTGGCTTCGTGTGAGCCATCCATTCACGAACAAAATGACTGACGGATAAACAACAAAACATTACCTAAGAAAATTGGGATAGGGTTATGGCGGGGGGGGGGTGCAGCAATAGGAAATCAAAAAGTTAAACCTGAATCCACAAAAGAGTAATAAGCCTGTGGCTCTCTCTCTCTATCTCAACCTGCCTCTCTGATGTCTGTTATGTGTCCTGCTCTTCGTCATCTTTCACTCTCACTCGGTCTTTCAATCATGTCAGCACTCTGGTCAGCGCAGAGGCCACGGAGAGTTTGATGAGGATGTTAAGAAATGCAGCCGCAATCAGAATTCTGAGCAGAACGGGGCACTTCCTTCCGACTGAGGGTCCTGCGGTATGCTTTTAAATGAGCCTTTGTGTTTCTCTGCTTTTGAGAATCCAGCCTTTTTATGTTTCATGTCAGTAACCCAGTGTAAGAACGCATGTTCGGGGACTTTGAAGTGATACTTCGAAATATAGCATCAAGAAGGTCTGCTTTCATTGCAGGCCCAAGACACATAATCATTGGTATATTTGTTTTGACTTTTTTGTGTCAGCGTTGAAAGAAAACAAACATCAAATGGACAATCATAGCGTTTCAAAATGACATCTGAAATTTGGCCTGTAGGGTAAAAGTACTACCGTCTGAGCTGAGCCTTCCCACTGATGCTCATTTAGAAAGCAAGGAGGCAGTGATCTTAAAATAAGTTGAAATGCTTTGTCATGTCTATTTCAGGGAATCTAAAATTACGTGTACGTGCTTTCCTGTGAGAATGTGGATTTACATACAGTAATACCTCTGACAGAAATTGGTGTGCCTCCACAGCTCATCTTGTGCTATTTACAATTGCAAATGACATGGATTTTATATTTGTTAGTCCTTTCATGAAGCCAGATCATGCAACTCAATGATTATTCTTCCTGGCTGCAGGTGCCAGCTACTAGCCGGGCTACTATTCAGTTTTTGCTGTATCAGTCTGAGAGTTAAATTGTTAATCCTAACTTTGTGCATGTTCAAACTACAGTGAAGATGGCTGTGTTGCATTTTTAAAGTTGTTTCACCTTTGTATAATTTACTGATATAAATGTAAACACTATATACTATATACTTACAATATATCAGGGATGGTTTTCAATTCGTAAATACTGTTTACTGCGAGCGGGTGTTTAGCTTAGCTAGCATAGAATACTGGACCTCGTTCTAAAAATATCAAATTGTCGTATTTGTCATATAAACACTTTGTTTTTATGGATTAAATAAACAAGATATATCATCTAAATGTATTAGGCAGTGTTTGGCAGATTTAGTTTTCCCTTTTGAACAGAGCTAAGCTAGCTGTTTCTTCCTGCATGGAGTCTTTCTGCTCTGGACTCTATCCTGTCATCTAACTCTTTGCAAAAAGCCGATTAAGCGTATTTATCCCTTTTGAAAAAAACATTACAGATTTAAATGTATTTCAAAAGACTATAGCCTTCAGCTCAAAAGGCTATACTTTCTCCTTGAATTCTTGGAGACACGATACCTTTGTGATGTGTTAATGAGAGAATAGTTAATCTGTTGCAGCAAATTTGATTTGAGCCCTTTTGAGCAAGAATGAATGATGAAATGATATCTAAAATAGTCAAGCAAAACCTCCCTGTCAACTGCATTGTTGTCCACTGAAAGGCGAGGAGAGATATCTCCCAGCTTGTCGCTGAATGCTGAATGTAATGACAATCTCTGGCATTTGAGTTGTCAATCAACTTGTCAATTAATCACAGCTGTCAGCGAGGGTTTCAGAGTGTTTAGACATATTCCTGCCTGATCCCGCAGATGAAATAAATGTCCACGCTATTGGCAGATCCATTCATGCTCAGCATTATTCACCAGCCCTTGATAGGACATTTTCCAGAGTGGATTGAGGCACAGCGCTATTTCACAAAAGGATGGATGAACAAAATCATTTCTGAATGTTAAAAAACAACTTTTTATCACGCAAGAATCATTAGGAGGCCTCAATCAAATCAAATATTAATATTCTTCTGCTCACCCAGCATCCACACCCGAGTCTCCTGGAAAGCTGTAGCATGTATTGTCAGCATTCAACCACACAGTACAACTGTACGGAATACAGAGTTAACCTGGCACAGATTTATTCTAGATGTGAATGTAGTATTTTGTAACACATATTGTAGGGTATGTTCAAAGGCTGTCTCTTGCCATGCATTCCATATGATGAGTTCCTCTACAGATGTAGTCGGCCATTTGAATGAATATTTTATAGGTCGTCTGTCTTTTTACTTCAGGAAACCACTGGATCCTTTTTAATGGCTCTCTCTCTCTGGCTATTCCTATATCCTAGCTATTCCTAATGGGTGCTTCTGAACCTCAAAACCTTACATATGTGCACAGTCTTGCATGTAACCCATAACAATAACACACTCAATTCACACTGTCACAATTTAAATGAATGTGCATCTAGTGAATAATGGGAGTGAGCACATGAGACGGCGCCACGTAAGATAAATGTCAGGTTTTGTAGAGTAAATAATAATCATCCATCATCGAGGATCGGTTCCTGAGCAGTGAAAGACCTAAAGGAGTATTGGGAAATAAATACCGTGGTTAAGTTTCTAGTGATTTATCTTTTCTTTTGTGCACCAGCATTCTGCTCCTCCAGTGATCTTTTCATCTCATGTGATATGGAGGAGTTGGTGCTCTAAGAGGGCAGATGAGCTGAAATGGGGTGTTGCAGGGAGTGGGCAGGCGGAGAAGAAAAGGATGCGAAGATTTCTTGAGTGCCGTTCCTGAGCAGGGAACAGAGTGTCAAGTAGGACACGAGGGGAAACTCTCCAAATCTTTTTCAGATATTTTGTGCATTCACAAATACATTTACAAGCAAGCATGAACAGTCATACACTGATACTACTAGTACTGTGTGAGCAACTGCTCAATAACTTTAGTTAAAAGTTAAGTTTGGCAACTGGTGTTTGTCCCTGGCAGTCATTTCCATTTCTGTGTAAGTACATAAAGAGAGATGGAAAAAAAAAAGAAATGGTGTCAGATTTCTTGCATGTGCTCACACACTTGGCCAATAAAGATTATTCTGATTCTGTTTTAAAAAAAATGAACCCAACAACTCAAACGGTACGAAAAATGCCAAAACCACAGAACACATCCCTCATCTGTGTCTAAAGCAGATTTGCTCGTATTTAATAAATGCTCAGTGATTTTCTTTTGTTGTCGGTGCTGAGCAGCCAAATTGCATCCTATAAAAGGCAGATAATGAGAACACAGGGGGAAACACAGGAAATGTCTGCACCAAGTAATCTAGTACTGATAGTTGACTGTGAAGGAGATGGTAACAGTCAAATAAGGTTGCAGAGATACTGCGCTAATTTAGCTTGCATGAGGGCCAATTTTTGTGTCGAATCCATTTAAAATTTTAGCAAAAGCGAGAGAAAAATGAGAGAGAGAGAGAGAGAGAGAGAGAGAAAAAAAACAATAGATGCTCAAAACAGTCAAGTGTCTCTTCACCCTCGAACGATGAGGTCTGAAGTGGCTATTGGTAAGAGCACATTGGGTAGCCGGCTGGTGTGCCGTTTAAAGTCTCCATGACTGCTGAACACGACACCAATAGACGTGACGAAAGCAAGAAGCTGTCCCTGGTGCTGAAGTGAGAAGCCATGGCGGCGTATCTGCGTATGTATTGCTCTTGGTGTTGCATGGCAGTGGCTGCGGTGTCATTTCTACAAAAGTAATCTCTGATTCGGCGATGTGTTCGGAAGGTGTGGGCGCATTGCAGAGTGTGACTGATAGACGGGCTTCCAGCATGGATGGATGAAGTGTGTTGGCAGTACTGACGCTCGTCTGTGCCAGAGCCCGGCTCACATTGTTCATTCTTGGCCTCCAATCCGCGTGATCTGAAACAGAGGTGCTGACTCCAGTCAAAAAAGCCGAGCACCTTCATTAAAGAAAGCTACCCCCTGCTCACCGTTAGACGTCACAGGTTTTTAAAAATAGCTCCTCTGTGAAAGAACACACTCTCTCGTCGGTCCAAACGCATTTCATATTCAGTCTGTGCCCCTCAAATTTGTCCCCGTTTTATTAGCCCTCAGGATTATGATTACTCTCCAATTTCAAAATCGTGCCAACCCAACCCCGACAGTATTTCCATCTGATCCTCAAGGCAGAAACAAGCCTCTCCACAGTAAGTTGCTAAAAACCCGGAGAAATCGTATTTCCATGTGCAGTCGCTCAGTAATGCACTCTTAGGTGCATTTCCTTTGCACAGTGGGTTTCTGCCACAGTAACAAAAACAAACGTGATGTATCTGGAAAAGGTGAATTTTCTCCACCTACAGCAGAATCTAAGACATTCATTCTTTTTGTTACACATGGGGATACAAATCACTGCACTAATCTGCATAGCCCTGCGTTAAATGCATATTAACAGGTAGAAGTCAAACGAAACTCTTATACATCCATTTATAAAGGCAACAAAATGTCTTTTGAATTATTTTAAGGTTTTCTTATGTGTTATGCTCCAAATGCTGGAGCTGACTTTCGTATTATCTGAAGGATATGTTTTAGTGCGCCTGCAGCCATCAACCTAGACTTTGTTCCCTCTAAACCCTATTAGTTAGATCAAATGTGAAATCTATTACTTCTGCTCTTATAGAAAAACTAATTGAAATTGGATGAGAAAAGGTACCATTCCTTTTTTATTTTTTTTTCTTCGAGAGTGAGTTATCAACGGCTGTTCATTTTTTTTTTTTTTTTATGCCCTCCAGGCAAAATCTGAAATTGAAATCTATCCGAGCTACGAGTCAATTTAAATCAAGTTAAACGTTGCCAGCGGAAAGTATAAGCATCTGCAGTCTCGATGAATACGGCCATGCAAACAACGGGGAATTCATGCTAAACACTGCAGAGCTCTCTCTGTCGTTAAGGGCTACAAATCCAGGTCATGACTCTGCATGTTCTGTCCACATGGCCGAGGGAGACTTCACATCGCATCATCGGGCCATAAGTGGACATGTTTGTTCTCACTAGTCCAGAGGATCATCATCCTCTCGCCCAGCAGCGCCCCCCCCCAACCCCCCACCAACCTCCAGCCACAGATAGCCCTCGCTTCAACTTTGTTTAAACAAATCCGAGTGACTGGCTGCTCCTGTCAATGTCATTACCTTCCAGAGTGAGATCATGTCTCATCCACCCGCCCCGCAAGCGGCGATCCCTCTTGAGAGAGCGGCGTGAGAGTGCCGGGGAGAGACACAATTTCAGATTCTAAAGGCCAGAAACGTCGGCTTCCATGCAGGGCGACCGGCCGGGCTGATGTGTCGTGCCACTGCTGATTCTGTCACTCAGTGAATCAAAGAAAACACAGATGCTGATGTAAAACCAGGAGGGGCTTAGTGTTGTCTTGATCCTAACATCTTCACGGTCGTGAGAGCACAAACTGAAAACAGCAGAAGACAGGAGATTCATAACCTTCTCTCCCAGCCTGTCAGCATAAACTAATTTCTATGCTCAATTACAGTTTATGTCAAATGAAAGATGCCACAATTAATGTTTATGACCGATTGGGTATTGAAGTGTGGGTTATTGTTTCATGGGGCATTGAGCCTGGTGTTTGTTTAAGGGGCTGTAAAGACAAAGCATTGTCTTGCCATTGTCATGCATTTTAATTACAGCGTGATTGTTTGATTATGTCGTCAAGGGCATTTTTGCATAGATTAAAGAAAAAGTCATGTGACAATTTGCGAACGCAAGAAGGAATCTGCCATCTGACCTAAAGCAAGCGTGATTTCAAGTGTCATGGAATTGTATAAGGCCAGCCATGCAAGCAGACTGTCCTATTCACTCTTAAGATACCATATTTGTGAGTATTGGAGTCATCCCACCCCATTAATTAGCGAAACTCATCACACCCGGGACCCTGCGATACATTGTGTGCCTGCACACTGGTGATAATGCCATTTGTCTTTTCAGAGGCTGTAATAGAGAGTGAGAATTACAGAAATGAGTGTCTTGCAGACAAACTCGTCGTATGAAATACACAGTGTGTAGTTCATGCGACCAAACAAATTCAATTCTACTTGTGTTTACCACAACTTGCAGACATGTCATGACAGACGTCATGTTGTATCCCAGTGTGCACTGTGTCACAGCAGATTATCTGCTCTCTTCTCTCGTATGAGGGAGGCCAGTGGGTTAGTTTGTTTTACACGCACACGTAACCCCCCCCCATAGCTGCGATCGTCAGAACTTTTTCTTCTTTCAATTCTATACTGAGAAATGCTACTATGCATTTCCCCATACGGTACACCTCACCAATAACCATCGATCTTACAAAACAGATTGAGCGTAATGGAGTCAGTAGCAAAGAGGTCTCCCCTTCATGTGGACAATGACGAAGCTACATTTTCAAAAACTCTCTGTCATTAACAGCAGCGCTGTGAAAGCTGCTCAGGCTTGACAGAACTGAGGACTCTGGAGATTTGCTTCTGGTTTTGTCTTTAATTCAACACCAATAACATGCTCGGAAATAAACAGGCGTGTGTCTTAAGCGACTCCACAACCTCGAGCACATAGTCCCTCTCCAGCTGTGAGGGTGTTTTTCTCCGCTCATGACATGTTTGCTTTCTCCAAGCCTCAGAATATCTTCTGCAAACACATTCACCTTCTTGTGTTTGTACTAAGTCAATGTTATAATTTGCTTGTTAGGTTCATTAGTCATCGTCTCATTGCTTCAGTTTAGCATTGTGCTGCCGTGCATTTTTGCCTCAGAGTATTTTTGTTGACTCTCGACTAGGATATAGGTTTTCATATCTTGTAGCTGAGGGAACAGGAAAGCGGAAGCTGGAAAGTCATGAGGGAAATATAAGGAAGATGGCTGGCAGGCTTTGAATTGCCGTGTCTATCACAGGCACACTCTTTGGCAACTCCATTTGAAAGGAAACTCATTTCCGAATCATCATAGTGTAAGAATTACTGTATATGGATTTCTGACCATTTCAAGATAGTCCAGATCGTGTGTTTATCGCAGCATATTGAGGATGGGGTAGATGCTCATTTGCCTTCCCACACATTCAGTTCTGTTGTTCGTGACCTCTTATCTTTAATATTCACCCACAGCATGGAACATAATGGGCTCAAGGGGAGGCAGTCTGGCGGTAGCTTCTGGAAATATATTAAGACATGCCCTGCGCACCCACCCCCTCTACCTACACTTCAGTGGGATTCATTTTCCCTTTCATTTCCCAGGCCACTTCTTCACTACCTCAAACGTCTGTGTGTTTTGTTTCATCTGTTCCGCAGCTTGCTGACTCTTTCCCTTAAGGGGCTAAAAGTCCAATCAACAGTATCTAATTTTGTCAAGCAATTACAAAGTGGCATACATTCATACAAGTATGTATAAAAAAAAAACAGTTACTAGCCTTTAGTTAAAAAACAGCCACGCAGGTGTTACTTGTTGTTGATATTTGTAGCATCGCTATTATATTCCGCTAAAGTTATAATCATTTCCAGATTTCAGTCCCGGTTGACTTGGCGACAGCTGTGGTTATTGTGGTAACAGCAAGTGCGGTTTATGACTACATGTCCCAGAATTCTGGGGACAGTAAACACTCGTTGAGCAGCTACTTTATAAGAAATACAAGAGGAGATGAACTGGTGTATCAGTTCATAGCTTAGCCAAACAATCCCACGTTGCTTTAATAACGACGTCATTTGTAATTGCAGCCGTGATCTGATTTCATGCTGATTGGACAATTTTTGCATAATACATTCTTGGGCTTCGAAGACGATGAACATCCGCTAAAATCTGAAGTAGCTGCAAACTCTGTTTACATCCTGTATGGTGTTATTTTAAATGAGTAAAAGAGAATACATGACACCTTTTGTTTTTCTTTAGGTCACTGTGCTTGGTCTCTGTTTGTTAAATAGAGGATTGTGTATCTAACCTTAACATACAGTGTAGAGCTGGTTGAATGTATAATCTACTTGATCTTATCTCATTTTATAATATCCCAAGCATTATCCTGTTTTCCCATCAGCAAAACTAAAGGCCTACATTAATTAAAGGATTAGCATCTGACAGATCTGACCTTAATGTAATCATTATAGATGCTCCAACTAATTATTCTAGATGAATTCCACTAAAAACTCTCAGGTTTTGCTTTTTTAAAATATAGGTTTGAGCCTCTTAATCATCTGTCTTTCACATTTAATTGTGATTTTTGTTAATCAATGCAAGTCAATCAATTTGTTTTGTTAATCAATGCAAGTCTTCTGTTCAAACTGTTTTCTATGTCTCGTCATTTTGCGTTACGTGCTCCTTACTTGATTAACACTTGTTATAATTCACATCTGATCAGCTGAAAACAACCCCCCCCTGTACATGTTTTACACCTTATACAAATTGGAAATGTTTAAAATTAGAAAGGTGAACATTTGAGGTTTAAATACATGCTAATAAGCAGATATGGAAGAACAAGATTGTAGGTGAAAAAGCAGCAGTGCACAGTAAACAGTTTGCGAATGTGTAATTGGGATCTTCTGGATAATGTGTAATTGGGATCTTCTGGATAATGAGGTAGAGGGCTGGTTCTGAAATGAAGATGGCAAAATATGGGATGTTTCAAAGACTAGATTTAATTTGAAATTCAAAACAAGTGCATTGGTAATAATGGATGTTTATTTATTGTTTAATTAGTTGACAACAGAGCTGAGCTATGCCAGGTTTTGCAGTGTGGGATTTCAATACTTTTTCATACAGCAAGTAACATATAATTTAGCCAAATGACAATGGATTTCGATTATATGCTTTAAGTTTGCTTTGCCGTGCAGGGTGATAGTAAACCCTTTATGGTAATATGCTTGGTCGGTTCATGAGTGGCCAGCTCTGATAAAGCACTGTGTCTAATTAACACGCTGACAGCAGTACTGTCTGGGCAATCACACTCTTCCAGTTTATTAAAGTGGTTAAGGAAGTCACTCTGGCCCTTGGGGGACTGGTACAGTAATTTTCCCCCTGCAAGCCAGATGATACGCCCAGAGATGAGGCAAACCAAGTGTGACTGTCTCTCCCTCTCGCTTTCTTTCTCTCTCATCTCTTCTTTTTTTCTTTCCATTTTCTTGGCCTTCCTCCCCATGCTGCTGTTAGACATCAATATCTCTCCTCCCCCTCCCATTCCCCCTCCCCCCCCCTCCTCACTTTCTGTGCGGGTCGGGAATGTAATATCACATGCATCTTCCTGCCCCCTTTTTTTTTCTTCTCCTCCAGTCTAAAAATAACTCTCACAGCAGGAAATGCTGACTTTTGCTTCCCACACCACTTTGGTGTAAACAACTAGATATTTTCAATGGTCAAGACAGATAGCAGCACCGGAGAATCCGGCTCGATTGCTGCCTAGTCAGCAGCAGTAAACGGCGAAGGCACAACACAGAAACCCTTTGAAGCCGCAAACAATAATTAGCATGAGTGAAGAGGGAGATCTGGTTATTCTATTTACTACTTGGCACACTGAATTGTAATACTTAATACAAGCCAGGCATTTTCTGATTTTATTTAAATGATGTTTTATTCCTGAGAATTGTTGTTAACCTTTTTTTCCCCCTGATGTAAGTCAGTACATGATTTTCTGCACCCTTTGCCAGATATTGTCATTAGAGTCAGAGATGCATGCGTTTGCTGCTTTTTACAGTGAGACAATACAGGGATCGTATTGAATAACATGAAACTCGTGAGGCTAAATGTAATAAAAGTGCAGAAACCCCGTGGGTGAACATCCTTTTTAGCTGCATGTGGGGGAGCAATGTTGTGCCTTCCTGCTTGTTGCTGAAGATGGAATATCAGCTGGCCTGATTATGTGCAATGGGAATTCGAACTGCATCTGAGGTGAAATAGATACCTCTCTGTTTCCTGCCAGCAGTCCCTTTGTAGAGACCAGTGTTGATGTTTTTTTAACAAAGTGGTTGAAGCACAACAGCGCAGGAGCCCGGGGACTAAAACATATCTGTTTTAAAGGAAGTTCAATTCCAGAAAAAAAACACTTTATCTTCACTTTAGCCACCATTATCTTGGCGTCATGCATCATTTGTAAAATTCCTAGTAGCTCAGAGGCATCACAGGAATTCTTTTAGCAGTATGTATATGTGAAAGGTCCGACTGTGGCCAAAATTGTAGCTCTCTGAATTTCATTATTTTATACACACAGGTTACTGAATGAAATATCAAGCTTTCAGCTTCTGCTATCAGATATGTGCACTACTTAAAAATAAATTGGCATTAGGCTCATGTTGTGCTTAGCTTTTGAGCGCTGCTGTGTGTTGACAAAGCATGTTAATGGTTTTTTTTACAGGCAGAGGAAGTCTTGCTGGGATAGTTAAAGGCTGTTGTAGTTGTCCTTTCCTTCCCCCCCCCCCTCTGAGATATACCCAGAGAGACCTTTGGGCAGTTTTTAGCACTCCTCTAACTGATCAAAGGTCAACACTTGGCAGGGTAGTGACACTGACCTTAGGCGTGTGTGTCGTGTGAGGTGGCAAAGTCTAAGGCCTTCTGACATGAGCCATAGTGACTCAGTCAGGCTTTAACCCTCGGTGCACGCTGACTAAACAGTGTCATGTACTTTTTGCTAACCTAGCTTTCAAAATGTTCACATCAGTGAGCAGCTCTTGGGTTTTTTCGTCTTTCCAGTAAGCTTCACTCAGGGAATCGGAAAGGCTGGACACGGTTCAGAGAATCTCATGATTATTCATGTCCAACCTAAAGATGGAAAGCGCCACAAGCAATTTGCAAGGTATGAAGACACTGTAAGGATGTGTTTAGCGTGCTTTTTTTAACCGCTCCTGTAAATATACAAAAAGATTTGCATATGATTGACTTTCTAATTAAATAAAACTGGCACTCATTTTGTTTATCCCAAAATACAAATAATAGACCAAATACATTGGGTTGAATAGCACTGACTTTGAATTCACCCCTAATCTAGATTCTACTCATGCGCTTTAGACATCCTTAGTTCTTGATCTGCATATTCAGTCCCCCACATACAGAACTATTTACACACTGAAGAAAGGTGAAAACAATCACAGTATTTAACAAAAAAAAACTATTTAATTGACCTATTCAGCTTGTCTTTTCCCCCCTTCATCTCAAAGGTTAGACTTATCAAAACAGTAATGATGATCGGAAGAAAAAGGAATTACCATCATGCATTTGTATGTGGGGGAATGAGCGCATAGCTCGTACAGGAAGCAGCAATTAACTAATCGACTTCCAATTATTTGCATTATGCACAAATATATGCTAGTGTATTTCTGTTTACTGATAATTAGGCAATACCTCTATGATATGGGTGAGGATGTCGTGATTTAGCGAGATTATTGGGGATTGGGGAGGAATACAAACGCATTAAAGTATTGATTTTGTAATCTCTTTAAATGCAGCCTTCACCTTTTCTCTAGGAAATAGGACTAGCAGATTAACTGATCCTACTTCATGATACACACACACACACACACACACACAAAAAACAGGTATATTTGTATCCTCTAAATGCGGCAGCAATTATACAATTGACTGCCTCTCGTTCGCTAAGGATCACATAGCTATTATCATACATTTCTGCAAATAAATATGTGTAACAGGGGGATTCAGGCTGATGCAGGCTATTTCCCTCTTCCCCAGTGGTAATCAGTCAATGCACAAAACATGTCATTGTGATTGTAATAGCTTCCACCTTGGTATTGTATTGTTGTTTACAGCATGCCCTCTTGACACCTCATCCCAACGGTCTTATTCAATCCAAGAAGATCCTATTCGACATGGGGAAATGCAGATGCATGCAACAAGTTAATGTCCGCTCAAACGTGCAGGCAAAGGATTGTAAGCCTGTGCTGTCAAGAGTCCCCTTAGTCAATAGCCGCAACCAGACCAAGTAAACACGCAGAATCCTGTTAGAGCCTCACTGTTCCTTCAATGCCTCCCCGCCCCCAGATGCTGTCGTTTGCTGCCCATCTCCCTGGAGTGGTGGTAACAGTGAGTGAGGAGGCAGAACCACCTCTACCAAGCACAGGAGAGGGGAGCCTCCTTCATGCCTCATTGACTTTGTTTTCTCAGGCTAATTTTTCCTTTCTCCTCGCCTCCCGCCCCCCAAAAACCACACACGCACACATGCACTGACAAACATCCCATTTATTTCCAGCCCTCCCCCCTCTCCACGCCTCACCGTTTTTGATGGTGATTTTGACACGCAGGCTGTCACGCAGCAGTTCTCTAGGAGGTAGCGATTAACAGAGCTGTCGCCATATGGAGTGAGATCGGCTGTCAGACCCCTACATAATTGGCTCAGGGAGGAAAATGCTTGCATAACAGGACTGTGAAAAGGGAGGGAGAAAGGGTTCAGGGCAGACACCTCGGTCTGTGCATCCACCAATATTAAACGCCCATTAAGACACTTGCAAGTGATTCATTAGTAATGAGGAACTAAATGCATCATAAAACCCAAAAGGAAGACGGGACACATCTAGCAATATGTGCAGTAGAAGAAGAGAATAATTCCCCTAAGCCCCGAAAAAGGAGCTAGTGTAGAACGGAAACAGTTGTGTGTGGTGATAAGCCACATAGAGGGCTAAGAAAGAACAATTTTTTAAATCAATGCAGGAAATTCTCACATTTGATGAAGCCATTGTCATGTCTGCACCTAATATTGAAATGGACTTGAAGTCTGAGCCAGGGGTTTACATTGCTGACGGCCTAATTATATGGATTGGCTGCAGTAGAGCGTAGCCTATCAGCTCTGGGGAGAAATTAATTCTGGTACAGGGGAAGAGAGAGAGAGGGGCAGGCTGCAGTCGGCTTCACTGCTGTAAATTGATGGCTGCAGAGGGCCAGGCTGCTGCTCGTGTGTATGCACAGGGTCCTGGTTCACTTAAAGCTACACGCACAGCCTTACTGAAAGGTGTATTCTTTGTGATTTAGACGCAATGTGCAGCTCTGACAGATATGTGTTGAATTACAACAACAGCCATAAGCTAGATGTAAACAACATTCTGTTGATTCACTACTGTTCTTGCACCTTACTGTGTACACAGCCTGATTTTTGTTTTTCCTTTTCTAGCTCAAGTGTACATACATTCGCCTTGTTTATTTCAAAACCAGCTGGTGGCCCAAGTAATGCATATCATCCGAGAGCATGCCACGAGTGACACTGCGGAGTGCAGACTGTACAGTGCAGACTGTAAGCTTGTTTAAGCAGCATTTAGTTTAGCAGCTAGCTAAATACGTAAAACACATTTTGAGCTGAGACAAGTTAAGGTAGTGAAAACATTTAGACAAAAACTAAAGGCTGAGGATAAGATGTAGGGTTTAGATAAGATGTAAATCATGATGTCCGATTTTTCATCTCAGAGGCATCTAGCAACACAATCTGTCATATAAACATAAACAAAATCACTGATGACCAGCAATGCATACAACTCTTCTTCAATTATGTGTGTGTTCGTCACTGTGTGATTCTCCTTTACACCAAAGAGAGATGCTAGCTTGCATGTGATGCATATCACATCCATTTTCACCTTTGTGCACCAGCAGTCATACTGACAATGTGCAGAAATTTTGTCGGGCATATGTTTTATTTCCAGGTTAGACATCTTTCATTAATTATCTAGTTATCTAATGAGGATGACGTATTTTTGTTCATGCCTGGTGACATTTTCGCTTGCACTGATTGCTCAGCCTCCTCCTTCAGAAGTCTAATCTTATATGTAATTCACAGTATGTGTCGGACGTATCATGTTGCACCCTCACAATCTTTTGTTAGCTCTCTTACGTAGACCAAATAAAAGGCTGGGTAGGATATCAACATTTTCCTGACACAGTATTTTTTATATGCTCTTCATTTCAAGCAGGACTTAAATTCAAGGAATGGCTTTATTTGAAAAAAGTGCATGGGCACAAAGTTTGTTCGAATTTCGACCAAGTCTAGAATTTAAAAAAATGTAATTTAATTAAATGTGTATACAGTCAACATCAACATGATAAGTATGATACCATACCTTTGACAAAAGTCAGTCTACATACTGTAGTGCACAATTACAGTTTCAACAGTGTATACAAAGTATATATTTTTTTTTTTGTTGAAAAAAAGAATAAAGAAATGTATGATATCAAAATGTGCCAAGAATATGAAATGTGTGTTCTTGCCAGCCAGACGACGCTTTTAAGTTTTGTGCCGGCAGATGCCCAACAGATAAATTGGTCGGATAGAACAAACTCCCGGTTCTTTCATTAGGGCGGTGAAAGCTTCCTGCCGCCTTACCGTCCTGTTAATTGGCTGAGTCTGGGGCTGTTTGAGTCGGACCCATTGCACTGATTGTCTGATCGCTGTCAACGCAAATGTGCACCTAATATGCTCTGTGATATATCTTGAATGCTGACCATACAGTTCTCCTATATATCTAGACTGTTTTTCAGAATAGTACTCTTACTTCCAGCCTTTTTTTTTTTCACTGTTCCGTAATCCTACCTACAGTATGTCAAAACCTTTTTTCACAGCTTGGCAACTGCTCCTGCGGCAAATTTCGTGCAACATCCCTCGTTCACAACTGCAAAGAACGAGGTGCTAGCCACCAGTGATTGACAGACTTTTAGCGGTGTTCACACACTGAAAGGATGCAGCCTCTTCTCTGCCCTCTGTCTTTAATGCCTCCATGTTATCAGTCCAGTCACTCTGACCAGTTTGTTATTTATGTGTACCATCACCCCGTTGTCATGCTTTGTGGTGGCAGGTGTCAGTGGCTTTGTTAGAAATCCTCCGCTAGCTCCTCTGTCTTACTTGTGCCTTAGCTGTGGATGGCTGTCATAGTTGGCAGCATTGGTTGGCTCTAAGAGAATTTATTTTAGAGTGACAGGGAGAGCATGAAATGAATGCACTGACTTTTTTTATTCACAGTATTTTCCTGCAGTATAGCTTGTTTATATAATTGTGTATGTGAAGGGATCGGCTTTTTGTTGCTTTATCCGTCACAATCTGTTAAAATGTAAGTTGACCAATGGATATGAGCAGAAAATCCAACACAGTTCATGCCTGTACTTTATTCCCTCTGTCTTTCTATTTAGACAAATTGTATGAGCGCTACAGATAATCATACAAAAGTCACTTGCACTGTATAGTGACAGCATTTAAAAAAACTCAGGCTCACGGTGAGCAAAAGCAACTAATTATCTGCGATATTCAAACCATCAAAACCAATCTTGTTATCATGTGCCGGTGGTCAAAGTGTCTGTCCCGCAGGACTGCCAATTCAAGCGCTGTAACAGCCAGTGTGTAAATCAGCAGACATCTGTCCGATGAAAGCAAGACACTAATCCCCTCTCCGCTCACTAAATGTAAACCCTGTTCACTCTGCTTTATACGTCGCAAATGTCAAGATGCCACTGAAAACTAACCAGTCAAGATTTGAACCACTGAAGTATGAGCATCGACTTCAGTGGTTAATGTGTTAGTGGGTTTTTTTTAATCCTCTTTTGTCACATGGATCTGTCAAGAGCTGAATCTTTAGGCTTTCACAAAGTAGAGGTAGTCCTCCTATTTTTTAGATTTAAAATACTACAGTTTTTTGGGTGATGTCAACCACAGTCAATTTGTTGTGTATGTTCAATTAAGTCCTCCACACATATGTGATCCAGTAACTGAAAGTGAATACAGATTGTTCACTCGCTAGTGATGTGAACATGGCATGGTCGTACTTGACCTTTCCATCTACTGGATTGGAAACAGTAAAGATGACAAGCTGACATTCTGACAGAAGTTCCCAATTCTTTACTACAACACCTACCCATCTGTCAAGAATAAAGACGACAGGCTGGTTGGGGGTGTCACAGCAGGGCAGTCGCCCGGTATTTCTTTAGCCCAGCTGCCTTCATATTTGTCAAAAGTGACAATGTGAGATCTTCAACCTGAGCATTGACCTCAATAATAATCATTCTTAAAATACTACTTCTATGAATAGTGTTGTTAATAATGATAATATGCTTTCGTCTATCTTTAGTCTTTCCTAATGATAAACCTGAAAATGGCAAATTACATTTTACAATTAATCTTCGATTTTGTCCTTTTGTGTATCTTAATTTACAGTGTAGTAGAAGCCACATATGCAACCTACTTAGGTATACAAAATTCGAGTTGGTCACATTCAGCCCGTAAGATAATAGTGCTTCACAATGAAGATAATTTGGCAATACAATCAACTCACTTTGCTGACGAGTACATTGTGATATGAATTACATAATCATAATTCTCTCTTGAGTGAATATAAATGCTTGAATTCTAAATTATGACATCACATGGGTGTACAGTTTGTTTTTCTCTTTGCTTTGATAAGGCTTTTTTTCTTTTGCGTGGTCATGGTTTAAGTGGACTGCGAATGTTGGGAACAATACGCCGTCATTCCCTGCATGGATTCATCCCCAGCCACTCTCCACTAAAGCCTTGTTTGTTTGCTATTCAAAGCGCTTTATCTCGTGCTTCAGCTTGGGAGTTTTACTGTTCTAAGCTTTGAGCAACCTTCAGTGTCTTCTGCCCCTAATGTGCCAAATTCAACAGCGACACACAAAGACTAAAAACGCAGAGAAATAACAGCATTTCACACCGTTGAACAAAGCCAGAATTCTCTACCTTTGTTTCCTCAAGAGAAAGTACTGTTGCAGTAATTTTGAGACAAACATGCTGTTGGTAAAAAAATATTTTTTTGCCTGCGGCATTCATTGAGTGTGACATATCAAGCAGAGGCAACGTTGTTGTGTGGAGCATTGAGGGGGACACTGTATTGTATTCATCCCCAAATGGCTCAAAGCGAAGTTTCTTTGATTAATATTTCTGTTAGGAAACGTTATGCACCAGAGAGAGAGCCACTTTCTGAAAACACAACCATCATTCACGCGCAACATCTTTGGCCGTCAGGTTTAATGTTTTCATACGTCCTTTGATGGAGGCCACAGAGGAGAATGGAGAAGAATATTTTAGGGGAGCGATATGTTTTACAGGGACTTTAGCACCTCCTATAGTTCGTGATATCATCATCATTTATCACTCAATGTGCTCGTGCTGATGAATTGGATTAAAAATAAATCCCTACACTGAAGCTGTCCAATTAACAGACTACATTGTTATCACTGCTGAAATCATTAAGTGTTGGAAAGGCATACTATATTCAGCTTGTGTGTTTGTGTGTGTGTGTGTGTGTGTGTGTGTGAGTGTCTCCTGCTGTTGTGCGTCAGTCCTTCGGTCAAAATATACCCACAGTCACCACACTTTCCTCTGCTTAGCACTCAACGCACACACACACACACACACATCTCTCTTACCCCCCCCCCCCACACACACACGCATACAGATGACCATAGCAGGTGGTGAGGTGTTAAACAGGCCATGATTTGGCGGGAATTTGATGGCAGACACTCCCTGAAGGCTGAGAGAGGGCTAAACAGGACTTTACTGATCCAGAGTCAGGGCCAACGCTGCCAGTCCTGGCATTGTCACTGCCAGTCCGGTATTTCCATGCGCTTGGAGATGCCCCACAGTATGTGTTTGGCAGCAATGCTTCAGGGCAAAGCCTAAAGGTCCATATACAGCCTGCGACTTCACCTTAATACCCCTCGCAAACTCACTGTCAAGAGTGCCCTCCCACCCATCAGTATTTCCTAAATCTGTTTCAAATTGTCACAGTATCTGTGCTCTCTCCTTTCTGTCAAGTAATACCGATGACAAGCTTGTTCCCAAGGGAGGCCAAGCCGCAACCTTTTCCTTGTTTCTGCATATGTCACCGTGATTGGATCAGAGCGGTGTCTTTCTGCTGTGAGTGAGCAGTCTGAAAGGCATGTAATCCTGTTCCCACTGCTCCATTGAGAGCAGCAGGCGTTTGCCGGTGTGTGTAGCTGCCTGTTTCCACCTGTGTTTACTTTTTGTAGAGCTGTGTGTGTGTGTGTGTGTGTGTGTGTGTGTGTGTGTGTGTGTGTGTGTGTGAGAGAGAGAAAGGGAGCCACCTCCAAGATATGGATGGCTGTATTGAGCGGGATGGGGTGACCGGGGAAATCTGCCTCCTGTTGTAGGGAAAGCAAAATTCATCAGGGCTTTGCATTGTCCACGAGACACACAGTTAGTGGGATTTATAATTGGGATTAACCATTGTCCCCTGGTGTGTTTTCAAAGCTAGTTATCATTAATGTAATCCAATTAGTACATTCATATGTTAACAGATTTGTCTCTAAATTACTCATTGCAGGCTTGCTTAATGCCGACTCAATTATTAACCTAATAGATGCATTTGGCACAGTTTATTCCATATGCCTGGCTCAGATTTGTTTTATGTTAATGGTGTATCTTTGATCTGTATATATCCAGCTCTTTTTAGTATGTCTTTGGAAAATGTTACTTAGCTTGTTGATTAGCCATCCAAAGAAAAATGTTGATGAGCACAAGAACACAGAGGTTTGTGTGGCTAATTTGCAAAGCCTTGACTACGGGGGAGCTTTCACGTGTGATCATGCTTTGACAAAGCACATTACTCAAGTAAGAGAGTAGCTACAGATGAAAAAACAACAACACACGCTACCTGCAGATAGCTGAACAGAGAGGAAGTACGTAAGTGCTTTTAACAGACATTTGTTACAAAGTGCTTAACAGGAGCATTTGTACATACAAATCATTTTAGAGAGCAGTGTTTAAAACACGAAACATAATGAACAAGGCACAATAGGCATTGAAATACGCAATACATACCTAGAGTACAGACATTCAGCTTACCCAGATGCCTGTCTGAGCAGTAAGGTTTTAAGCTGATTTCAAAATAATGTACCGACTCGGCGAACCGTAGGGGGGCAGGACGGCCTTCACACAGCTCTCTAGCTGTTATGGAAGTAGTCTGTCAGAATAGTTGTCTCGTGACTGGAACCTCCCTGCACCAACTGTCCAAATAATCCACGTCATACGTTGTCGCTAGATAGACGTCAAATACTGACCAACAACAGTAGCTAGCAGTTAGTATATAAAAGTCGGAATCCCTCAATTGACTCTTTGCTCTGACCAGGGTCCGACAACAAATCCAGCTCTGCTCCTTAGACTCTCATGCAATGGTTTCAGATGTTCTTCATTTGCGGGCTGGTTTGGTGGATTTCAAGCTAGTCATGGTTAAATGTTACGTTTTTTTCCGTGACTCTGACAGTTTGATGAAGTAGAGTGGGGGGCGTGGCTTAGCAAAGGGTTAATTGTACTATTAAGAAGAGCACTTTAAAATCTTAATCACTCTGATCAGGATCTTTGGGCATTTGGGGCAGAGCAGCAGCTTTTCCTTTCAGTCTGTGTTACTCTAACAGCTCAGCAGCTCAAGAGAAAGTGAGGGCTGTAAACAGCTGTTTGTGTGTGATTTGGGATATTGGAGTGGTCTGAAAGAGTGCGCCTCAACCAATTGACATAATAGAAATATAAGAGGACATGGGTTTGGCGCCTTGTCTAGTATCCTGTTGATCTGCAGTCGGGTGGCAGATGGGACAAAATGTCGGCATCAAAATTCCAATGCAGTGTTGGATTGCCAGTGTCAGACCATGTACTGCGCCTCTCCAACAGCTGCAGCGCACATCAAAACACTCAAATAACTAATCGGACAGGAAGAAAAAACTCACTGTGAAAAAAACATTTTGCAATGCACCCGCATGAACATAGAATCCTGTGAATCTGATTGTATGCAGCTTCCTGAAAAACACAGCCAAACCTATCAAAGTCACAGTTTATATGTCAAATGCAGTGCAAGGCAGCACTAGCTAAGACCATATTTACCTCCTTGAAAATCTGGAGTAGGACTGTGCTTGTTTTTCATATCAATAGAATCATCTGCTGAGATGTTGTAGGGGCTAATCACATCTTCCCTCCACTAAGCCTAAATTCTAAACCCCAACTCAGTTAATTTTTACACTGGCTCTCTTAATCCCTCTCCCTTTTGATGTTCCCTGCTGTTTGTATAAAATCAATCAAATATACAGCAGAAGAATGCTCTCCTCTGCCTTCACATTGGCTACTTTTAGTAAACCAAAGCCACCAAAAAGATCTAGCTGCCATCCTTCTGATCTCTGGAGTCACAAAAAGAGTAGATGGTATCAGTGGGTGCCCCCCTGCTATGCTCATGTATGCCCTCAGTAACTCCATATGCCAAGAGAGCTGCCAAGAGAGCGGACAGGCAAGCTCAGTGACTGCCAATCTGCAGATGCAGGAGCCGTCCGCTCATGCATATTAAACCCCACACCACCTGCTCGTCGTACATCACACCCTGCATTCTTGGTCGCAGGAATTTTAATCAACCGCGCCGACAGGAAGCCGCTCTCTTGTCCACGTAGCGGAATCGCTCGACTCCTCTCCTCACACTGTTGCCCATTAAAGCTGGGATGGGAGATGCAGGTTGATGTTGCATTTCTGCAACTTTCTTGAGGGAGCCGGAGAAAAGATCGGAATATGGCGATGAGGCAGCGGGGGGGGCAAAAATACCGCTGTGCCTTTAAAATATGACGATCTCCGATGGCGTGTCTATTGTTGTCTATATTGTTGGATAAACCAAAAAGAGAGAGACAGGGGCAGAGAGAAATATTGCATCAATAACTTGATCAAAATGATAATGTGTATTGGTTCACGCAGTAAGATCAAAGCAAATCCGGCTTCCCAACCTGTCCTTTCGGCTCCCCCCCTCTTTTCATTTTTGATCTGTTTGCATGTGCAAAATATATCTAGAGACGAGTGCTGCATAAAACAGTATTCTGAGTCATTTCCAATTCAAATATGTTTGTCGGGCATAAAGAGGGAGCATGCTGAATATCCATGGAAGGAAAATAGAAAAAAAACAGACTTTTCACAGTGAAGTATTCTAACACAGCTGTGCAGTGATCATAGCACTGATAACACAGCATCTCAACTCATCAGCATGAGGAAATCTGCATTTTTTTAAGCGTCACCCGCCATGTCGGTGAAGATGTTACGGCAAGTAAATGAAGACACCTCTCAGTCTCTCTGCCATGTTTCTGCTGGCACAGCATGATCTTCTAGAAGCCCCAGGATAACAATTTTATGGCATATTTTTAAATATAGTTTTAAATAATTTTAAAAAAGGCAGATGGAGACAGGTACTGCCAAGGCAGGATCAAGTGTGGTAACAGTTAGATGCACATTAACAGGCAAGCCAGATATGCCACATTTGATAAATGGTTTATTGGCGTTGTTAATAAATTGCTATGGAGAACAAAAGGGTTTTCATGAAAATGAATAAAATATTGTGACGGACACATGCTGTGCACGAACACACACAGCTGCGCACACAGCGATAGCAGATCATAATCGTATCTGTAAATGAGGCCTTTGTGAAAATAACTAAAAATAATTACGTTGGAGTTTATATTGGGTAATGTGGTTGATAATCAGTTTCTTTCAGTCAGTCAGATTAAATGTTTAACTTCCTATTTTTTTTCTTACGAATAATCCAAGTAATATCTAAGAGTATTTGTGCACATGAAATGATATCTTGTGTTTTGTCAAAATGTCTGAGTACATCAGGCCTCATACACAATGCATGTCATTTGTAGGTCTGTGTCTAGTCTCCAAGAGAGCTCTTCACTACTTTCATGCCTTCTTGCACATTTGTGTGCATGCGTTGTGTGTTTTTCATTAGTTTCACAGCCTCTTTCCCGGGGTCCCATTTGTAAACAGCGATGAATTATTAATTACTTAGCCCTTCCTCAAGCAACACCCCAGGTAAGTACCCTACTGTATATTTTAGCAAAACTCTAGCAAGACTTAATTCATGTCTCATTTCTTGCGTGTCCCGTCCTGGAATCAAAATCAAAATTTGATGTCATTGCCATGTCAAAAGCACGAAAGCGACCTCCCTCATTAAATATACATTCCTCTAGTTTCTGGTTATTCTGTTATTTGCTGTAAGTAATGGAGATAATGGCATCAAAGTACCTCACCCGCTTTTGAATATGAGGTAGAGGCACTCATTCCACTCCGAACAGCTTTTACGAGGTTCCCCCGGAGTGACTGGATGTATGTTCATGGCTGCACTCATACTCACATGTGCATCATATCGGTTTAGCTACTGTGATGCACACATTAGCTAAACATATCTAACACTAACATAAATCATCATCATCATCCAAAAACAAAGATATCTGTCACAAATAAAAAAACGTGGCAAAAACTTTGGAATAATCAGCATCACGTCCATTACAGAGTTTCTTTCATTTCTGAGATCACAAGCAGTAACGTTTGTCACTCCTGGTGGCATATTATTATAATTACACAACAAATTGCAATCAACGAACCAGGATGAATTATCTGTCTAGTCCCATGTTACTGCATGTCGGTTGCAAAGACAAATTAGCAGAGGAGAAATTGCTTCTCATAATATTGTTGTGTGTTTGAACATTCTTGTAAACCTCATTACGGATTCCAGTCTTCAACAGGAAGTCAATAACGTCCGACAGATTACATTTGGACCTTGATAGCCAAGAAACTGCTACAGGAGGATCTGCAGGTCCAAAGGAGTCACCGTTTCCTCTCGTCACAGTGCCACTTTTGTAATCCGCATCTGATGCCGGTTGGCATTGTGGCTTCGTTGCCACGACTGAGTCAGAGAAATGTACTGAGGAGGCAAATTATCTCCAAAAGCCCTCAAGGCAGCTTCAGAAAAACCCCTTTACAGAGATCTCGGAACTGATAATAATCTGACAATATGAGTCATGATAATTTCAAAGAAATTCAATCAATCTTATGCACCGCTCTGTGTTCCTTGTATTTTCTTAAGGGTACTTTTGTAATACTTCATTTCTAGCTTCAATGGCTGTAGGTCTAAGGTCTCTCCATCAGCCTAGCATTATTCACATCCATCCAATAAGAGGGGTAATCAAGTAATAAAATAATGTTCATGAATAGATCATGTTTGATTCCAATGTGATTTCAATGTTCTTTAGAAAGCTTCAGAGTTTTTTCTCCCTCCTGCGGAAAACTGATTTGAAAATTTCTCTGATTTCTCGTCCCCTTTATTGCTGTTAATTCTTGAAGAAAACTAAAGAAACGGAGTGAAGTCTCGATGGACTGAAGTAGCCTAAATGGGAGCCACGTTTAACAGTGAAACTATATCGAAACATAGGTTTAAAAAACCCTCACACAAATCATGCAGTACATTCAAAATATTTAAATCACTTTATTACAAAACCATCTCACACGTGCGCTCGTCCGAACAAGTCCAAAGTGTCTTAAATAGTAAGGTTTTAGCGAAGATGCATGTGTTTGGGATGTACCGAGCATACGAGTGGATAAATGAGACTTGGGTTATAGTGCACGAGTGCTGTGAGAAACTGATGTTTTGACAAAGTTTTGCTTTTCATTTTGTGGTTGAAGTATTCCTTTAAGGAGCATGTGCCAGCTCCCCTGGTGTTTGTAGAGCCTCTTCTATTGAATATGCAGGTTATCTCTGACAGTGCAGACACATCTCACCTCCAACAGAGGTATATTCCACCTCGCCCCACAAACAAGCCGAGGCTTCTAGTAGAGAGCAGTACAGGCGATTTGGACTTCCGGTGCAGTCTCTTGGCTGTGGAACACTTAATCCATGTTGCAAGAGTTGTAGAGTGAAATTCCTTCACCCCTTTATGATCTGTTCGGGAGAAGGAGGGGTTTGGAAGTGAAGTTGTTCTGTGTATGATGGTCATCCAAGCTTTAATCAAGATTCAGCTGACACGGGGTGAGGAGATAATGTAGATAATTAAAACTTTTCATTAGGGGGTGAATTGTTCCCTTTAGGTTCGATGCATTTTTTAAGTCTTCTGGGGTCTACATTATTAACCTGCTGCTTTGGGCCTGTTACTGTGAACGCATTCAAAGCCCTTTTTAGTTTGTCTAATAATGCATCTGGTCGATAAGGGCTTTTAGTGACCAAAAAGCAGTACTTTGGACTCCTGAATGTCCCCTGCAATGGAAAATGGAATTATAATTAGGGGTGCAACAGATCACAAAACCCACAGTTCAGGGCGCATCATGGTTGTGGGTCACGGAACAGATAGCAAATATAACTTTCTGGAGATCACATTTTTTGCTGCTTTCACTGATACCTGATCGTCTTTGAGCCATGGAAGGTCAGACTGTCAGTGTGCTGTAGATATCGCAACTTGAGGCTTTAAGATTGGACTAGAGTGAAAAACATCTAGGACACCCAAGATAAATGTCCCACTGAATACCCATCACTGGGCTGTCATGGCGACCAAGGCCATGTGCTCTTTAACCCTGCTTACACGCAGCGACTGCCACCTTTAACCAACTGCAGGCGACGGGTTGACTACTATTTGTTTTTCCAGGGACAGGTCTCCCAAGGGTTGCCGTGTTGATGATGATGCAAGACAGACAGTGCTGTGCATTATACATGTTTTCATGTGTGTGTGTGTATTCTTTGTTTGCTACAAAGTGAGGACCGCACGTTTTTGGGAAAGTGAGGACATTTTTTCATTTCATTTTTTTTTTATTTCTTCAACGCCCTGTTTGAGCGTTAAGACTTCAAGGTTTACGTTCGAATCAGGTTCGGTAATGGTTGGGGTTTGGATCAGGCATCTAGTGGTTATGGTGAAGGGTAGGGTTAGGGGCTAGGGAATATATCATGTCAGTGAATGTACTGACAAAGATAAATGTATAAGGTTGTTTTTGTGTGTGTGTGTGTGTGTGTGTGTGTGTGTGTGTGTGTGTGTGTGTGTGTGTGAGGGAGAGACATCTGACAGACACTACAGGGCTATGCCACTGTACATATTGACAATGGTTATTTGAAAGTATTGAACAATCAAGGCTTAAATAAGTCATTGTAGTACCTCCTCTTCCTTACTCTGCTGTTATCTGTTGCTTTATTTTTCAAGGTCCTTCATTCATGCTCAACTGGTTTTTTTCAGTTTATTTATTCATGTATGCTGTTCATGTCACTGTTGGTTTGTGTGAAGCTGCAACGGCAGTAGCATATATAGTATGTTTTGCAATGTGTTGGGCCATTGTTCAAATATATTATTTTCAGAATAATAAAAAAAAGAAAGCTAGCTTCTTGTCTCACAGTGCTTGAAATCGAAAACAAAAATGGACTTTTATAGAATCTTATTCATGGAAACTGAGAATTGTTGCTTTACAAAAATGCCAAAAGCTCTATAAACTATTTTCATGATGCAGGTGTATTCAGTATAGTTGATTGAACCACTGACCTGAGGTCAGAATGAGCTTGGCGGTACCACTCAAGACTGGCATCGTAAGCGTTATTTTTAGCTTAGCTGCTATAATCAAAATTAGGTTTTGCTTGAAAGTAATGCTTGAATCTGAGATTTGACAACATTTTGATTAAATAATTTTCCTTTTTTTATACTGTGCATGAGAAAGTCATACGTTTGGCACTTTTTTCTGAAAAGGAATCTATGTTTTGAAGATGAATCAACAGGTATCAGTTTCTATTAATATCTTTTGTTTTTGGTCAGAATTTAAACCTGATCATTTCCTCTCTTTAAAAAGATCCAGTAATTAGAAATTCCGTCATTCCTCCTGCAGCAGCTAAAGTGCTGCTTCAGTGAATAAATAGTGGAAGTAATTTCCAAACCATTGTGACAGAAAGCATTGTTAGGGCCAATGTGTTATCCATACCTACTGCACTGTAAATTGCTCTGAATATGGTTCTGTCCAAAAAGCAGCGGTGCATGATGGGTAAGCAATCAGCAGGCTCTCTCAGGACTTTCCCTTTACGTAGTAAGGCCTTCTTTGATGTGTGCTGCAGTAAACACAGGCAGTTCTCTCCCGACCAGAGTCTCCTGGGGGATAAGGCTCCGCACAAGAACACTAACGAGCACATTAGAAGGAAGCCATAGAAGGAAGATGCTACAGTTGTAAATGGAATTGTCTCTTGTGCTGTCTGTGCCAATGATGCACTGTCTACAGTAAGTGTATGTGTGCAGAGTATGTACAGAATATTAAAGATTGGTAATCTCTGGGAACATTACGATTCAATTGGATTTTGACTCAGAGGGCTACAATGCGATTATAAAAACGATTATCGATTAATCTTGATGAAAAAATGCTCTGTACATGATTTATTTTTTCTCACTGTGACTATCTGCTATTTTTAAAACACTGCATATTCGTAATGATTTAGAATAAAAAACATGCATTTATTTCCACTGTCTTTTATTATTCAATATTAGTAAGAGATGCGTCAACTGGAGGGTTACATTTCCAAGCATTGCAAAGAGAACCAACAGGAAGATAAATAAAATTGGGCCTGTAGCAGCATCCTCGCAGTAAAAACACAGAATGCAGCATGTTATGAATCATTTGACATAAATTAAAACATGCCGTTATTCACAAACAAACAATATAGACTTCTCTTCAAACAAATCCAATGTTGTAGGCAATGAGCATTCAGTGCCAGCTCAGGAATATGTGTTGGAACTATACAGTGATGGCTATGTCAAGGTGTGTAAGTGTGTTTGTCACCATTACACAGTGTGTACATAAGGCACTAATAAATATGTTCCGTAGATCTCAAGAACCCGCCTTCAACACAGCACTTTTTCGCGTCCTCAGCAACACACCCACCAAGTGTGAGGTCAATCGGATAAGCGGTTGTTGAGAAAATTGCGGGATAGACAGACAAAGACTCCTTCCATGTTAGTCGGATGCTTGTTTTATGGAATAAATACTGTGTGGTTTAAAAAGAGTTTGTTAAATAGCACTAAATGATCAACGTTTTTTAGCAGTTGGTAAACATTGAAAAAGTCTCAGTGCTTACCACAAAAACCCTTCAGATCATTTATGCTGCACTGTAGAGCATAATATCTGACTGCAGTCGCTGGCCCACTGTTAGTGCACTTTGATTGGCTGTATCTTTATGCAGTCATGGAGAAGAACATGTAGGACCGTGACTGTTTCTTCCTTTCTATTACATAAAAAATGTCATTGCTTTTGTTTTGGATTCATTGCAACCTTTATCTTACAATAACAGGTCGACAAGTAGTCAAGTGCCTCCCATTTGCAATAGAGGTACATTTCAAAGTAAAATGAATCCTATATTTAGCGTAAACGATTGGACTTTTGAAGCTATTTATTGAAAGCAGTTAAATAGTAGTGGCTGGGAAGGAGCACTGTCCTCAGTATTCCTCTCAGATAAACGATCTCTCAAGCGTCATCTGAATCTGTGATCCCCAGCCAGTAGATTCCTTGAAAGTTACCAAGGGAATCGGCAATCTGGATTGCCTTTGTGCAGCTGGGAGAGCGAGAGACGTGAAAATGATTTCAAAGACGAGGATGAATCATGCTCAAACTGCAGCTGCCATTTATTAGCACAATTTACTCCATGGTTGTCGTTTTTTTCACAGCTACCTAAGAGTCTGAGTTTGGGAATGTTTGCTGGAAGCTATAGCATTGCGAGGGTTTTATTCTGTAAAAAGCTTCATTAAAAGTGTTGATAAATGAACCTAACAGCAACTTCTATGTTTGTCATAATTAGTCATGACACTACGACTTAATAATACCTTAGAGCAAGGCACACATAATTTATGAGCTATTACCTCCATAATGAAGATGACGATACATGTTTGAGTAAAGTGTGAAATGCATTCAGTTGGATGTCAGAATAAGTGCAAGAATCTGCCTCCTCTTGAAGAAAGGCTTCTCTCGGTGTGTTAGTTTGGATCTACTGCAGGGTTCACACTGATCTATTCAGGGTCAGCCCAACACGTTACATCAACACATACTGTACAAACACATTATCACCATTACGCTCAAGATACACTAATTGCTTTCCTTTTTTTTTTTTACTTACTATTTCTGATGGGAATATTTAAAGAACACAGCATTTCAACAGGATCCTGTTTGACAGGTGCTTGTTCAAAAGGGCCCGAGTTGTGCTTGCTGTGTGCTGCAGATTTTTTTTACCATTTCTTGCCTGTCACGGTGATGAAACGGGAACCCATAAGAAATTGACAGCCTGTATTGCTCAAGGTCAAACATATCTGAGGCTGGCTTGTTCCTTGATGTGGCCAACAGGGCTAAAAGAGTGGAGGTAATCCTTTAAGACTTAAGAAGGTTTTTTTTTTGCAGATTTCTGAGAGGTTATCAGTACAGTCTGTTTGTCTGTAAACCTTGCACCTGGTGAAGAAAAGTAGAGCTTTTTTTTGGAGAGTGACAGGTTAGGAATTTAGCACTTTTTAGTCTGTTTGAATGAAATAGAGAACATGCTGCTTTTTACAGGTCAAATCATTATTTGGGTACTGGGATATATTGTTTATTTTCGCCATCTGTGAGATTGGGCTCAGAGATTTTTTTAGTCAGTTGAAAGAGAATATCTGTAGAAAACTACTCTTTAAAAAGTATCAATCTTTTTTTTATTGATGTCTTTTGTGTTCAGTTCAATGTTCAATGTCTTCAATAAAGACATTTCTTTCCTTTCATTTCTTTTAATTCGACAAGCAACAGAATATACTAAACGTAGCAGAACTGAGCACACTTAAATATCTGTTTATATATCGTTGTGAACATATTCAACAACCTTACAGCACATCACATATTTTCCTCATACCGTGCAGCCCTAGCACCGGTATACCACAGGGGATTTCAAAGATCAGCCATTCCAGAAATCCTTTGCACATTTAAAGACTGCCATGATTTGTTTAATTTAAGACCACTCCATGTCAGCCTCCCTCTCTCTGAGTCTGATAAAAAAAGAGAGCCAATACAAAAAAGGTGCTGCTGTAATGTACCTTGGGAGCTTTGTTCCTCATGAAGGAGATATATGGACACGTCATACATCATCATCGATTCCAAAAAGTGCTATGTCACAGGTACCACGGTGACCTTGTGTAGTTCACATCCTGCGCCTCCACTCTGTCAACAACATATGACAAATGGAAATGATTGCCGTATTTGAACAGCTTTTTACACAGAAAAGACTATTCAGTAATAGTGCATCAGCAAAAGCCTTCTTCACTGATTCTTTGAAATAATATAAGATGACAGGTCAAAAAAATATTTTTTGAAACGTTTTATCATTGATAAGATTACTTGTGACGCAGGAACTAAAAGGGTGCCTGACCTTGGCTTTTCTCATGTAAATATAAATATAGTTAGGCTTACAGCATAAAATCAATGCCCTCTTTTGTCACAAAATCTCTTTCTCATGTGCGTGAACCTAAACCAAATATCAAGCGTGCTATTTCTCACTTATGGTCACTGCTGCTGTCTGAATAATAGATACGAGGGACTATAAACGCCATGATAATTATTGCCACGGACATGCGTACCACAGGGGGACGTTGTGTTCTATATTCTATTATTAAAGTTGCATCTCGGAATAGATAACCTTTTGAACATTACACTCGGGGAATATGTGGAATTAATAATACAAGATGTAATCTGTGTCTTTTAAAGCCTAGGAAGTGAGAGTGTCAGCTCGGGTTCAAAACCTACTTTTATATGTATCACACTCTTAAGACTGATGTATAAAGAACAGATCCAAAGAAATTATTCTAACTAGCATTCAAAAAGCAAGACATTCAACGGATGCAGAACGTAAACTTAAAAATGTCCTTCTACATAGATATTTAAAAAAGAAAGAGACCCCAATGCATCCGAAGATATAATAGGAGCCACTACAAGTGGTTTAAATGATAGCTTCCAAAGTTTTGACTCTGACAGATGAGAGTCTTGGTTGGTCCCAAGAACACCACATATCTCTTTTTGTGTTCCCTCTGATCTCTCATCATCTCTTGGGCCTTACATGAAGAGCCCTCGGATTTATCGATCAATGGCCGTAAACAAAACATAGATTGAACTGGACAGTTGAGCAACACAAACGGATTACTGCCTTTTTATTCCTCCACACGCAATTGGTCACTAGAGCCTCGGCTAAAAAAAGAAAGGCCATTGGGCGGCAGGACTGCGGCGCACGGAGCAGATTGGGCAACAAAGATGTGGCAGACTCAGGAATAGAATGACAATGAGAAGAATGTGGCGTGTGAGTGCGCATGTGTGTGCATTTAAACGGTGTGTCTGTGTGGGCAATATAAATGGATGAAAGCAGAATCCCATGTGTAATCCAATTGTATTGGCAAGGTATTGAGCGTAATACCAGTCAATCCATTTGTCAATGCTTGGTTACATGATGGAGTGCAAGAGCTTCTGAGTGATCATTTCCATGTTATTGTATACGTGTGTGTGTGTGTGTGTGTACATGCCAACAACACATGTGTACAGTTGAATGAATATCTGCATACAGATGGAGGTTGCACATGCTAGCTCACCATATTTATACATCACTGACAGCTATGCATATTTCACAGGGTGGAGAACCCTGCATTGCAGTGTTTATACATGGCAGTCATGCTCTTTATGTGAGAGCGACTCAGGGTTAGACTAGAAGAGGAGAATTAAAGCTACATCACCGAGCCCATCTCTCTCTGTTCTGCCTTGGTGTAGTGTTGTATATTGCCGTTTCACTTCCCTACAGCTGTAATGTATTCCTGGGTTTTCCACCTGTGTTTACTAAAGCTGAAGAACAGGAAATTCGCTGAGGAATTGTGGTGAAACAGTTTCATTTGAAACAAACGGCAAAACAGACACCAAGAGTGCAGTGCATGTATTTAATAAAAGCAACAAATACGCCTAAAGCAGTACAATACTGACAACAATAATAACACTAAAGCATGTTATTCCAGTCAATAATGTGCGTTACACCCTTACTTTCTTTGTTGCATCAGGGCAAAGTCAGAAACCTTCATAACAAAAATGCTAATTCTGTAGTCAGCAATGAATAAAGTAATTTCCTTGGGCTATCTTGCATTTGGCCCAATGATAAATGAATCAACATTAAATAAAGTATTTTCTTCCAGCCTGAGCAGAGTGGTCATTTCAGTACAAAAACCTAAGAAAACCAAACTTTTAGAACCATAACGGCATGCCATGTACCGAGGCACATCAAAGGAATTATAGAAATGAGAAATATTCCTGTGTAAATCAGCAATGACTTAAATTGAAAGAATGAGAGAAATTACCTTTTTTTTTTACTTTCTATCCAATAGTAACTAAACCTGTCCTCTCTGTCTCTGTCTTTTCTGTCTACAGCAGTGGCCCCCACACTTCCCAGTCTACGTTCAGAGGTGTTCAAGCCATGTGTGGAAGACAAGGACCTGGCCTTTTGCCTAAACGAGGGAGAGTGCTCCATCATTGAAACTGTGGCTGGGGTTCACAGACACTGCAGGTGAGTGTGTGTGTGTGTGTGTGTGTGTGTGTGTGTGTGTGTGTGTGTGTGAGGCATTTGGTTTCTCTTTCAGCATTGACGTTTCCTCTCTTTGCCCTTCCCTTTCAATCACTAACCTTGGGGTCATTTTCATTCAAACTGCTCTTTTCATTCAAGTTCCTGACTGACTGTTGTTAGAGTGATGAAACACAAGAACATGGTTGTGCAAAATGCATCTCAAAATCACCAAATATCTAGAAGAACCCAAACCACTAATTGAGGGATAAGACATGCTTTGGTAGGGCTTGGTATCGGTACTTGAAATAACCCAGTACCAAGTAGTACCAAAACTTCTCTTGTCAAACAATACCTGCATTGGATGGTTTTTGTACCCAGATCGAGAAAAAAAGTACTACTTGTATGGTTTTGCTTGCAGCCAATCACAGCAAGCGTCCTCTGATTTCATGTGACATGTGATTGGCCCACTACGGCAGCAGCTACAACCCATACAGTTTATAGTGTGGTGAGGTAGAAGCGCATGTAGTTGGTCGGAGAAGGCAGTTCAGCGTGAACGTTTGAAAGTATGGCTATATTACACGCCTGTGGTGTCTGACAAAAATAAATCATGATTTTTTTTTAGCGACACCCAGCCCTGCAGTAGATGCAGCTGATTCTCCCAATCCACAAGATCAAATTACACAAATTGGAAAGAACTCTTTCCATGCAGATCCAAGTAGGAAGCCCACGGGGGGCAAATTTGATCTGACTGTCTTTAATTTGGTCCGACAAAACTTTTAATAGTGATAGTAGTCTTTTTCTCTCTGGTATCAATGCATTTTAATGGAAGGTGTTAATGGAAGATCTCTTGCGAGATCTTTCTTTGATCTTACTTAAAAGCAACAGAATTCTTTCTTATTTTTGGCAATTTTCTTTCCTGTTATTTTTTCCCTCTAGTTTCACTCAGGCAGTCACTAACAGCCGGAACCCAATAAATACAGTAGAGGTAACTTCTCTAAATAAAGCCTTAACCGCAGGGAGGCTGGAAGTCAGTTAGAGGTGGGGGTCTAGAGAGAAAGTCCGTCTTTAAAACGACGTCATGCTAAATGATGCTTGACATTCATGTTCATTGCATTCATTTGAATGGCCAGGATCATTTATATTAAATAGTTATTAACAACATTTTACAAACATTTCCAGGTCTCCCCTGGGTTGTTAGAGGGCTTGGGTATTGTGCAGTCGTTGGGGCCTAGGAACACACAGTATTGTATGTCAAAGCAGCCACTGCTATACACAGTCAACAACACGGAGCACTGGCTGAAGCTAATGAGAGGAGGGAGTGAGGCAGTGTATGGGTGACGCATAACCAGGTAACTATAGTTTATGATAATGAAATACAGTGATAATACTACCATTTCATACAGAGGACGAGTCTGTACCGATGCACATTCACCCTGCAGAGGTTCATATGAAATATACTGTATATATATATATTTATATAATATATACAGTATATGTTTTTTTTATTGCCATGGTAGTAAAACAATAGGCCTACAGAAAAATACAGGGGATGCTGCAACAACCGTGCTGATGCTTAGCTGACTTTCACACAACTCATAATGAGGCAGGCATAACTAAAATGTTGTCAATTACCTGTATTCAATTTATGAAAGGCACAAATCCATCCCTTTCTATTGCCTTTGACAACCTATTTGCCTGCATTATCAAGCAAATATCATTTATCTGACAGCTAGTTGTGTTTTTTCATATTTATCATCAGAGTAAGCAAGCTTTGTTTACATAGCGCTCAAAGCAGAAAATGCAAAGTGGTTTAAAGATAGTGGAAAAGAGAAGGTATGTACACAACAAAAAGTAAATAGTATAAAATAATGCTTATCAATCTTTTTGAGTATATTCAGTAATTTTATCTCTGTCGTTTGAGCCAATAAAGACTAGGTTTGTGTTTACTGCAAGAACCGCAGCCATGAAACAGTATACGAGGAAAGCATTCTTATTATTGATGTACATGTGATTGTATGTGCATTGTAGATTTATGTGCAAACATGCACCCTTCATTAGTGGGTGCCAGTTCTCGCTTGGACCTTCAGCTTCGCTCTTCTTTGTATGTTCCTGCATGTCTGCTTCCCCTCACACCCTGATGCACCACCCACTTTAAAAATACATCACTTTAAATATACATGGTACGATATTTTCTCTGCGGGAAGGGTTGTTCCGTATGGTGCTGAGTTCAAAAACAGCTCATCAGTACACCTACCTGGAATTATAGAGGCATAGATCTAAATGACGCATGACCATGAGTCAAGCTTCTTGGAAAAGTAAATGTAAAAAAAAAAAAAAAGTGATTCAGACAATTAACAAGATTGGAACGTCCACACCTTGAAACCCTGAAGAAACCCTGAAGACTCGCACTGTAGCAACTGCCTTCTGGGCAATAAGTAGTGACAGTTGAATGACTGCACATACTGTAGGACTCAGGAAAGACTGGAGGGCCTAACCAAGAGGCACTGTATGCCAACTTCATTTGAGCTGAGTGCCTGTTGTGGGAAAGAATGATTATATAGGTTTGTGAGTACTTTCATTGAAACGTTGGGTTTGTTATATTTGCCTGAATGAAGTACCGGCAGTAAGCAAGAAATATACTATCAACATTTCTTTTTCAAATCATTTTATATATTCAAAACCTCGACTGTATAAAATATGGGAGAAGTGTCTGTGACGTCACCCATGAGTTTCAAAAGGTGGATTTACAATTTCCAGGTTCATTATGTGACGCCATGGGGCCTCCAACTTTGTATGCAGTTCTCTTAATACATCCAAGCTAAAAATGAGGAAAAAGAAGGACCATTAGTGCCTTGATATAATTTAAATGAATGAGTTGTATACAATTCACATCCAGTACAGTCGTTAACGGGGAAATAAGCTGCAGTGAATCAAAACCTTTTTTGTGTACCAGGCTGCAAACTTGATCATTTCTGCTGTAAAGTTGGGCATTTTAACATAAAGGTCTGTGGGGATGGACTCACTTTTGTAGCCAGCCTCAAGTGGCCAATTGAAGAACCACATTTTTTGCCACTTTCACTATACCTTCATTTCTTAGCACCAGAGGTTGCCGCTTAAATCTCGCTGCCATGCTGATGTTGTTCAATATCATCGCTGATAGAGGGATATTCAGATGTGCTTGTAATTTTCAAGAAGCGCTCCTACAGGACAGTGATCCCCAAATGTTTTTATTTTTCAAATATTTGAAGATAACTTGCAACAAGTAAGTTTGAAAACTAATTTTAACTCACAGATTACATTAAAGCTGCATTCAATTATTTGTAACCACTAGGTAACAGAGAGTTTCCAAAACAGTAAAGTTTAAACAGTTGAACTGAAAATCAAAACTTTAAAGCAGATAAACTTCCACAAAATTATTCCATTTTATGGACCTAATGAATAATTTCAAGAGTGATTTGTGCTGCAGTCTCCCACCAGAAATTATTTAGTTGCCCTTTTGTCTACTAACACATTTATCAGAGGAACATCACATTCTTTCTATCTACCTGCAGAATTTAATTCCATGATTCACTCGTCTCGTTTCTTTCACCAGCTGCTGATGAAACTATCTCTTTGTTTTGGCTTGCTAAATGTTCGACTCTCCTTGCCAGCCTTTTGTTTACTACAGATCTTTGCCATTTCATGCGAAGCAGGTAGCATACAGTCAGCTTTTGAGAGTTTTTTTTGCTGAAAATGGCAACCATATGGACTGTCAGACCAAAACAATGAGCTGAAGACTTCAAATAGCAGTAGGTTGGCTGCTGTGCCGTTACTGTATTCACACTACCCTGAGCACAGTGTAGTCCTCTGTTCTTCTTCCTATCAGAGATACAGTGCTTGGTGATAAACCCAGATATTGTCCATCCACATTTCAGGATACAACTAACAAGGAAAAAGTTTTAACATGACCAAATATAAGGCAGATGATTACGCCGATGTTTTCAGTGGAAATACAGCAGTTGATCAATCATCCCTTCCAAGCACTGGCCGGATCAGCGTCCTCATGGCAATAACTGCTGGTCTCTTCAGTCTGTTCTAAAGTACAGAAAAGTAAGAGGCAACGCTGCTTCCTCTGACGTCATCTTCTCCTGCAGGCCACAGTGCGAAGAGCATAATAGATGGTCGGATGTTGACAAGTAAAGATGTCAGGCCGATCTTTAAAGACTTGAATCATTGGATGGGAACACAGTTTTCAACTTGGGAATCAATTTATTTTGTTATGAAACATTTCCTTAGCTCTCCTCCCCCCCCCCCCCCCGGATATTCATGTTTGCCAATGCTAATAAGGCTCCCAAAATAAACATGCAAATGTAAGTTTAAGACCTACTTCCACACCAGAGCTGTGGCTTCTTATACACTAAATACCCCCCAAAAATGTACAATAACTCAAAGATCTTGTGGTAAGTGGGGGCACATATAGAATTGTCACTGTACCAATGTCAACTGTAGAAAGTACACCGATTTCTCAATGGAGGATTTTTAAACCAAGCCATTACTTCAGAGCCCTGTCACCCTCCCTAATATTTCTAAGTTTCATGAGGAGGAAATGTCAGTAAAATCAGAGAAGAAGATCAAACCAAATCATTCAGTGGATTTTATATGAAGATGCATAAATGTAATTTAAACAGTCTTTAGATTAAAGGTGCAAGATAAAATGAATATAAAGTAGTTGACCCACAATATTTCCTGTAAATGCACAGATTTATGTAAATACAATGTCATACAGTTAAAACGTTTATAATATTTAGCTCTATGGCTCTTATTGCCTCCATTGCCCCCAAATTCTTCATAACTAGTACAGCACGAGTCAAGTCATTGAAAAGCAATGCTACAGCAATGCAGTGTCCGTTTACTTCATATAACTCTAAAAATAAGGAACAAGTCTCATTTTGGTATATAAAGCAGCAGTTGCCACACAGCGCAAACCACGAAGAGCTAACCAAGGAGAGACTAAGATGATGACACGCCTTTCTTTTGTTCCACAAAAGTAGAATGCGCATATTATATGGCAATATGAAAAAGTTAAAGGTGGAGGAATGCATTATCAGAAAGTGTAGTAGAGCCGGCTGTCACACCCAATCAAGTCACCTGTTTTCCTATTCTTGTGTTCAGAAGCGCAGCACTCAGACAGACTCGTGATGGTGAGTCTGGAATAAAGCACGCCACTAAAGCTCCTCCCGAAGGGCAAAATATGTGCCAGAGGTAGAGAATCGCCACCAAATGAAATTGACATTGGAAGCAATAACACGTGTTCCTGCGATCCTACGAGGACTCTTACCCAGTGTAGGAATTCAGTATGTGAAGAGACAAATAGAACCTGCGGCAGACTGTTGGGACACCTTGGCTGTGCCGGTGCTGCGTGGACCTGCCAATGCCTGGCAGTGCCATAGAGGATACAGCTAGCTCCACAACTGTCACTCCATGCGTAACGTTGCATGCCGATGGTTCTGGGGTAGAATAACAATCGCAACACACAGCCACAAGTGTATTCATTTCTGAGAGCGATTTAAGATATTTCTCTCCAGATGAGGGATTCAAGTTAAAATGACCCATATCACGTATCATCTGCAAAAATGTTTGAAAATGATTTGTTTTATATATTTCTTTTTGAAAAGCAAAATAGCATATGACTGTGCCTTGCACCATGCGCTTTTGATGTGATCTGCATAGATGGGCAGTACAAGGGCAAATTATGGTAGTTATTAATGTCACAATCTCAGTGCTGCATAATCGCTACCGCATTGTACATTTCCTTCCACTTAAGCACAGCCAAATTCATGGCAAATCAGTGCATTATGTGTGGTGTGTTGTGCGTTTCATTTTGGATCAGCGTGTTTATAAAAATAGCGACAGTTCCGTGTTGAGTTGTTAGGAGGTTAATTGGTGGTGCAAAGAGTAATGCATTGGTGTGAGGTCTGCGAATTACAGGAGGGCATGTGTGTAATTCAGTGAGTCAAAGCTTGCCAGAACCACTTACTGTCCTCCCAGAGCCCAAGACAAAATAGGACCTTGTGGCCTCTCATAATATCTTGTGAGAATAACTGTGTTGTAATTGATCATTCTGCATGGGTGCCCTTCATTCAGCTCAGCCCTTATTGATGATATGCCTCAGCCTGAGTAACATTCTTTCTGCATTTTTCAATACAATTATTTCTAGCAGGTTGTAGTTTAAAAATATTGGACCTGTTCAGTGATGCGGGCTTTTTGACTTTGATGTGAGGGCTCAGCAGTATCGGTGTGACATGTGCTCAGCAAACCAAAAGCATGCAGTTAGCCACGTGTGGGAGGTGTTGTAGAATATTTTACTCTGAATGAGGGTGCACTGCAGCTTTGGCTGCCACCTGCATTGTGTTGTGTTTTTGTGACACACAGCAAAGGTTTTAACTTTCAGGTATTGAGAAGCTGCGCATGCTTTACTCGGGGAATGCAACACATCAGAGATGTACATTCTTGGTTGTTGTATGAGGATTTTCACACAAAAACTGCGTGCTTTTTAAAAGTCTTCATGTACACAAATAACACCTACTTATTTACAGAAAGTAAAGATCTTTTTTTTCTACTTGCTTCCTTTCAACAGAATGTTTCCTAACTTTTGACAGCAGAGGCACACTTGTGTTGTACAGATGATGCAAAACTGCTGCAAGTTGGCTTTATAGTTGAACCAGCTTGATGCCAGTTTGCCAAGGAGGAAAATAAAGAGGAAAAACATAAATTGGAACGAGCATTGTGTGCATCTGTACTATTTTTTCACACGCAGAAACCTTTATATTAGGTATTTTTCCTTTTGATTCCGCTGGTAGGACCTGTACATGAAATTGACAATATCTTATAAGGTCTAGAAATGCAGCTTTTCTAGAAAACTTTAAATGTGGATGTAATGATCCTGTGTTAAAGGGTGTTTCCTTTTCATGAAATGGAAAATGTTATTAGGACAAATTTGGCATTAAAATTAAAGGTGTATTTAAATTAAAAGCAAATGGAATTGACCTGCCTTTTCTGTCAATTTGGATCCTTACCTATTAATGACAATATAATTGGTAATTAAAGCAGAAATAAATGTTTTTCTGCCTTTAATAACGAGTATTATACAGCAGAAGAAAAAGTCCGCCGTGCCTACTGGTTTCTTTGTTTTTAACCATTGCCTTTAGATAACTTTTATTCTCTTTAGCATGGAGGATGAAACACTATCCTCTCTCTCTGTGCGAGTGCATCTTTATGTGTGCATTAAAAGCCTGGCAAAGCTCAAGGTAGCTCGTGTCTGCTATTACCATGGTAACTTCTTCCCTCATTAGTGTGAGACCAGAAGCAGAAAAAAACTAGTTGTTGACTCACTTATGGTGCACCCGCTATGGCAGTTACATTCAGATGCTCTATCACCGCATTGTACACGTTGTGCATTGATTCTTATGAATGAATTTAAATAATTATCACTCAATGGTATGAATGACATGCTGTCGTGAATAATTCATGACACAATTTGCACATTGGATCGGCTTCGATATGCTGACATAACATTGTGTTTTACGTATGTGTAAAACCCTAAAACTTCAAAACCCATCTTTGCAGATTGATAGCTAGTAAAACCAGTATTTCATGAGCAAAGTGCTAACACTGTTCGTGTGCGCGTGTGTGTGTGTGTGTGTGTGTGTGTGTGTGTGTGTGTGTGTGTGTGTGCGCGTCAAACCGAATGCCTGAGGGGACGTGTTCATCTACCCTGATGAGGAAGCACATGAAATTTCAGAAAAAGACAATGCCATTCTCTGGTCCCATGAGGAAAAGAGCTATTGTTTGCTGTAGGTTTAAGCTTAAGGATAGGCCGAGTGAGTGTGTTCGTCTTCGTCTCTGTGAGCCTGTTAATGTTTTTACCCCAGGACCCTGGAGACGTTGACAGCAGTATTAACAGAATCTGATATGACAAAATGAATCATATATATGAAGACCACAGTCTTGTTTTTCTGCCTCTCATCTTCCTTTTTCTATGGGGAGCATGTTCAGCGATTAAATTGTCACCGCACCGTCAGACCTTGACAGGCTGCACTAATCCACGATGCCGTCGCTGCTCTGCTGATCCATCCTGCTAGGGAGGACGTTCTCCAGGCTTAAAGCCAATGGGCCATGTCCCCCACTACTCCACCCTGCTCCTGTATTAACGCAGCACAATTATAAACGTGGGAGCAGACTTACCTGTTGCCAACATCTTGGAACAGAGTAGAGTTGGCACATTAAGTTTGTAATTCAAGTTAATTAATCAAGAGATTTTTTTTTCATTTTTTAAATAGACTAAAGTGCATCTTCTCCTTATCTGACCAGCAACAAGACATTGTATAGCTTTCATTATATATGAGCTACTAATAACAAGCGCACTACTGTAACCACCGTCTCAGCTCTTTCAGTAGATATTTTAGTTTCTGCCAGCTCGTCACAAACACTGCAGATGAAAGAAGCCTGTGTCCATATGACGCTAATTAAGGCTGCCTTGTTTTTCAAGCTACAAAACATAAGAAGCATGGCACAGTCGTGTTGTCAAGAAAACCCACCATGCCTGCAGACAATTAAAACGTTGCAAGGTTTTGGTCTATAATTTACTATTTTACATACCAGCGGTTTTTTTTTATTTTTTTTTTTTATTTAAAGGTGCAAGATCCAGGACTAGAAGCAGTTTGATTTCCTCCCAACGGCTCTCAGCATGTAGAAGGCGAGCCAGCAACTCAAAGCTAACGGTGCTAACAGCACAAACTGCAAACTACAGCGAAAGCGCGACAGAGCTAACGATGTTTACCTGAGGGGGAATTGGTGGGTGGCTGCTACGCTTCTGCTGTCGGTCGTGACTGCGTTCTCAGCTGTAACCGCCGTATTAAAAGGAGCAGCAGCCGTGAGCCAACTAGTGAGGCCCACTCACATGCACTAACATGCACTAAAAGCACGTGCAGATGCTCGGCTATGTTAACAAAGCAAGAATAATCTTGATTAACAACACACAGAGGGAGAGCGACTTCGTTCTGTGCTTAGCTAGACGTTACTCCATAATAATTATCCGAATGTGAAATACAACTCCTTTAAGTATATTAAATTGCTTCTTTGCACATTCTTGTTACAAGAAGGTGCAGTAGTGCCCATAAATTTAAAAAAAACAACCAAACTCAAATTTAATACATTTTCGCTACAAAATCATTGTATACTGTTAATCCATTTTTTTTTACTTGAGGACCTGCTTTTTTAAAAGCAATTTGAACCAAAGGGGGAATTGTCTGGCAGCGGATTTGTTTTTCTTTGTGGCAGTACTGCGAGTGGCCACTGGGACAAATTGTCAGCAAAGATGAATGATTTACGGTCCCTGAGTGTAGCTGGCATTCAAATGTCAGTCACACACACTGCCATTATAATTGCTCATACAGACACCTAAAGATAGAGGCAGTTTCCACAACTGTTTTGAAAAGAAAAAAAAAAGGAAAAATAAGCTCAAATGCTGCAAAATCATTATATAAATATTTCCTCAAACAAAAAGTAAGGGGAACCAAATTTCAGTTTGATTCAAAGATTTTACCAAAGAACTAAGCATAAATACTCATGCCTTTGATGCTGCCATGTTGCCTCCCCCCCCCCCCCCCCCACACACACACTCACACTCACACACACACACACACACCCTTAACAGCTATAGACTGTCAACCGTATCATCACTGTGTGTTTCCACATTTACAAATAGACATTTCTGAAGAGAACTGTGCACAATCGCAGTCGCAGAGCTTAAGAGGATCACAAACAAAACAACAGACACACTCATCACACAGCATCTCTCACCACTCTCTCTTCCCCACATCAAATGCACGCTAAGACTTTCGATAAAGTAATGACAGAGCATTTGGATTCACTCACCACGAAGAGACTCCGTTGGATTTGAAGGCAGCCGTACACAGCCTCAGTTTGTTGCCTGTAGCACTTGTCATTTCATTTTGAGCCCAGCTGGTGAAGGATAACAGCTGCTTCTCATTACTGATGTTTAGTCTAAATGATTTTCAGCAGTGGACACAGAATAGAGACTGTATAGCGGCCTCTTCATGTTTGAGCACAGAAACACTTAGACAGCAGACTTTGATATCTCTGTAGCCAACACATGCAGATTGGATCTCTGGAGGTTTTCCGAAGGACTGCCATACTGAGCCTGTTACTTTGTCATCAGGGCAAACCAGATAGAGGAGGACAAGAAGACAGACAGACAGACAGACCGTTCGGTGGATTGTGCGAGAAGGGAATCAATGGAGGATAAGGATGTCGCTTCCTCCCATCTCAGGGGTATCTGTTGGTCAAATCTATAAGATCAGGAGTTCAGGTTCAGTATAGACCTTGAAACATGTGCTACAACATTGCTAATGATTGTCATCTGTATTCCAGCAGAGGGGGGCTGCACTGACTTCATCATTATAGGTATAGACGTCATGAAAAAAAGAGACTTTTTTATATTCATGTAAAGATGTTGGTTTTTTTCATTTCATTTTTCACCAATTAGCCTTTATGGAGGGAAAATCTAAATAATGAGCCTATGTTCTTCATAATATTGCCTCCTCTATTTTCTCCCACACTCTACCTTGTCTTCCTCATTGTGTCCCTCTGTCAGAAGTGAAGTACAGTAAGACGCAGGCCTTCTTCGTAGCATCTTTACCGACCTTATCTCTGCTGCGGCTTGTGTATTTTATCCTCAGAAGGGTGTCAAATAAAATAATGGGATCAGTTAGTTGTGGAAACACAAGCCAGAGGATTCAGCGAGATCAGGAAAGAGGAGATCACCTGAAAAAAAGAGATAGAGAACGTCAGAATACAACAGTTGGTGGTGCTTATCCAGGGTGATATTTCATCATCAAATGGTCTGACGTGATTCTTTATTTTTCCTGATGTCTTCGTTATGCTTGGCATGTTTTCACAAGAGGGATTGTTTTGGAATTCTTGCACCGAGAGAACTGTCCATGTTTATTGATAGAACGCTCCAGAATTCAATTAGAATGTAATTACGTAAAGTAGCTAATGAAAGTAGACGGAGAGAGGCAGAAAGAAAATCCCATTGTTCCACCTTCCACCTCTCAGGCTAAAATCAATTATCAAGCGACAGACTAGTTTAATCCATGCGGGAAACAACAAGCAACGTGGGGATGAATATTCATTTGTCAATACAGACATATGTTCTTTAAAACAGAGCTAGAATGGGAAGAGCAGTTACAAACAGTAAGCCAAGTTTGAATTCTTATTTAAACAAAAAACGTTTCTTTGTGGCTTATTTTTACCTGAAAAACGCAAACCTTGTTTCTAAAACCTTTTTTTTTTCCATTTTCTCATTCAATATATTTATAAAAATGATAAGTAATGGTCTTAAAAACATTAGAAGTTAGAACGATTTTCCTATCTTCTAATGATCACGCCAGTCAACCCAGGTACCATTAGACTGACTCGCGTGAAGATAAACGGGCAAATTCCTCTTTAAGTTGATCATTGTTATTGTTAGAAATTTTAAGATTTTATCTTTTTCTTCTCAGAAACTATACGAGTACATGACAGAGATTATCTTATAACCAGCAGCCTGGACTGCTGATTCACACACATCTGATGTTACCACAGTCAATTCAAAGTTTAAGCACATCGTGGGTTTGAAGCTAAGCCGTCTTATCTATCTGCAAATCTCAGTTGCTTTTGGCATTCAGGGAGCCCTTTGTAGAAAGCTGTACAATGTATGTGTTTTTTTGTATTATGACAGATTATCGGACATGCATGGTGGTGTGTAGGGAGTTTAAGGGAAGGCGAGTCATCTAAAGAGTGATGTTTTATGCAACATTGGTGCATTCATGTAGGAATGTCCCAACCCCCCTTAGTTACTCGCATGCCGCATAAGCAGTTTACAACGATAACGGGGGCATATTTACCACTCTCTTTGTCATTTTTGAAACAACAGCTCATTGATTTCAGACAGAAGAAGACAAAAGTATCCTTCTCAATTTGATCCGGTCACTGTATATTTGATCAGCTGTAGCTAGCTATCTAATTAAGGTACCAGGAGCTGTGTGCATTTGTTAAGAGATGCTGTCTCTAGCTGAGCTGTTGTAAAATGAAATCTTAAATATGCACTTCATGGCTACATACGATATTTTGCATAAAGTTTGCGGCTACAGACACAATGTCAGCACCCCCTCCATATGTCAAAATAAAGAACTAGCAATATATTGCAGTGTACAGCAAGTTAGTCCTAGTATGATATAGAAAAATGCAACCCTGTTTGGCTTCTAACATACATATCCGTTAACATTGCTGCAATTTTAGCCATGTCAATTATTACTTTGGCAGCTTATGAGCGCCAAGGTATGTCCGCGCTCCTTTCCACGTTTTTTCAAATGGAAACGCCCACTCAGCTGTTGGCAACAAACAGTGACATGGGTTACTAAAGTACGCTACTCAATAAGGTTACGAATAATGTGAACGATAGCACTAACTGAGTGAACATTAGCCATGCTAAGTTTATAAAAAATGTCATCATGCAGAAACCTACGCTAGGTCACGTGGGAAAACGTGAAAATAAATGATAGTAATGATCATGGATCCGCCCTTTAATAGGCTGTTTTTTTTATTTTACTTGTATAGAGCGGGACATTCTGAACTCATTTATATAAAGAAACTCATAATTGATCCCAAATAATCCCTCTGTTTCCTGTTACAAATGATCTCTGCTGAGATGGATATTGTAGCTAATGCTCCATGCTTGGCTTGAACTCTGCACAACCGTTGGCATGTTAAATAATGAACCGAGGAATTGCCTTGGCATCTGTGGGACTGCCCCGCACTGGTTATCTGTCAGTATGTTTTGGGGTTTTTATTGGCGATTGTGTTACTTCTGCTTAATTTAGTATGCGCAGTAAGCCACGAGCTTATTTTCATTGCTCTGGAGATTCTGCAGTATCTATCACTGTCTCCCAGATCTCCTTGAGCAAAATGCAGAAAGACATGAAGTCCTTGTCACTGGCTCTCATGTCATGTCATCGCAGCATAAATAGCCCTCTTAACTCTATTACATCAAGTCTTAATCGGAGAATCGGAGTTATGTTTGCAATTTCAGTGATTAATTCCATTATGAATACAGAATCCCATCATTTTTTTAATAGGAGGAGCAATGTAAAGACCATCATTTTACATTTACACAAATTTACCAAAAATACAATACTCACCGGTCTTTGTGATTAATGCATGCTCAGACATGAAATCAAATAATAATGGGAAAACGGTAATGAAAGGTAAATACAACACTTCAAGTGCTTACTGTTGACAAAAAGCAAAGTCATATCTGTAATCAATAAACCACAATATAAGGAATCATGCTTCTATGTTTTCAGTTGCCACAGAAAGTCCTTGATGGATGTCACCAGTCTCTGCTATATCTGCTTTTTGTCTGCACCATGAAGTTATTTTCAGTTGAGGAAGCTGTCTAAACTTGTAACAAGAAACGGAGCAGAGTTGTCAAAGTCCGCATTTTCCAAATAGTTTGGTTGATACGAACAATTTTACAGGAAAGCATGACAGTGATTACATGTTTTGAAATGCCTCAGGGTTTTTGGGCTGTTGATGGCATTGAAGCTTTGTTGATATTTTCATAGTGTGCCAGTCTACCGCTTGTCACTGCTATTTCTATTAATCTCAGTGGAACTCAGTGTATGAAAGGTCCTGCCATCTCTAATTAGATGTTGTCATTGTGTCAACAATCAAAGTCAGTATAACATCATGATATTTCCAGAGCAAAAAGAACATTGCAGAGCAACAAGGTTTTTACATGTTCCAACTTCCTTCTTTTTGTTTTCAGATCCAGTATCACACTTTTTATACAATTTATACAAGTACACTCATATAATACTTAGTTGTATAATTATTCAAAACTACAGGAAGTCTGCCCCGATTTAATGTTTGAATGTTTTGTTGGGGTCCAGAGCTGCGCTGTTTTATTATTATTATTTTTTTGAAAAATGAAATAATGAAAGGCTTAATTAAATTTGTATTGTATTGCATTGCTGAATGAGTTGATCAGAGTTGTATGAGCCTAGCTGGACACAACAAATTAAAAGTAATTAGGTCGCCATGACTGCTTGATTGTAAAGTACTGTGTTTTATCTGACACACACACACACACACACACACACATGCACGGATAGAGAGAGAGATTATTTGAAATCCATCTTTAATCTTTCGAGTTCATTTGCATGTAATAAAACGAGTAAAGAGACACAGTCTGGTGTATAGGATGAGGAGACTTTTTCATTTTTAACAAAATTCCAAATAAATAAAAACAAACAAACCTTAATTCATTTAATGACCTGGCAACTTTTTCGCTACGTATTGGTCAAATCATCAGAAAGCTCCATCAACTTAAAACAAAACTCTTTTTTGTGCGTGTTTGAGTGAATTGAACCATTTTCTGTAATGTTTGTCAAGACCTCGGCACAAGCAGTAAGCTCAAACACACACACAAACGCAAGCACATCCTCGATTTCAATACCCAGGAAGCTGTCATAAATCAGAACAGAAGGTTAAACTTTCTAATTGATGTCCTGAGCTTCCTTAATCACTGCTTGTGTGAGAGAGCAGAGACCTGGGAGAGAGTGCAACAGAGAGAAAGAGAGGTAGACATGGAGAGAGAGGAAGATTAGAGTGTCTTGACAAGGAAAGCCTTTCAAGTTTGTAGGTTTGAAGTGCTAATGACATGCAAATGTGTGTAAATGAGTGTGCTCCCACCCCCAACAACACTCGCTGAATACTTGAGACTGAGTGAAATGCTGGGCTGGTGTTTGTCTATAAATAGTGAAAGTTTGGGGATGTTTGATTGTTTTTGTAACTGGACGAACATCTTAAGCGCTATTCATCTTTGCTGATTCATCAACAAATTTGTCTCACTTTCTAGATTTATATTAAATTACCTAAATGTTTTTGTGACCAACATGCCTTCAGTGTGCAGTATGTCAGTGAAAAATGTGATGCATTAATACATTTATGAAGTTAACTTGTTGGTGAAAAATTGACTTGAGTTATACTGATAGTGATAATCTGTCCATATAGGAGTTTTAAAGTGTGGGCTTGAGCTTCTTGAGGCTGAACTAACTAGCTTTATTACACAAAACGCTATACAACTATGCAATGCACCAGAACAGTTTTCCTACGTGTGACAAGCCAAATAAAGGGATGCATGAACAGATCAATGATCCAATTACCTTGCTGACACACAAATCTATAGACAGGGCGGAGGAAGATGGCATACTAATCCATTTTACAGCAGTTAACAACTTTAATAAAAGTTTCCTTTAAAACAGTGAGCATCTGTTTGGCAAAATGAGAGATAAGATGAGTTATGGTTTCACGCAGAAAAGGTAGAAACAAAGAGTGCATTACGTCATGCAGGACAAGCGTATGCCCTTCTGCCTGCTCTAGGAGAAGTAACACTTATGCTGCCGCTCTATTTGCAACGTGCTACACCAGCAACAACACACAAACGCCAATATTCCATATACACAACGTAAATAGTGACGCCAGTGTGCTCGCAGTGTCAGCAATATTAAAAAATGCAGGCATTTTGCTGATCCATATAAAAATACTGATAATAACTCATCGGCTTCTAAATTTTGAACAGACGAGTCATGACAGCATCAAGTGACCTTGATTTTCAGCTCCTCAATCTAAATACTACTCGTGCAAATCTGACACATCTGACACCGCTAGCGTTGGCAACGACTTGAAGGCGCGCCATCATCCGTCATCACAGGGGCGACTGTGGCTCAGTTGTAAGAGCAGGGTCGTCCTTCAATCAGTGGATCGGTAGTTCGATCCCCGGCTCCTCTAGTCCATGTCGATGTGTCTTTGGGCAAGGCACTTGACCCCAAGTTGCTCCCGTGCCTGCTGTGCTGTGCCTGCGGTGTGTGAATCTTGTATGAATGGTTAGTTAGTTCTGATGGGCAGGTGGCACCTTGCATGGTAGCCCCTGCCTTCAGCGTTTGAATGGGTGTTAATGGGTGAATAATGTTAGTATTGTTAAAGCGCTTTGAGTGGTCGGAAGTACAGTCCATTTACCATTTATCGCTAACCATATATGCTAACACTCCCTGGATCAATCCTTGTTTTTGAAATACTTGCTTTTACAATAGTTTCCTCTTTATTGATTCAGGTAATTTAGATAATTTGGGTTGTTCAGACAATAGTTCCTTATTCTCACATTGCATTGGTCTTGGTTTTTCTCGAAGACAATTGAGCTTGATGTCAGTAGGCCAGTCTACCATTGGCTCCTGAGAGCTGGGGGCAGGAGGCGGCTGCAGGTACAAAACAGGTAACCTAGCGAGACTGCAGTCACTGCTAATGGTTATGCCAAGGTTACTCTGCTCATGGATATTTGTTTCGCCACCCTTGTCAAAGTGCCGCGCTACGCAAATTGTCCATGTTTGCCTATATGGACGCTCCAGCTTTGACGTCAGGGTAGATTGAGAACGGCGGTTCATTTTCAAATGCTTGGGCCCCCAGAGAAAACTTTTCAAAATCCTTTTTTTTTGTCTCACTTCTTAATAGACGATTAGGAAAAAACGTATCGCACACCGATGTAGCTCAGATGATCCTCCTGACTCATGATATGACACTTACGTCAAGGCTTCTAATCCCACAGCAACGTGTGTGATTGCATAGCCATTAATATGCATATTAATGCATAATATGCAGAGATAAAAGGAAAACCTACAAAACTGCATTTTTCATGGCAGGTGAGAAACATTGATCCCTGCGTGCTGTCGCTGAAACCCAACAGTTCCCATATTATCAGGATGGCTCACAACAGTCCACAAGTCAATTACAGTGATTAAGATGGATGGATAAATCTGTAAAGCCTTCACACTGCCAGATAATCTATCCTAACCGTCACTCCCAACCGAGCCTCTAATGGGGATTTCACATTTGATTTTTGGGGTGGATAAATCTGGTGGAAGTGGCTCAATAAGGGGCAGGGGTAGACTCAATCAGAACTAGTTTGCACGCTGTTTCATTTCAGTGCAGTCTTGCCTGGAAGACATTTATAAATAAGTGTTAAACTTGGTTGTTGTCATTAAAAGTGACAGAAACAGTTGTGTAACTCTGTAAACAGAGCTAAAGAGACTAGATCGAAACCCTGGCTCCTTTCTCATCTCTGCACATCTGGCCGATCACAGCGTGAAGTGGATGTGAATGACGGATCGTTGGTTTCTGAAAGTTACAGATAAAGTCCGTCTCTGCTCGCTCTAAACCAATGTCGGAAATGTGTGGAGCAACAGGGTTTCCGAAGCTATCTGACAAGCAGACCATTCGACAAGCATTCCTGATGAAGTATACAGGCTCTATCAAGCTTTGGTGAGTGTCCCAGCTGCAGTTAACAATTAGATGTCAATGAAACATTACTTCTACAACTGCAAGGTAAATGTCAGACTGGGGAGACTAAAGCGGCCCTTGCAGGGTGGAGTAAACAATAAGCGATGTGAGCTGCTGTGAAGCTAGCAGGTTGCAATCTTACCAGCTGGTCTGTGAAGTAAATAAAAAAATGTGTGTCTTCAGTTCACCTGCTACATATTGGCAAAACTGGTGATTTTCTCCAGAAAACATTTCTGCTTCGTCCTAATTCAGTCAACATTAATCTCTTTATTTCATTATTGAAAGCAAGGGGATAGTTTTTGTTATTCCTGTGGCTGTGGTAGATTGTTGAGGGAGAAAAAACACCACCAGAACGTTGATATACTCTCTGCCTGTGTGGTCCTTATTGCTATCATAGCCATACTGTATATAAATCACCTGAGCCTTGGAATCTTACCACCTGACGAAGTCAAGTTTCCACTGGATTTGAGCTGTTGAAAGGTTATGTTTCTTAACTTGCTCGACCTTCGTTTTGACTCAAGCTATTCAAGTAGCATACCGTTAGGTATTACGAGAAGCACTTGTTGTTCTACACAGAATATATGGGGGTGTTGAGAACCTTGGGGACTCTGTGACAAACAATGAATTCAAACTTCAACTCTGCAAAAAGCGTTTAGGGTAGTTTATTTGAATTTATGTTCATTTGAAATGCTTTTATGGATAAATACAAGTTAAATATGCATCCCATGTCAGAATAATAATAATAAAAAGTCTATTCAACATTTAAACATTTTATGAATTAGAAGTCTATCAGAAGTCTGGAAGAATAATTCCCTAGGACAAAGCAGCAAACGGATCTTATGTATTATTGTTTCTAACAAACAATCTAAATGTCACTACATGCAGGTGCTTTATTGTGGCTTTTTAAGCTTCTGCTAAAATGAAATGCAACAAAAAAAATGCATCATGAATATCTCTGGAAAACAATGTTTTTTTTTTATTGTAACAGTTGAGAAAAAAACAGTACACCATTTTGGAACTTTTCTTCCTGCAAGAAGGAAAGCCTGATGAGAACTAATAGTGGTTCAATAATAGTGTCCATCGCAAAGGTCAGTGTCTGAATCAAAGCGGGTTCCTGAAATGTTGCTACTTGTTAATACCTTTAAACACATTTGAATGAAATACTCTCCTTTGACAAGGTCAATGCTACAAACTGATTTTTTGAAAATTCAATATGAAACATGATTGTTTGCTCCATGCAATGGACTGGACAAGCTCGGAGCCACTAATTGCCGTGGGAATATAAATTCAAATTCAACAACAAATGGACTGTAAAGTAAATGCAACTTGTAATCAGCCGCAATGCTCTTTTTCATGCAACTATCATTGCATATTTTTCCCTTTGTTATATTATTGTGACTATAATTGATATGTTTTAAATGGCCAACATGTTTTAATCTCTCTTGGTCTTCATACCATAGATACCTTAAAATAAAATGCTCAATTCTACGAGGATGCTGCATTTGTGTGCTTTTGCCACTGCCAGTAAAATAACTTTATTTGAAACGTTAACGTATAATTATTAGCCAAGCATTTGAGGTGGTTGAATCAGGAATTTTGCAAATTATGTTATGAAAATTATCTTTATTCCCAGATATTTACCAGAAGAGCAATGCCCTTTACTGGACAAAATACCTTTAATACATATTCTAAATAGTTCTCCTTTCTCTATATTATTTGTTTGAGATTGACAAAGTTTTCAAACCACTGTTAAAAAAGCTCATTAGCAACACTGAAGCCTTAGATATGACGGACCAATTTGTTATCTTGAACCCACTTACTTGCTCTGTATCTATCACCTGCATGAATCTGCCTCCGACTGCAGTGTACAGTAGCACTGGGACAGCTCTAATGAAAGTAACAAATGGCCTGCTATGTTGACCAGGGCTCTGCATTAGTCCTTGTTTTCTGTGACTCAAGTATAGCCATTGATGCTGTTGGTCTTTTTATCCTCCAGCTTGTTGGTATCTCTTCGCCTGTTCGCACCTGGTTTTGCTAATACCTGACTTAATAAATCATTTTTATACAGGTTCTTCAAAAAATGTACTCTTTTTCTACGTAATGAAGATGTTATACAACACCACTTTAAACTATAGAAGGCAGTTTCTGAAGAAATTGCAGTGTGAAAAGCTGGTGTTAAACTGAATTACTGGCTTTAAAAGTTGAGGAATGCCCATAATGTTTGAAAGATGTGGAATCTTTTAAGGTTTGTTGACAAGCTGATGCTAAACTTAATTACTGGCTTTAGTAGTGGAATAATGCCCATAATATTTGGAATATTTTAAGGTTTGATGAAAAGCTGATACTAAATTGAATGGCTGGGTAATGTACAGAATGTATGAAAGACGTGAAACATTGCAAGGCTTGAGTTTCAAATAAGGTTGAGCCAGTGTAAAAATGTTCTAACTGACGGGACCGGTACACTAAATTTTAGACTCAGCAGGCATGACGATAGCTGGTCTCGGTAAAGGTCAGCTCACCTTATGTGGGTCCAAGTTGATGCTAACTTCGGGGCTAACCTCCTTCACTTTATTCAGCAGGTGGCAAGCGAAACACGGCAATTTGGCTTGGCTTGTCTTTTCATCACAGACAAATATAGCCTAAGTTGTACACACACTGCTCTGCTATGTTCACAGCTATACCAGTACTGCTTCTTCATGCTCATCTCACATGCTCCCCATGTTGTGGGGACATACATCTGCCTACACACTCACATTGTGGGGACTCGCCTTCCTTTTGGGGACAAAATGCTGGTCACCATAACGTATATCATAGATTTTAGGTTAAAGTTAGAGTGTGGTTAGGTTTAGCTTAAGGTTAATGTTAGGGAAAGGGTTAGGATTAGACAAGTACTGGTTTGGATTAGGGTGAGTGTCCAGGAAATTAATTAAAATTAATGTAATGTCCTCTAAAGGGATGGAAACACTAGTGTGTGTGTGTGTGTGTGTGTGTGTGTGTGTGTGCGTGTGTGTGTGTGTGTCAAAAAGCACTAATAAGCTCATCTCAATCAGCTGTGTCTCTCCAGCTGCAATCATAGGTTGCCATAATGATGTTAACTGCTGACTGACTCCTGGGTCAAACAGTTCATTTAATAAATAATTGGGTGAGGCACACCTCTTTAAGTGTCTTAACAAGGCGGTTGTTAACTAGTGGCTCAATGAGACTACAAAACGTCATTAGGTCGACTAGTCCCCCTTCAGAGCTTTGTTTAGCATATTTTCTGCAATACTCCAAAATGACTTTTTGGCGAGGAAACCAGTGCGATGCCAAATCACCAAGACAAATAACAACTTGGAGCATTCACATTTACCCCAAATGTCGATAGTTTGCCAGCTGCACCCACTTTTTATAATCCGAAAAAATTCTATTTACATTTTTAATTCTGTCTGGGTTACTTATTCTATCTTTAGCAAGTGAGAAAAGGCCTCCTTACACACATACACACACACACACACTGCCATCCACAAATAAGCTGCCCTAATATCCACGCAAAAAAGAAAACACAAACATAATCCAGTCTCTCTTAGACTCTCTTCACCGACTTTTTTTTTAGCAAATGCACACATCGATTATGGATTTGCAGGATTACTCATGCCTGCATTCGAAAGAATAAAAAGCTTGTGAACAAAACACCTTTGACAATGGGAACCCCACTATGTGGACAAGCTTCCCACCATTGTTAAGTAACTAGACGCTGTCTCAGTATTTAAGTCCAGACTCCATTAATTCAGCGCAGCATCCAACCTACCTTAACTCCCACCTTGTCAGCCAATCTCTTTCATGTACTGTCATGCAGTGTATCTTTCACTTCCCTCCACAGATGGTCCTAGTTTTGAACAGTGCAGTGCACACATACAGTTTCCATGGTTATATGCACAGACACTTGCTCTGGCCTAATTTGTTCGAGCTTGTCATACATCCGTTACGTCTCCTTTTTGCACATGTGACAGTCGTATTTCATACTTGTCGAATTCACACTCGAGAGATTACGAAATGGGGAATAAATAACTGTCTGTTCTCTGACATCAGATTAGAGGCATGTAGTTCAGCAGCTGATACATTTGCAAATTCATGAAAGCGATGAATAGTCAACATCTATGCCGTAAATGACAGTAATGAGACAGACATGAAAAAACAAATGAATCGCAATTAATTGCAAGTAACTTCTAAAATCCCCTCAAACAAATCTAAATTGCAGGAAAGAACAGTTCAATTTGTATTGGCTGCAGCCTCTGTTACCAGATCACTGTATTGTTTGTTAATGCTCACCATGCAGCCGAATGCAGGTTGGGTGAAAGTTAGGACCTATTCTGAAGGCCCACTATGATGGATAAAATAAACAATGTTTGAACACTGAAGTTCACATGAAAAAAAGAATACATTATCAAATGTATCACGAACAGGGAGAGGTGACTGTCAAAGCAGGAAACGAATATCACCAACAAAGAAGGCGTTCAAGACATTAAACTGACAGCGGTTATGCCTCTTATGAAAGCATAGTCTGTCTGAGAGGAGATGAGGCAGGACGGAAAGGGAAGAGGGAAACAAGAATAAAGTGGGAAATCAGCTAATGCTGTTTATCACAAGGTGAGGTGACTTTACCTTCCACTTTAGGCTGTGCAGCGCTTCTCGTAGGCTAGAAAGCCATTGAATATATTGAAAAAGTGGTTTTCTAAATAGTTATGGATGTCACTATTTTGTGGCAATTTTCACTAAGTCAAAAATATCAGTTTCACCTGAGAAGTGCAGAGCGGAGAGGTGATACAACTGCTTTATATGTCATGGAAAATAAATTTTGGAAACCTTATTTTGCTCAGGGATGAAATGAGTCTCACGAGTAATCAGACTCTCAAATTGACAACTTTATGAAAAACTAATCAATTTCTCACCTTTAATTTCATCAGCAAACTGGAGCGAGTGCGAATCCTTTCATCGTAACGTCATATGTAATTATAATTTAGGCATCTACCTAATAGTGTTTAGCAGTTCACCTAAAAAAGACGTTTAATGTTGCAGTCTGCAAAAATGTTTATCTGTATGTGTGTATCTTAAGCAAATTTGCATGAATGAGCAAGTATTTCTACATAATGTGTATGATTAAATTGAACAAAGCCCAGGGGCCTCCATCTAATTTGTAGTTATTGAAGACTATTTTTGATTCAGACCATTCTTGTCTTCAAGATAAAGAATGTGGTGTTTTTGTGTTTGTGAATGAGCGTGCAGTGCCTCCCTCCAGCCAGACAAACTGGCACCAGTAGCTCGTGGTGTTCACTGTTAGAGTTGTTACAGTAGGTTATGGTTCGGTCCGTGGTTACCGGAGGCCAATGACATTCCCTGTAGACTTCTGCTTGGATGGGTGTATGATTTGCTTACCATTTCTTATATAAGCAATGTTTCTCACTCGAAGGCGTTTCACTGCTGGGAACATTCCACCTCAATATGCCATTGGTCCATATGTGTGTTTCCTGATATTTCTTTTAAGGTGGTCCTTAAAACTAAGTACATTTGAGAGTACTGTCTCCTTTTGAGAATCAAGCAAAAAAATAATAATTATCTTTTCATGGTTGCACAAAGGGTTACTATTAAAATAAAAATCATACATGCAGATATTCATGATTTAAATAGATTCATTATTTCTTTCATGAGTCTTTCTCAGTGGGACTCCACTAAGACTGAACGACACAGGGGGGGTGAACAGAAGAACATGAACACCTGCAACGTATAATGTAACCTCATGCAACAGCAATGCAATAAATACCACCTTTACAAAGCTCACAATGATCAAAGGTTGTGACTCTTCCTTAGAGTCAATTCAACTCTGTTTTTGATTTCTGAGGCTTTGACATTGTCATTGACAATATAATTCATCAAACCACAAATATGATGCTTCATAATAGTTCTCTTTAATTCTGGGTTTTTCTAATTGACTTTAGTGCTATTGTGTCTGTCGCCTTTTGTAACAATTTACTCATGCTACTTAACTGGGAAAATATTAAAGCAGCATGAGATCAACAGATTTGACTTCATACACTCACATGGTCTGCTGTCACATATCAACCAGCATATTCTAGACCCCAGTACTCGCAAAATGAGATCGGTCACCACAGCAAATGGCCAGACATAGATACGACTGATTTATGCTCCAAGCCAACACAAAGAGGTGTGATTATCATTCGGCATATATACAGAATCAGTATACAAGTCAATTTATTTTGTCATTGGATCAAAATGTAGTTAAGTTTTGCATGTCTGAAGTTGCATCCAATACTGTATAACACTTTTGTGTCTTAGTATTACAGATGCTTAAAGCTCATTTAAAGGCATTAACTGGATGCAGCTTTTCCTATTTGTATATGATTTAGAAAAATGACATCATCTAAAAAAGATAATGATGAATTATACCATCAACGTTTTTCTTTTCTTGTGACTTGTATTAACTGTCAATGCTATGTACTGCTTTACATGTTGTAATGTAGTATTATAAAGATATTATTAATATTGATTAGCTCTCTTAAAGCTAGTGAAGTTCCATTATCATGAAGTGCTCCCACAGTGGCACTTCGCCTGACTTGAAGGCAGATTGTAATCGGTCTGCCGTCAGAGAGGTGCTGATGATAGCAAACCGGAGAAGTGGCAAGATTGTGGATCAGTTTCAGGGCCTCATCCGTGGAGAGGGGAGATAATTTAAACCAAAGTCAGTAAGGTCGGCAGAGGAGGTAGTGGAGGGAATTGAGGACAGGGCCAGTGGGTAGTTAAGAGAAAGAACTTTGGATATTGTCGAACTTCTCGTCAAGGCAGGTGAAGGAACCTTCAGTGGGAGGAGAGTAGGGAGGCATGAGAGAATTATTTGCTAAGGTTAGAAGCACAGGATTGGATTTAGACTTGGAAGGGTTGAGCTAGCAGCTGGAATAAATGCAGATAAGAAGGTGTGCAGCAACTGAAAGTGAGAGAGGTCATCAGACAAGCCAGATTTGAGGCATTTTCTTCCAGCAGACCTGAACTTGTGTTCACTCAATTAGAAAGGCTTTAGACAGCAAGAGGCAGACGGATTGACAGAGAAGTCAGGAAGAAAGTGAACAGAGAAGGTCAATGGAGGCAGAGGGGCAGATAGACGTATGAATTAGTGTAGTCAGTTCACAGAGAAACGGTGTCAAGTTGAGGAAATGACAGGAGGATGGACAAGAGGTTGGAAGGATGGAAAGATGCTACTGGCTATTTTGCCAGGTGGTGATAGCTGAAGCATGATATGTATTGAACCTGAGCCTCTTGGGAGTTAAATGGAGCAAGAAATAGACACTATATTGAATGTTACAATGCTGTGAAAAAGTCTGACAGAACAGTTATGAGGAAAAAAAACAAATTCACTACACCATCTTAATAGAAATCTATATCAGCCATCCGTTTAACACCGCAGAAAGTCGACGAGAATTGAGCAAAATCGATAGTGCTGCAGAAATTGCAGCCAATTTAAGGATTCATATGATATTTCTATGTACTCAAGTACAGCTACGTCAATGTTTGAGTTTCTAAAGCTTTTTCAGCCGGCATCACTTGCAGTGCTATTATGTTCTGTTACTTCAACAAAATAGATCTCAGAATGAGCACTGCAATTAATGTAAGCCCTGGAGTGATGAATATACCTTTAACTCTTTAACAGCTGATTGTCCTATAATAAATGAAAGTGTGGCTAATTAGTTTGAGGTTAATTAAAACTCAAATTAATGGTTTCATTTTTCTTAATAGTTTGCATACAAATTGATTTTAAAATGTTCATGAGCCAAATCTCTCTCCAATGCTCCGTCGACAGGCTGATAGTACACACCCATTGCTGTATTTATTTATAACATGTGTATTATGCATGACGAACATACAGTATTGTGTTTCAGTCAGATGTTGTTTTCTCACTGTAAGCTACTCCAAATGTATGAGAGTTGTATGAAAGCTCTCCACCATCCACCGTGACTCTATCCAACCAACGACGGCACCTATTCTAGCTCAGCCGTCACTCAACACGATGAAAAGCTTGTTACACACAACCCTTTTCTGTTAACAACTATGCTTCAAGGACAACGTTGATTTTTGTTGCATGACTATATGTACAGCTATAACCTTTGAATAATTGTAGATAACCTCAAACGAATTAAACCTCTTGTAAAAATGAAATACTGCTCACCACATGGTTAAAAAGCAGCTTATACTGTATGTCTTCAGAATGCTTGAAGAATTCCCGTTAATTTCTCAATTTTCTGCTTCTGTTGGCTAAAAACTATAAAACCAACACTGCCATCATAATCAAAAACTGTGACATATTTGCATCCCCCCCCCAAAAAATAAAAAAAAACGTCCGTAACTGTGATGGTACTTTTTTCTTCTGAGTCTCCTGACACACATGTTAACCTTGTGTCAATGCTCACACTATAGTTGTTGTGTTACACCGACTATGTTTCAGTAAATTTTGTTGGGTTTCCAAGGGCACTTTTATTACATAAGGTTTTTTGGTTTATTTGTCATGAGGAGTATTATTCAGCCTGTGAAAACGGTTTAATAATGCCTTCTCTGGCTATGAAAGCAGCCAAAGTGTAATGAAAAGTAACCCTGATGATATCATCAGGGTTATGGCTTGGGCTTGAGACTGGTGTATTAACACAGAGGTCCACATTGGAAAACAAGCGTTACATCACTCTTTTATGTGCTAAACGCTGGGTCTGACTAATCACCGAATGAAACAGAAAGCCAGTGTTACAACTTGGGGGAGTGGGCTTTTGGGAGAAGTAGGCTATTAGGAGACTGGGAGGGATGCTTTTGAGTTACATTATGGAAAAAGTAGGATCCAGCACTTTTGGAGCTTTATCCATTCTAGTTAGGCCTCTGCTGTTTCAATTTTGACACTTTCCCGACTTTATGGAAGTGGCATACAAGTGTTTCCTCTTAGGTGACTCTCTCCTACTGCCATAATCATATAAGCAATAAATATGTGGTGACATTTATGTGAGATAGCCACAGGGTTAGAGAGATGATTGTTGAACTGGACAACTCAGAGCTGAGGTGTCCGCGAGCAAGACTCGACCCTGCAGCAAGAGAGTGAATTAGACGTTGGACTTCCTCTGTGGCAGTCAATAATTATCACAATGCTATTTCACATGTTTGATGGGTGGCGGTAACTGAACCCCTACAGCGATACGATTTGGTAAAGATAAAGGAACTTTTCAGATTACAGTGTTCAATACTGCTGGCCCTGCGTAACCGCGCATTTACTCCAAAGGGAACAGATTACTGAAATCTAATGGGGGAAATCACATATCCTTTGGCACACAATGTAATTGCAAGACGTTACATGCATCCAAATGTGAAAGGTTAGGAGTAACAAAAAAGGCAATTAGCTTTCTTCAGCCATTTTATAAAAATCCCCCTGAGACATGGTAGACAAACAAAAAGGCCAACTATTTTTCCCCCGCCAAGCTCTCAGCACATGCATATTTAAGGCTCAGGTGGAGAGCTACCACTACATTCAGCTTGCAGTTTCAGAACACCATAAAAGCCCCCCAAATTGTACACTTTATATTTGTTGCTCTCTGTGGTGAAATGCTTTCTTATTGTCATCCTCACAGAAATCCATAAAAGGTCTTATTTGTGTTTATCGAGGGAGTATAACAAAAATGTAGAATTATTTGTTAGTCTTCTTGCCTCTCATATGCCGCTATCACTCTTTACAGAGATGCGCTGGAGAGTTGCCGAGGGTGTTATAGTTGCTTTATCGCCCTCCATTAGCGCCAGTGTCCTGCATTACATCCACGTCAGTGACAGATCAATACGATGCAGGCGAGTTTGAATTGGTCACAGAGAGCTCCTTGATTCTTCCTATAAAATTTGTGTGACGTGGAGAGAGGTTAACACTGTGGCCACTAAAACCACCGCACTGAGCAACCAAATGTCAACCTCAGTGGGCCCACCTGACGACCCTTTATTGCGCACAATAGATGCCATAAACAGAAAATATCATTTGGATCACATTGGGTATTTCTTTTCTTTATTAAATGACATCGAAGCTACAGTTTACTGATTCATATGTGATTTTGGATAAATGATTCTGAAGATATTTGTGATCTCACATTGTACATTATGTCCCGAATTGGCCTGCTAACGGCTGTTATTATTGTAGATACTGTATGGTTGTGTGCATTTAGAGCTGTGCCTTTTATTACTTTTCTCTTTTACTCTCTTTCCTTTACAATATCTCGCCACATATCATATCTGTATCTGCATTGATCCTGGGTTGAGGATTCTGGATCACAGTGACAGCTTGGCGACATTCACTTCCAGTTTTGACAGGCAGTGAGACTGCAAGCAAAATCAGAAATGTATGTGTCTGTCTGTCAGTAGTTGTATTATAGAACTGAAGGGTAACCACAGCCTTACGAAAACACTTCCAGTCGTACTAATTATCCTCATCTATTGCGAGGTTATTCATATTCAGCAGGGATTTCTTCTCTGTGCTTGGAAGTGCAGGGATTGAGGTTAGTCTCAGCTAAATCTGACCTGGGTCAAGCTTATTGAAAATACAGTGCTAGTTTGCTTAAGCAAGACATATCACAGCCCGGCTTTTCTCTCTTGTCAGAAGCAGGGGCACAGTAAGGGTTGTCATTTCATTGAATTTAGGACAGGAAGGGAGATGCTTATCTTAATCTGCTCCAAGGAAGTATTAAAGTAGAGCACAGTTTCCAACTGCATTGAAAATTGACCCAAAAATCTATATCTCCAAAGTCACATTTGTGACAGGATCCCTTTGTAGTACAACTGAGCAGAATTACTTGGTGACACATCACCGCAACGGTGATGCTTATTTCCCAGTGACTGGTAATGATGCGAGAAGGATCACAGGGACCTAGACACCAAAATTGAGGCTGATATTAAAAAAACGAAATATCTCCCACACGTGCAGGAAAGAAATATTCACCATGGGTATATGTCTGCACGTAACGTCCTTGCCCGAGTTCATCCTTGATTGTTATGTAATCTGACTGGAGCCTACCTCCTGAAACCCACTTATCCTTGTCCTATAGTCTGCCTCTTTGAGCCTCTGCCTGGGTGTGGGATTGACATGATACTCTGCTGTTAATGTACCATGGAGTGCAGACTGCACCTAAAAGTGCTAATTTCAGGCCGAAGAGTTTTCTATATGTGTCACCTGCAAGATTTGTTGCGGTTTGAAAATTCAATGCTAATTACGGCATGAAGTTATTTTTAAGGTGCAATGATTCATTCACAATAATTATGTTTTAAACTCAGCATAGCGATCGGCAGATTTGTCTGTCCCAACTTTCAAACTTCAGTGATTGCACAGTCAATCCATGACAAATCTTCAACATATGAATATCACATTACCCGCGTTGGTTGAGCTCAAGATATAAACAGTGTGGCTATACACTCTTTAATAAAACTCACACTAGTCATTGCTCCAAAGCGCCACTACCGGTCAGAAACTCCACTGTGCTCCTTTAAGTCATATCTTGTAAACTGTTGTTTTGATAGACAATTACAAATCATAGAGCCTTGTTGATCAGAGATAAAACTTTGATTTGATAGCAAACAGCAGTGGGCTGGTTGTGCACATTATTTAAACAGTAAAGCACACAGAGACCAAAAACCATTTCTTATTATCTAATCTTCACTCAAAGAACAATCCTTTAGCTCATCATTGAAAGTCTTTTAACATTTTGACTTGCAAGATACTTGATGTTGTCGAAGCAATCATCGTATTTTTTTGTACTTGCTAGATGAGTGACGACTTTGAAGGAATGATGCTGATATTGTTTATAACATCTGCATTGCTGTAGTTAAATGCATTCAACACCAGAATGAATAGACTTGAATAAGTCATGACCACACCATTACTCCAGTAAGACGGATGAGTAAACCATTGCCTTGATGCACTAATTGCACTTTAAGTGTCACGTTAAGCTGTAGACTCCGAGTCCATTTATTTTCTGAATAGCTTTTAAATTGTAAACGACTGAGTGGCAGATTGATCATAGAAGCTCCTATTATGCTCAATTTATGCTAACATTATTATTCCTACTGTATAAAATAAGTTGATGAGTTAAATACTGATTGTCTTGAAAATCAATTCTCAATTTTATGAATTCCATTTTATTCTGGGATCCTGCATTTTGAGCCACTCAGTTTACTATTTTGAATGTTTTGTTTTCCTTTATTACCATGTGTCTATTTCATAAATGAAGACTAAACATAATGGCGTGTCTGAAGGAGTTCATAGGATCAAACTCTGAGCAGCAAATGGGATCATGTACCGGATTGTTCTTAATCGAGCCTTTGGAAGTAGTAAGCACTGTAATTACACATCAGTTTGCTCTGAGTAGTTTGCTTGGCTTTTACCCATCACATCAGATGGAAACGCTTTTCTATCTAAATCGTCAGTGTTTCCAGGTGAAAGTATTTGAATTGCCCAAATCATCATCCTTGACCTGGTTTTACCACCAAGACCCGAGAATGTTTGCTAGTGAGAGTATTCCCTTCCAGTACGCTAACACGACGTTATCAGTGAGTCCACCGGTCTTCTCCGGGAGAAGTTTGCCCCTCAGGGCTTTCTGCCAGAAAAGGGTTCATTTCAACCCAAAACATGATCTCTTTTCCTAATCCTCACCACATAGGTGTATTGCTTAAACCTAAAGAGGCTTCTGGCAGAAAGCCTAGAAGGCAAATTTCCGCCATGTGCTTTGTCCTTCACTGTAGTTCATATGCTTGTTATGTTCAAACTGTGCTTTGAAAAGCAGAAACCATTTACACTGCCTCAAAATATGCAAACAAACATATCGGTTTTACAGATGATTACAATACATTAAGTTGTTCAATATTTCAAACACGAGGTTGAAGCCATGGAACATATTCAACAGCAACAGTGCTTTTCCTTCACATGCACAGCCCACCCAGTGATTGTGTGCTTTACAGAGAAAGTTGCTCTTTCAGTGATTCATTATAGTTGACTTTTGTTGCAAGATCAAAGCCAGAAAGCTATCACTGGGATGTTCACTCATAATGAATATTGTAGCTGAAAGTAAATGGAATATAGAGAAGAAATTAGTTTTTAGAAGGCATCCGTGGTCAGATGGAATTAGTATCCATTATTGTTTGGACGAGACAACCACACAGCACACAGAATTTAATAATCTTTTGCACAAAGAGGGAAAATGCTTTACTACAATACAGAACAACCAAATTAGTGTTCATATATTTACTTCTAAAATATAGCAATACAGACAGGAGAATAGAGTTGTAGCTGTTAGACTTTATCAAAAATAACTGGTGCAAAGACAAGTAAGCAATGCAAAGTAAAGAATATATCTTGTTATGATAATGAATTTAGCACATGGATTCTTGTAACTTTAGCATTCGTTTCACATGTCCCCACATTGCAATATTAAATAATAGCAAATAACCAGTATGAATAGGATTTGCTAGAATACGAAACGTCTCGTCTCATCTCTTATGCTCAATAGGTCTGCCAGTATGTATTTGAAAACAATTTCCGGAGTTTCAATAGTGCTCACTCAAAGGAAGAACAATGGGTGTGGACGGGAAACACTCCTACCTGAGCAGTGGTGCCTTGCAGCTCTTCATATTAGACCAATAAAGGTGGATCTGTGACGGTGACAGTGTTTAATGTCGAGAAATGTTTTTAAGAGGCTCTTTTCAGATCTTTTCTATAAATGTTCTTAAGCAGGGTTAAGGTTACAGTTAGTGAGGAAAAATAACTACTTCCAGACACTAGAGGAAAACAGAAGATATGGAATGGCAAACAAAAGTTCAGGAAACGGAGCATTTCAGCGAAGAGATTAAAATGTGTGTGGTACTGATGGAAAGCCTTCCAGGAGATGAGGCCCTGGTGAAGGTTGGGGAGGGTACTTGGTGGTAAGAAATTTGCGAGCAACTATTTCTGCACTTTTCTCCAGAATTCAGAAAGACAAGCCCTAAAAGCTCAAATATTTGGAAAGAATCAGAGAAGGATGAGACTAAAGCTTCTCCAGTAATTGAGAAATGTCACTTTGTAAATAGGAAGGCTGGCTATACAGAAATAGTGCTATTAAATGAGCTAATGCAATGCATGGGTTTCAAATAGTGTTTGCTTAAACTTGTTTCAAGAAAAATACAGACCTGGAGCATGTGTAAAATGATTCAGCATTGGTGGGTGATGCAGCTGTAAGAGCAATAGCAAAGCACTTAAATGTCTCCTCTGAGAAATGGACGCAGTTCACTGCTCCTTGTCCAGTCTTCTATGTAAAAGCGTAACACAGCTGCATATCCCATCTCAAGCCAAATATCTAAATGGTATGATTTAAATGCAGCCTACCTGAACAGACAAAATGCATCATGTGTGAAAATCGTTCAAATTCATCATCAAGTAATAGTATGCAGCACGTTAGCACAAGAGGGAGGAAAACACCACGAGGGACATTTTATTTCTAATTTAATTTCTCATTTTGCGTAGTTTTGATGTAAATATCCTGCACAGGACTGCATCAGAGATAAGAGTTTGTGTTTGTGTGCACATGCACAGTGTGGACATGCACAGTGGATCCTTGTATGCAGAGCTTACAGGGAATATTGCCAAAACATGCAGATACACTGCCAACAATGCTAAGAGTCGGCTTATAATTCACCCGCCTACCCACCCCGTCCCGCTTTGGATGACAGCAGCCTGGCGTTTTGCACTGAAATGTAAAGCTTCTCACTCATTTGTATCAGTCTGGAAAGGCATCAGCACAGAGACAAATGATCCTTCGCACCAAGTCAAAGGGTTTTTCTTCCTGCTGAATTTGCATGTAGCCTCATGCTGTCGCTTCAATCCTCCGATAGCAGTTTGGGCACAAATTAATGACGCCAGCGAGGCCTCTCCAGACGCCACAGAGGTTCAGTGACTCGTCTTTAAACATTCATGTGTTCCCGAAACAATTTTCTCTGTCTAATCTGAGGACGTTAGCAGCAGCGTAAATTATTCATCAGCAGGTTGTCTGCCAGTGAAAAGGAGGTTGTGAAAAAGGAAGAGATCAGTCATGATGGGCACGGACAGTTACAAACATGCACAAAGGCCCTTGTATGCATAGAATTTGAACCTAGCAGAAGCAGATCCACGTTAAAGCTAGAATTCAGTGGTTTCAACATGCATTGCATGCTGTGATAACCTCGGCAGAAACGATTGGATGATTTCTAATCACACATGTATTTCATGTAGAGATTGATGAATTTTTAATCAATTGGTCAATCATGTGTTTAATAATTATTCATTTTTTCTGCTTGCTTAATAAATAATTCGATGATTTATTCTTTTTAATTTCACAACATCGGGGCTTAAATGATAAGCCTGGTGTTATTCAATATTTTTGATTTTGTTGATAAATCCCACGAGAAGACCAAAACCCACAATATGTTGTCCACCTTTCAATACGTTCCCTGCCCTGTCTTTGCTATTTGATCGACATTATGAGACATACATCTTTAAAAACGCATTACAAATACACAATATTTTATTTTCAAAAGATAGAAAGTAAATTTCTAAAACAGCTCAATGTCGTTTTAAACAAGCATAACTAAAGGCAATTGTTTATTTTATTACATTTTCACACATTAAAAGTCGTGGTTGTATATCTATACACATTTACAACATCAGGAAGGTGCTTTATTCAGAATATTTACTTTATGGGTAATATGACTTTAATTAAAAGCTCTAATTAGCTTACACACAATGTGACATTTGGTTTCCCAGAAAGGGAAATCATTGATTTCTAATCATTTGATTCTTTGTTACATTAGATTTATGGAACACTTGACTCAAGAGTTTGTTTTGCACTTTTCCATTAATTTCCATATTATCAACAAACAAAAAAACAAAACGTTGTCCTCTTCTTGTTTGAGCTGAACAGCGTTCTCTTTCATTTCTTTCTGAAGTCGACAGTGGTGCTGCTGTTAAGTTCATATGTGGAAAAGGATTATTACAGTTTGTCCTTAAACCATTGAAGGTGCAACATAGATCTGACCCATTTCTATTTATTTATCATTCAGTTGGGAGAATGATTGATCCTTGGCCTCTTCCTGGTGGTTTACTGTCTGGGTTGAATGTCCACTGACACTGTGGGGGCAGTGAGCCATGTGTGGTGAGGTGACTGAGGGCTTTGCATCCATAGTCCCGGCTGGCAAGGGGGATGTGTTAGAGTGCTGATAAGAGCTACCTGGGACACCCTCTGTACATATAGTTGATGGAGGGGGCATTTGTGTCACCTGCAGGATAAGATGAATTATCTTGGGCCTTAAATTTTGTTTGACACTGTCGGACAAAATTAGCTATAATCAACCAGTGCTCCAAATTGCGGCCATCACATCAATGCTAATCAGTCTGTCAGGATAAAACTAAACATTTACAAGCTTTGACCTGAATATTTTGCAGAGATACAACGCAATCCCTTGACACTCTCCACTGGTGTTGTACTTAATAAGGTTTCCTCTTATCTCATTATTTTTCTTCACATCCTCCAGCCTATATTCAGAGGGAGACATGATTGTTTTTGGAAGCTTCCATTTTCATGTCTTTCCTCATCTTGCGTTCCAAAACTAACCCTGTAAACTCTTTCACTTTTTGTTTCAATGTGTGTATATATATATATATATATATATATATATATATATATATATATATATTGCATTGCATTGAATTGCATCTGTTGCGCTCAATTTTAGATTACATGTTTTCCATTTTCTTACCCGCACATGTTTTCACAAATTACTTTCTAGGCACAATTTTTTTTCTCCACTGCCTGACAGGCAATCAGTTCAGTGCCTCTGAGTAGAGATACCTAATGTGGATCATCGAGTTGCCGTGCGTGGTAACATATCAGCTCTAATTAACAGGTGACAGATTTTTGAAGATGGGTTACTGTTATATTTGTGCTTCATTAATCACTCACTCTATTGTCGTCAATGTAATCGCTATGTCTCACATACAACAACATGTCCTTTGTGAATTTTCATTTTAAACATTAAAAAAATGTAAAACTTTACTCGTTCGCGCGAGACAAATAGGACCTTTTTTAAAGGATCAGTTTGAAGGTTTTAGTTTAGGTTCAAGTGGTGAGGTTTCAGATTGCATCCAACTGAATACCCCTCCGCTCACCCCTCCCTTTCCAAGTGTGTCAGAGACCTACGTTGTCCTTCAGGTAACGTAAAAAACGCGAAAGGTCGTCTCTAGAGTCAGTGTTTGGTTTGTCCATTCTGGGCTACTGTAGAAACATGGCAGACTCCATGGAGAGGACTCCCTTTGTAGATATAAACTGCTTCTTATTAAGGTAAAGAAAACACAACAAATCTTATTTTCAGGTGATTAAACACTAATAAAAAAAACATAGTTATGAATATTGTATTCCATTTCTGCCAATAAATCCCCATACATCTTTAAGGCATATTGCGATTTTAAGGCTATGACAAACACTGGGAAAGACAGTAGCAAATTTATGATAAGCTCATTTATTCATTACAGCTGCATTAATCAATTTTCGTTGTTCCGCTTGGGGACAGAACTCTTTGCATGTTTATACATCTGGCAGATATAGAATTACACTGACATTTATTTGTAGTCGTGTTTCTTGTGACTCAACAACAGCATATGTGTACCCACTCTACTTTTAGCTCTCTTTTGGTCTTCACCTTCTTCTCTAACTACTGAGAAAAATACCTGGCTCTAATGTGTAAAAAATTAAATAATCATTCAATGTAGTTGTTAGCATGATCAACCGATTCCACAAGCCATGTAGCTTGGAGATTTTAAGAGCGTCTCCAATGAGAATGAGCAGGGTGTGTTCTGACGTCCAAAACATACATCAAGACCTCATTATTTTCCGTGTAAACACGCACACACTTAACACACAAAGCTACCTAGTGTGCTTTGTAATGATGCATATGCTATGTCTATACGTTTGCCCTACAGGCTCATTAAACACAGGTAAAAAGTCATTAATTAGGCTACCATTCACTCTATGCGGCCTCATCCGATATGAGCAGAACTATTTCTACAGGCTTGTTAATTGTTATATTAAAAAGGCCAAATCATCACATTTGAAATATGTGTGGTTCAGATGTCAAATTCTATACCGTTTATAATTCATTTTCTCTTTCGTAATTTCACTCACTTGCTTGTGATAAATACGCACACCAAAATAAGTTCTCCAGCTAATAAAAAGTGGCAAAGTAAAATACTGTAGCTATATTTTTGTGAGGATATTTGTGTATTCCCGATATACACAATGAAATATTACTGCAACGACGTCTTGTTTTTGAGTTTCTTTTTCGGCAGTGCAGTGTTAACCTAGTTTGTTTGAACTATGTTATTCTCATATACTATACGAGCATTATTTGCTTACATTACATCGAGCTGAGTTAACTCATGAATAGTCGCCTCACTGCTTAATTGAGGTTTAATCTTAATCTTTCATGCCACCAATCCCTAGGTTTTAAGCCATACCAAAAGGGATCCCCAGTTTGCATTTATTAATCTGATCATTAGCAGCTCAGAAAACTTAACATCACTAATTTGCACAAAGCTCATTTCCATTCCCTGACATGCAGTGTTGATCAAGCACTTATCTCAAACCTGCTCATTATCTTTGATTTCTCTCTGATGTAATTACTGTGCATTTCAAGTTGACCTTTAGCTAGATATGCATTGTTGACATATTGCAACAGCAACATTGTCCCTATCAAATAATTGCACATGTGTTCTTTTCAAGACATTGTTTAGATCAAACATGGCCCTGCAGGCTTGTAAATGCACATTTGAAATGATCTACTGGAGGCAAATTCAATTACATACCAAAAATAGATTTTGAATTTCTTTTTACAATCACTTCAGCAAATTGTTGAATGAATTGTATAATTAAGTCATGGAAAACAGAATGAAATTGAATAATTGATCAACTCAGTAATCATCAGGTAATTACCACTGACCTGTTTGATTACCGTCTGTTGATAGTCGTGCTATGTCACCTTTAGATTGTCATTGCAGTTCATCATTTAGTCTTTATTAAGTAAAGGATACAACTGTAGAACTACTCTACATTTATTACAGTTTCATTACCCAAGGCAGATTTATTTTTGTTCACTGACCAATTAGGCCTTGAAACAGTTTCTCTTGGACAGTGAGGGCCGGTTTAGGTGCCTTGGGGATTTATGATTTAGCTGTGAAAACAGTGTTGCGGGATATCTATTAGCAACCCAACCGTGGTATGTTGTGTGTGTGTTGTTGGTGACTTTGTTGCACTACACCAAAGCAGCATGTGGAGACTCGTCCATGTTTTTTCGTTTAACGTCAAATAAATAATTTCTGTGCAACCCAGTATGTAGTTTTTATGTGGAGAAGTACATACAGTACATATTTAATGTTTTGTGCTTGTTTTAGAGAGAGAGAGAGAGAGAGAGAGAGAGAGAGAGAGTTCTGCCGTGTGCATTTTACAATAACACTGTGGTTAGCTAATGCTATTCCTCTCCTTTCTCAGTTTCCTGACCCCTTGGCCGGAAACACAATGATTAGAGAAACTTGTTCACACTCTGGGACTAGCTCCAGTTGTACAGGTTGGGAGACGAATGTTGTAAAGTTTTAGGTGGGAGACGTGGATACGTGAGCTTTCCTTTGTGTCTCAAAAACCAGCTAGAGCAAAGAATTGATCCCCATCTGCTGCAGTTACTCCCGGCTGGTGGCCATGGTCGTGCAGCTCACTTATACAACTGATTACTGCTTATATATAGGTTAGAATTTGAATGGAGAAAAACATAAAACCCCTCTTTCAATCCCACGTTTGTTAATATGAAACATAAATCAATTAAATTGAAAATGATAATCAGTTTTGCACTATTTACGCTGAAGGTGTGCAACACTTTATTAGAATACATGTCTAAAGAACACAAGGACGGTGCAATGACTTGGTGAGGACCAGAGAGCTCATTAAGGCTCAAAAACTCAAAAACAGGAAATGGTTGACTCATTTAGAGGTTCTGACGCAAAATGAATGAATCACTGAAAAGGCTCAGACTACCAGGCAATAACCCAAATGTGATGGCTTTAATTTCCCTGACAGCAGCCGCACTGAATATACTGTAGTATTTAAATAGCCTATGAGTTCCACTGCAAGCAAGCACAGTACAGTATATTTTACAGCTTTTGGAGCACACCAATATTCTAACACAGGTATTTTTTTTAAGTGCTACTGATTTAAAAATGAAAAAACATAATAAATTGAGCCAAGTAGCTGACTTTGACCATGAACATGGAATTTGTTTCCAAATAACAGCCCGTTCAGATTCCAAAGCCTCCGACCTTCAATCATTTCAATAGACCTGGTTGAGTGAGTCTGAGGACACTTAATTTGCTTTTACTAACGCCACAATGTAAAATCTATTTGGTGGACCATGCATGCCAGATTACATCTTTTTGGTTTAACACATTCAAGCAGCGCTTTGTTTTTTAAAAACTTGACATTTACAATTGGTTTCTACGGGCTTGCAGATTGATTTAGATTCTTCTCCACTTTGTATCGTCTTAGAAGATCATGCAATTCCTCATGTATATGTTTACATTCAGACTAAAAATGATCTTTAGATGAGTCCCTTAAAGTGTTTATGACCAGAGGATTAGGCTATATTTTACAGCCAACACTCTTATTTTGTACCAAAAAAATAGATACAAAAATATATTTCCTTGCCCAGAAGCTATTCAATAAGGAAAAGGAAGTAGTATTCCTCTTCGCTATTCACTTACAGCAAACCCACAGTGGTTTCTATATTTCATCTGCTGCATGTAGTAAGGTGATTTCAAAGAGAAACGAGAGGGAAAGATCACAGACAAAGTCAAGCCTGAAAAATGGAAACAGTGCTGAAACACAGCCAGTGCTCATTGTACTCTTCTGAGGACCTGCGCTCAGATGAACCACCAAGGAGCTGTGGAAGTCATGGTTTCAACTTTGCTGTTGTTGTCAGGCTGTAAAAATCAATCAGGATTTTCAGCAATGCTGCTTGCAAGGCTCCGGGGATGACAATGCCAGTGTGTTGGTCAGTTATCCATCAGTTTGCTCCAGACTGAAATATCTCAACAACTACTGGATTAAGATGCAATTTGTTGTCGACATTCATGGTCCCCAGAAAGATGAATCGAGATGACGTTGGTGATCCGTTGACTTTGGTGAGGTGGACATTTGTGGTTTTGAGTGAAATATCTTGACTTTCAGCATGAAAGCACTCCTGTGCGTGACTCTTCTTTCAACATATCAAGACCTGTGACCCTTTTCTATATGCGGCACGCTTATGTATTTTAATTCAGGAGCATCCGGGAAGTTATAGGGGAGAGTGTATATAAATGGTCAAACATTAGAACACATTTGTATATTTCATATCAATGTCTTAGTCTTATAAATCTCCCATCAAATGACCACACCAGTCACGAAATGATTGACGATGCACACGTTCTCTTCACAACAACATTTTAACAGCGTATTTTAAAAAAAAAAGGTAATGCTCAGCTGTATATGACGCTGTAACTTTATATTTAGGCCACCTATTCCCAGAGGAGACACTGCACAACATAAAAGACATTTTGAGTTTGGGTTCTGAACCTCAGTGATGTCAACTCCTTTTGGGTAATCTCCACTGGATACATATCTGCTCGAGTCGTACTTAACAACAGCTTTGGTGCATTGACTCAGCTGAAGTTAAGTGCTTATCTCAATTGTGACTACAAACCCATTGAAGTAGAAAGAAATCAGTTCGACTGAGGGGAAGTGGATACACCAAAGGACTAAATGACTACATTTCACCACAAATTAACTTCTGTAAACGGTGAACAAAAATCACAAATTGGCGATAGAACATATAACTGTGCAAGTAGCCGTTTATTATTTAGGATCTGTTATCCAACTAATTAGCTTGTAGTATCAAAGAGAAGCCAAGCGCACCCTTCTATAACACTTATATGACAGTTTGAAGTCGCTTAGAAACTATTTCAATCTTCCTCACAAAGCACGGGAAAACTGTGAAATACAACCTCATTATATCAAACATTTCCCACTCGAAGAAACTGAGCTGGTTGAAGCAAATCAACTGTGAGAGAATGCAATGTTTATATAATCTCATCACACCGACGCATAACTGAAGTTGTGTTGCACGACTCCCAGGTGTTTTATAGCGTTCGCAAGCTTGGATATAGTAGAACATTTTCATTTGTTCACCTTTGGCACATTGTTATCACACAAATTGAATCGAATTAAATGGCAACATGGAAGAGATCTCATAGAATATACTGTATCTCTGAAGATCACAGTTAGTGGAGCTCATTTGTAGTACACTTTATAAAAATGGTCTTTTTAATTTCATGGCAGTGTTGTTAATTACAGTCATTTTCAACTTTGTGTTCAATACATTCATAGAGGAGACTATAGCACATAAAATGAACATCCAACCCTATAACCAGCAGAGGAACTAGTATCCACACGGATCAATTCACCACATCTTACTCAATGTGCGCATTTTGCTCTTTTCCCCCAGTTTGATGGGAACAGCAGTCATAATATCAGCCCCGAATGTCAACGATCGGGGAAAACCGTGTTCTTTAGTTCCTGAGCAGAGGGCCCCGTCAGGGTACAGATCAGCCACGTGACAAGCTTCTGTGACTCATTTCCAGCTCACTGGCATTAACGAGCAGTGCCCTTTCTGCTGGCAAGCGCAGTGTGGGAGCAGGCAAGCTGGCTCGACAGTGCGATAAGAGGGAGGGAGTGAGAAAGCTCATGCTGCTTTCATAGCAGAGAAGTCAAGGGTGGAACACATTCACCGGCGCAGTTCTGCTCAGATAATTGCCTTGATAAAACTCATTCTTTGTTATTTTGCTTATACCTGTTTAACTGCAGTTGTCATGTGATTCGAATACTCTGGTTGCTTTGTGGCTTTTGTTTCTTCATCCCTCCATAGCCTATATAACCTTTAAAAACATGAAATATTATAAATTATTCATATTTTATATAATTGGTATAATAATACATTATGGCCGTTTCTTCATCAAATGTGCAAGCCCAGTTTGTTACAATGGGCAGGGCTGTGACTACAATACATTTCTACATATTAGGTATTAATGAGGTCAGAATAAAAGCAAAAAAAGTATTTAAAGGAAATAAGTTAATTTGGTAATTATTAGTATTTTTACGAATACAGTAGTGGAGTCTGTAGAGCCTCAAACAACAAGGAAGCAAAGCCTAATTCAACAAGGCACAGGTTATATCTCAATGATTCTGGCATTGATTTCAATTTTGACCTCCTGTAGGTGTTCATATGAAAGAGGAAATATGAAAGGACAAAATGAACACTGGTCCCTTCATGTTTGGCCCATTTAGCAAAAAAAGAGAACAGCTGCTACCCAAACCACCACAGATCTGAAACAGTCTTTTCAGGGATTTGATCAAGTTTCACAACTAATGTCAGTGATTTTACTGCCCTAGAAGTACTGCAATACTGTATTTGTTCTTCCTCCAAGCAAGCAAGTTAGAACGTAGTAATCTGCTTGACCCTACTCTGAAATTTAAACCTTAATGTAGCAAATGCACTGTTCTCTAATAAAGTAGAGGAAGTGCTTTACTTATAAATATATTAGAGAAATACATGTCACACCCACCAAACCACAGAAATGACTGCTTTCTTGGAGTGCTAATAAGCTCAGACATCTGGCAGCGCTCTGTTCCAGGTGAATATGTCAGTGCCAGAGATGTGGACCAACGGGTGGATCTGTGGAGATGAAACACTGAAGGTTATCCTTGATCACTCTACGATGTAATCTTATCATTGCCGTCACTTCAAAGTAAAAGGATGGAGTGAGGGATCTTGAGCCACCTCTTGCTAATTCAGCAGATGCACGATCAGTTATCCTGAAATGACACATGGTCAGGCATCGAGGATTGCCGGCTTCATAGATGAATACAACCTTGATCTTTATTCATTGAAAATAGTTTTCTACTGGGTTCAATCAAATAGATTTTGCAGACGTGTTGTTATTTTTTTGTGGCGACAGAAGCGATTAACATCCTTGCATATATGTGCACAAACACACACGCACACTTGGAGCTTTGGGGATCCAGGCAAAGCTAATCAGCGGCGCGTAAGAAAGTAATTAGTAGCTGCAGCAGCAACTCACATGCAAGCAGAAGCAGTTGGAGGAGAAAATGTGTGCTTAATATTGACAGGTAAATAAAAACCAGGCAGTTTGTTCTTCAAAGATACCATCACCTGTGAAACAAATATCTGTTTTAATACATGAGGATCCTCCCTCCACAATATCTCGTGTTCATTTGGCTTGTTTGAATTTCACTGTTCTAATGTCTTTGTTATTTTTACTTGTCCTCATTAATGTAATTATAAAGAGCGAGCCAAGAATCTGCTGTGAATTGCTGCATCTTGGATTCCAAATGAGAATTCAGTCGATGCCAAGAGGGGTACAATTGAAGATTTTTAGCACTCTACAGTGCAGTGCCAGTGATTGGTTGGAAGACTGTAAGAGAGGCTTTGAGCAACAGCATATGGTGCGTCCAACATGACAGATCATTAAAGGCTTTAGGGCTCATTTGAACCAAATTCCTTTAAAAGATTTAAAACACTGTCTGCAAAACCAAAGTCAAACAAGGATGTGATCAGTGAGGAGATGGAGATAAAGAGATATCAGATTAGACTAAATGGATGGATAGGTGGATGGATAGGTGGATATATATTCCATTTATTCCCCTAAATAATTCATTCTTATATGTATCTTTGTATTTGCTTCTGCACAAGATGCTAAATACTGTCTTTTTATGTGGGTGTCGCATCTGACATTCAGGCAGACACAGCAATCAAACCAGGAATTGACACCGACTACACTGAAAAGCAGTTAATCAGGGGAGGCAATGTTGTGCTTTGTCGTGTCATTCTGCTGGATTCAAAGTTGTGTCGGGAGAAAGTTTAGCTGTAAAGCTATCAAGTAACACGTCACTGAAAAAACGATGAGAGAGTAAGAAAGCCCTAGTATTCTAGCAGGGCAACGAAAGTTCTCCATTACATGTATTAGTAAGTAGAGTTACTGATGGTCTGATTACAGTGCAGCCAAACAAACAAAGGTTGTCTTAATAGATAAGTTCGTTTTGGCTGCTTCACAGTAAAAGCAACCCAGTGTTTTGCCATTTGAAGGCTTTTAATGTGAAAATGAATACAGCTCTGACAGTGTAAAGGCAGTAAACAGTGAGATAAAATGACACTTTATTACATGCTGCTTCATTTCCTGTGAACCCTTGTAGGTAGGTAGGTAATCTGAACTCCATCACTACGAGTAAAAACGATTATGTATGTGTAATTACTGGACGTAAATACATTGAATGGCTATCGTGGAAAAAATGTCGACCATAAGTAGTAACTGGAGCGCCTGGGTAGCCGAGTGGTTACAGTGACGTTAATTGATGTTCACTGTTATTTATAACTGGAGTTCATTCATTCATTTCTTATTTGATCCATTTCTAATTCCAATTTTCTCCCCTTAGTACCTGTCACCGTATGTAAAAAAGAACATGCATCTGTAATATCAGCCACAATTCAACTCTCGAACCATGTTAGCAGTCGGCACAGCTGACTCAGTTGACAATGCTATCAGTACATGTCAGCTGGGTTGGGTTGCAAAATGTTTCTCCCTATCAGCATGATTTGTTGAGCTTGGGAACATCTAATTAGCCATGAACATAGGGGATGGAGCTTGACTGACATTGATGCACTCCACCTTGACGGTTTCCGTCTTGTAATTCCCAGACTCACCCACCCTTCATTTTCATTTCTTTTGCCCATCGCTTTCATGTTCATCCTTTTAGCTGTGATTCTAAAGTGTGACACGGACAGATATAGTGGATTTAACCAAAGGCTAAGCATGGAAGCGTATCCTCTGATGACTGCATAGTTAGAGCTCCGCTTACCTTAGACAGATGCATGATTTGTGTTTCTTTTGTTTGTGCTTTTGGGCAGTGAAACAAATAAGGGGAGTATCATTTTGATCTCTTTGCAGCAATTTTACACGCCTTCGAGATATTGCCATTTCACTGAAAACTGGCTCAAGTCAGCTCTGAAACATGACATGCTAATTCCCATTTCTACCAAAGACAATAGAGAATTTCTTTGTATATAATATAGCATTTCTCCATCCTGTACACTAATAAATATAAATATATAGTCCAGCAAGTCACAAGGACCACACTGAGCAAGCTGCAAGGGACCAAGGGTAATTCAATCAACAGAGGTTATCTATTTCTGAGCTTGAGCTACATTTGCCTAGAAAGGCGGTGCATCTCAGCTTCTGCTGGCAATAATTGTGAAACGATGGGAACTGAATTAGAATTGAATCAATACCAATTCATAGCTGTCCACGAGTTAAAAAATAGCCCTTACTCACATGAAAAACTCACCGATAGGTAAATCATAAAATATTGGTGTATTTACAGAGTGTATAGTAAATATAGATCACACAGAAAATCCATAGGGTTGACATCTGCAGTGAGACTGGTTATTTCTCCAGCTCAATTCTCTTCCAATTAGCATCGCAGCTATAAGTTTGTTCTGCAGTCTCGTTTTTCATTTTTTAAATGTGAAATCCATTCCTTAAATCTTTTAGAGGGGATTTTGTTTTTACACTGCCTAAGGACTATATTTGTTTTGTGTTCCAGCTGCATGTCAGGGCTCAGATTTGTGCCATGTGGAAGCATTGACCTGCATATCGTGTGGTTAATATTAACCATTTGAATGCATATCTGTTCATATTATAGCTCTAAACTATTTCAGGATGAACTGGTATTACAAAAAAGGATGTGAAATGCTGAAAGGGCTCAGAGCATGATTTTCTGGCAAGCAAAATGAGATGTGCAGGTGAATTGGGTTTGACAGAAGATATTTTTGTGTGTTAAATTTGGTCATAAGCATCGTTTCACAGCCACTGGTCTTGGAAACACTCTAAAGTGGTTAACGGGCTGAATTGGGAGTATGCAGTGCTCCTTTGTTTCGGTTTCCGTCTTGCGTAGCAGGCACAGCGCTGCTACTGTAGTATAATCATAGTGATGTCACTTAATTGCAGGTTCATACTGGCATGAACTTAAAACAAATGCTGTCTTTTACAAGAAAGGATTTCACATATATTTAACCAATCAGAACTCTCTGTGGCTGTAATGTAAAGCATGCAGTGGATGTTTAAAAGGTTAAAAACGTACATAACTGTCAGCTTTTCCGTGTTTCTCTTATTTCTGTGGCTATTTTGAAAGCGTCGGTAATGATCTCGTTGCTAAGGCTCTCGTGGCTTCTACGACGCCCCCGAAGAGTCTCACTTTGTGATAACCACAGCTCTCGCTATACGGTTACAACAACCAATCATTTTGAATTTGACAGTGTTTTTCTTGTGCAGCCATCGGTATGAACTTTACCCGGAACAGGTGTGATAGCCAAACTAACAAACTCCAGGTCTTATAAACAGTGTGGTCTTTATTTACACCCCTGGGCATATTTAGGATGCAATCAGCCAGTATTATACTGGGAGGCATTGTATAGACATGATTATAAAGAAACCGGGAACAATAGGCACAATTTGATTTTTAACTGGGCTAAGATGTCATTCCTTGTGTTCGACAGTGTATTGCGTAGCGGCGTCTGCCTGCAGGGTACAGAAATGTGACCATCTATTCAAGGCCGGTTGGCTGAGGCAGTCAGATTGATCACAATGGGAGCAATCTCTTTTTTTTTCCCCAGACTTTTGTTTGGTTTTCTGTTAGACAGCAGTGTAAGCTGTTCCAGTAGTCTCTATCTACGGCTCTAAACCTCTCACACTTTGTAGGCAGCTTGCAGGAGCACACATACGACATTCAACACAGGGGAAGGCACAGTAGGTGTGAGCAGCCAGTTACTTTAAAGATGTGCCCTCCCTCCTCCAGCACACACACACACACACACACACACACTCATCTTATTACATCGTGCCTCAGTGTGAGAGTAGTTATAGAGGACCCTAATCCATCTTTTACAGCTGATACTGTAGCTTAGCCAGAGGGTTTGGCTTCAAGACAGTTCATCTCCAGACAAAGCTCTGCCTTCGACGGTGCTGTACACTCCGTGTGTGTGCGTGTCAGGGTCTTTGTTCGTTTGTGTGTATGTGTGTGCTTTTGAGGCTGTGCATATATAGGTCCTTTGGAGGTCATTAGCATTTGCAATGAATCAAAGTCAATCATGCTGAATGTAGCAGACAGGATTAAGGTTGTAGAGGCAGATGTTAGCAGCATCCAAGACATTGGGCACAAAAGGCAGCAGTGTCCTCTTGTTTTACAGAAAATATATTTTTTTAAGCTAAAAAAACAAAAACCCTACAGTGTCCCTATTCAACAGTGGGTGGGCCTGGGGGGGGGGCCACAGCTCATCTATTGGCAGACAGAAAGTTAACCCAACTCGACCTCTTTGAGCTCCTGAAATGAATGCAGATGGGAGGAAACACCTGGAGCCGTGTGGCGCCGTGGCTTTTGCACTCTGTTATGCATCACAGAGCAGAATGATCCCCCAGATACTTTAAAACCAGAGGCGGATTTTCACTATGTAGGGCGAGATGAGAAGCAGGGAAATGGGCATAACTAATACCATTGATGTTTGTGGAGAAAACCACAACATAATCCTGCGTGCATGATAGTAGTATTTATTTGAAGCTCTTGGGGGCATTTACAGTGTTTTCAACTCATTTCTAATGTAACAATCATTTATTGCTACTATTCGCCAATCACCGTGTTTGTGCTATTGACATTAATGCGACTATTAGTGTGAACATCTGTGTGGCAGAGTGGTTAACCACCAACAGGAAAGTTATAAAGAGGTGGATGAGCTAGTTTACGTCTCGATTTTTTTTTAACTTGTTAACATTGTAAAGCACAATAATAATAATAGTAATTACAACACTTACTGTTATCATTAATCTTAATTAAGAGAGCGAGATTGTTTCATTGTTTATTTCAGGACAACTTATCATGCTGTCATTAAAGTGTAACAAAATGTTTTTGTTTGACACATTAAAAGAATTTGGTCACGTGCATTGTGTGCTATGCATGTGCTTATTGTTGTGACTTTACATTTACCACATTGTGATACGACTACTTCCTTGATTAATCGTTAAGTTGTTGGGTAAAATAGTAAGAAATGCCCGTCACAGAGTCTCAGTTCTCTTGTTAGTTTGTCCGACCAAATGCACAAAACTGTAATTCAACACAGACAATAAACAAAGAGAGGCAGCACAAGATTGATGAATGTGCCATGGGTTACTGTGAGTCTCATTCAAAGCAAAGGTAAGCAAAGGAGGTTGATGTGTGTGCTTCTGAGGAGACAGATAATGACTGTGTTTCCAGAAATGTTGATACTTTGTGTCAAGTGTTAGTCTAGTGTAAGTTTAGTGTAAAAAAAAAGCTCTCTATTTCCCTCCCCACAGTCTCTCATCCTACAATTACAGTATAAGCATGTGTTATTGGCAGTATCTTCTGCTTTAAGTCTAAATTGCTGGTCTACAGCAAACCCTATGATATTCGAGAGACGTCTGCATTCAACGCTCTTGTTTCAATATAGGTCATTTCTTCTCAGTTATCTGTCGATGGCACCATCTCAAGAAAATGTGGGTATGTGGTTCATATAGAGTTGCTTTTCACAAGACTTGCTCCTTGTAAATAGTTGAAAGCATGTAAAGCAAAAGCATGTAGATTGTACATGAGTTATCTTTCAGCTCTATGACACCTTTAAAATCTAATCAAGATTCAAATGCACTAAGTCATGTTCGCTCTATGTAACATGCAAGATATCTCAATAACTGAGGATGACCATCTCGGAGACCCAGGTCCCCATTTATACAATGTGTGAAGACAAGGCTACGATGTTACATACATTTTCACTTACTCATTACCAGCAGGAGGTGAATTCTTCAGGTCACTCTCGCTCCACCTGTGGTGATGTCATCTGCCGCGTCTATGTCCATTCTTGGCACTTCAGTAACGTTGAGTCAAACCGGCTGTTTGCAGATAACAATTAAACTCAATCACTCTCAAGTAATGACTCATGTTTGGACTGTATTTTCTATTTCTTGTCAGGGTTACAAACAACACAGTTGAACATAATTCCTTTTTCATTGGCACCAGTCCTAAAGGGGCATGTAGATGATATCAAAGAAGATACGCTTTTACACACCCCGATGACAAGCAGGGGCTCCTGCATGTCTCACATAAGCTTTACGATTGTAAAAATTGTACAATATTAACAAGAAGGGCTAATATCAACTGTGTTAGCTGTGCTTCAGCCTCAAACGAGTCGTCATTAGATTAACACACAGAAACATAATTGCTTTGATTAGAGTGATTGCAGCTAAAACGTGGGCATCGAAAAGCAACTCAACGTGAAGTCGTGAACCTGTATCTGCATCCCCTGCACTCAAATTCTCCATTTTTAGTGAGCAGCACACCATAACGAACGAAGAGCAAGAGGGATAGATTCATCATAATTCAGTTTAAGGTAATGCTCCCTGGTGAAACCAACTTATGGGGAAATGTGTTGCTTTTATTTACATCCCAGCTTGTCTTCTTGTCTCTTTAATGACTCGTATGACATCATTAACGACAACATGGTGCAAATAACAACACGGCTTCGGTGGTAGCCCGTTATCTACGTGGCTTCCACTCTGTGAGCTGCTGGTACTTTGGCTGCGGCACCTCTTAACAACAGACCCACGTTAATTGATGATGTTTAGCAAGTCTTTTGCAAACACATCATCACCACAAACAGAGCTGATTGATGATAACGATATCTTCTCCCCCCCCCCCCCCCGATTTGCCTTGTTAGATTTGTATGGAAATATTCAAGCAATACACTTTTAAATGATGAATCACTAGGTGGGAAGCGTGGAAGGTTACTTGCAGTGGTTAATAGAACACAATGCAGATGTCTCGTATTATACAGGGTTGAAAGTGCAAATCTCCAAACCTGTACGGACTGCTGGTAAAATTCATCCTTATTTTCAAGAGGGTAGCTTAAAGTATTAAAGCTCTTCAAAACACAATAGTGTTTCCCAGTCTGCCAGTATATTTTTGCAATTGTGTGCACACGCACACATCCGCAGAGAGAATGGAAAAAGAAATCTCTAAAGATGAAGAGGAATACATCCCCTTCAGCAGCACACCCCCACCCCCCCTCTCTCTCTCACTGTGTCCATCTCCCCTCACCCTTTTCTATCCACTCTTGTTATCTCTACTCCTTTGAAACAGCACCTGTTACAGACTCGCAGCTTGGGAGCAGCGTTGTGATGTAGTGTGTACACTCCTGCGTGATACAGTGCCAGCTCCCAGTTTCACATTCAGACCTGCTTATGTGCGAGGCAAACAAGCTGGGACGTCTTCATCCTCCAAGAGCTTAATGACTACTTGGAGCATTCGTGATAGAGCACACCAGACCAGAACATTGTATGCTGTGTGTTGCACTTTTGTGCCATGCGCCGATTGAGATATTTTATTTTGCTAGTTGGTTTCGGATGACATTTGATGGTGAGGCCGTGCAAGTGTGTGTTTATCTTGATGAATGGAATGGTTGCAGCAGCCTTGTTTACTGTCTTAGCTGATGAAATTGTAATGATCCCTGCGGCGAAATGGGGACATTGCAGCAGCAATTATAGGAGACTGTGGCTCAAGAAAATTCAATGTACTATAAACACTTTTCACCAGCAAAATGTCTTCGGGACAACATCCAAAAAGTAGTGAAACCTTAAAAAAGGAATGAGGACAGTATAACCTTACTAAACTTTATTAACAATGTATTTACTCCAACAGTAAAGTGGCTCATTAGTCAGGACCCTAATGAAGCTCTAATTAACTCTCGTAGAGTTAGCATGCGCAGTATCTGAGACAAACGGTTGCTTGACTGACAATCTAGATTTTAATCACAGCATCATAGCACTATATATCATACATCAAATGTCCCCAGAAAATGAAATAGCTTTATTAAATGTCATCAAAGTAATTAGGTCTACCTAAATTTATGATGCTAATTATTTAACCGCTGTGCCCGCATCTTGTTTAGATCCACGCATACTCGGTTATTTTTAGGGAAAGAGAAGTTGCTCAGTGACAGCCATCCTTCTAGCTTTACTTCTTTCGTGGCCTCTTCTCGGTGAAGCGTTTAAGTTTTCAACGCAGACACATCCTGGCAGCGGCGTATCTGTCTTGTATGTAAACAGCTCACACACAGTAATAGACATCCATCAAATCCGCACGAGGTATAAATCATGTCCACCGTACCTTCCCTGCTGCACTGCTGCAAAAGACGGATAGAGATATGTATGGCTTATGTGATAAAGGTAGAAGGCTGTCTTTATTGGAGGCATTTTGGCCTTGTTTCATGTTTGTTTTGTTAACCATAGAACAATCCGGGCAGATTGCAGCCAACTCATAGCCTATTCTTCCCTCGTACCCCATCAATAACAATGAGAGATGTGTCAGCCACTGATTAGGCTTTGATATTGAGAGTGAAGCAGAGATATGTATCTGTGTGTGTGTGTGTGTGTGTGTGTGTGTGTGTGTGTGTGTGTGTGATGTGTTTTTGTGTGTATTTTCTTATTATAAAAGGAATTAGATCACTGGAGGTCTACTTCTTTTCTGCTCATAAAAAATGGATTTTTTAGTTAGTCATCTCGACCTTCCCAGTGGTAAAAATTAGGCTGCGGTGGAAAGCGAATGCAGCCTAAATCAACTGCCTTCCCTCATCTTCCTCCTATACGGTATTTATACTCTTCATATAATAGGTCGGTATCTCGGTCTACAGCAGGTGCTCTATCTCAAAAATAACCAAATTAAAATACCACAGTCGTCACCATCCCCACACAGTGAATGGACTTTTAATAATTTATTTCAATATTTAGCAATTAACATAATACCATATTGCATCTGTGCTGGCCATGATTTTATTATGCATGACTTGTAGGTCAATTTATGGAAATTAAGGGTAATGCCCAATTCGGTAATACTTATCAACATCAACTGCACCAGTTGGTGTGCAATATGAGATGTGGCAGTGAGTCAAAAGACTTGGTGCAGTGTGATAAATTTGCCTATTGAGTGTGGCAAGAAGCCCTGCTGCCAAATAATGATTGCCTTTGATAGAGAGACTGAAGAAAGGCATTTCCAGGAATAAGAATCAGGTAATTAAGGGAAAATAGATTCAGTAGATGCGTTCAGTTAACTTCCCAGTCGTCGATATGATCAAGTGGCAAGTTTAAGTATGCACTGGCTCTTCTTAGGTTCTCTCGTATGCCATGAGTCATGAGTCTATGCCAGCAAAAATAAGTTATTCATTTAATTTTGGCAAACGGAGCTAACAAGCTGATGATAGCAATGTCCTGCAGTTCAGGGTTAGCCAGCTTTAGTCATATAGCCCAGATAAATCAAGACATGCTGTTGGAAAGCTTTATATATTGAGTGTGACGCTTTGACTGTGCTTACCCATTTCTTTTTAAAGTGTTGTAACCATAATGTTGAACCCTGCGGGATGCCAATTGTTCTAATCAGAGATGGGATTTTCTGCACAGCGACACGACTCCTCAGAAAACCATTTGCTTCAATCAGAATGATTGATTTCAGCTACCTAAGAATTTAGACACCATGAAAAACAACAGCTGCCATATTTAATTAATAACATTTAATATATGAAGCTACAACCATGGACTTAATGTTAATTTACTTAACATGTCCTTTTTCCCTTTTTACATATTCAACAAAAAGACAAAAACTGATTTACATTTTTATTTGAATGTCTTATTATCTGAATGAAGGTCCATTTAGCACCTGCTGTTGAGCTTTCAATCACTTGCTCTCCATTAGCAGAGGCAGAAACTGAGGTCAAGAATGAACTTCGAACCGCAGCTTTTAATTAAGTCAGAATGGATGGTAATTCCTTCAGAGCATATGCTAATTTGCTTTCTTGCCAAGAGTTAGATGAGAAGATTGATACGACTCTCGTGTCCAGCATGAAGCTATACTGCCAGGAGCTGGTTATCTTAGCTTAGCATAAAGACTGCAAACACTGGAAGCAGCTGGCCTGACTCTGTCCAAAGGTGACAAAAATCGGCCTAACTGCACCTCTAAAATTCACTAACAGTAACACCTTATATCTTCTTTTCTAATCTATACGAAAACCTAAGCATAAAAGCCACATGTTTTGGCTTTAATTGGGGGGTTGTGTATGTTGGCAGGGGACTATTTCTTGGCTGGGCATAATTTTACCCTATTTACTGCACTGACATGTCAGTAACATTGATTATCTCATCAAGTCTTGTTCATTTTCTTGTAAAACGTTCCCTATGATCTGTGCAATTTGCATTTGTCAACAGATGCTGTTAAAAGTGAGAGGAAACGATCAATGGCCACTAAATATTGTGTATCAAAGAGTAAGTTACAAGCCTGAGTTCATCCAGTCTACTCACAGTAAAACTGTAGCTCATATGGACTTTTTTTATGCGACATATGGAAGCTAACATGCATGGGCGTCAGGGATTAAATGAAAAGTTTGGTTGACACAATCACACTCCCATCCCTTCTCTCCTCCTTGAACCTCTTTTCCCTCCCCTTGCACTCAAACTATCCTCCATTTTTCTTCATGCTAATTAGCAGGAAGGGTGGTGATTAGTTATGAGGCAGCGCTCTCCACCCCCTCCGTCATCCTACAGACTCAGAGGTGTGTTTTCTCCGTGACTTGAACATGTGTTAAAGGCAGCTGGGTAGACACAGCTCCGGAGCAGTGGGGGAAAACATGCTCCGAGTCCATAGCTGCTGCTCATACACACAACGGCTGCAGGACATAAACACACACACACACACACACTTGAGAAAGCTGTCGCATATACCCCGATCCACACAAACACATCTGGGTTCTCTTTGAGATATGTCCCCCTTTTCAAACGAACAGACGCACACGTACATAAATACAAGCTCTTGTTCCCCCATTGCCCTCATTGGAAGATACACGCCCAAACACATACTCAAAGCGCGTCATTATCTCACATTGTTTATCATCCATTTGACGCCATGTTCACACAAACACATTTACAAGGCATTGTTTGCATCTCACTGAGGGATGGCTGAGCTTGTTTCACAGTGCTACAAAGACGGAAGGAGGGGAGAGATGGAGACTTAGACAAACAGAAAAAAGCCCAGACGTAAACAGATAGCCAGACATGCGTTCTGCCTTTGGGTTCGTGATTCAGAATACTAACAAGGCGTCTCAGCTCACACCCAGGGATAGAAGGTGATACAGGGCAGAGCCAGGCAATGGCAGGGGAGGGACGATTTACCCTTGAAATCTGTGTGGTCGCATTGCGTTCCTCCCTGAATTTGTACAGTACAGGATTGGCTGTTTGAGTGTGACTGGCAGTCTGACAAAAAAAGGGACAGTGCTTGAGTTTCATACCAAATCAGGGAATCAGTTTTTTACTGCGAACAAAGGGATACACAAAGTTTGTATCTGGCTACCCGGAAAGTATCAGCATCAGCAAGGCTCTCTGTTTCCTGTGATGTGTGTTTGACAACTTAACATCGGATGTAGGATGAAAATATGTGTCAGAAACTTCAGCTTCTTTCTTATTTGAAGTCCCACTGTGGCCTTGTATTAATTACTCCCGTCAAAAGCAGTTTTAATTTGCGCATCATATGACATTTTTTTTGTCCATATTCCATTCCACTGTAAAACGTGTGGTCTGATTTAATGGTGTATCTCTATGCTAGATAATGATAATTTTTAAACGGATATTCTGATTTATATTTTTTCTCAAAGCGTTTTTTTTTTTCAGATCACTTAAATCATGTTGGCTTTGGCTGTTTTTATTTTGTAAGCTGCATACTGAGTGCATTATGAACAATGACCATGATAATGCAACTAATGCTATTCAGCACAGACACTTGTATTGTACTATACTGTATTATGCAAATGATTAACAAAACCAGCGCTGGCTCACAAATGTGAACAAGAGCCGGGGTAATATGTATGAATAGAAGGAACTACAGTATTGTCTGCATAACACGATTTTGCCAACAATGAATTCTTCAATTTGTTTGGTCATCATATCTGTTCTACTAAGGAGCATTTCCAATTGTCAGACCAAGATATTGTCATATTATTGTTAGGTATTATTGGTCTATTAGTAGCTCTGTGTGCTGCTCTATAGGACAACATAACAACATATTCTCGTTTATTTGTTTCTACGTGCCAAAGACTTTGCATTAGTCATTTTTCTCAGTCCGATTAAAAGGTAGACGTCTGTCTGTGGGAGAGACAATGACAGGAGAGAATCAAGTTCTTTCTCCCCTCCTTTGCTTGCCTGAGCGGATAACGATCGAGGTATTTGTTTTTTACTTTATAAATGAAATGAAGAGTTTGAGGTTTTCCAAAGGGTATTTTTCACACATCAGTTGAACAGTAATGAGTTGCACTATTTAAAAGGTGCAGTTAGAGAGTTTTTACCACCATATAACACAAATTGACAGTTTCAACGATCACGCCCTGCAGCTTGAGAGCAGTGCTGATCTCTGTGAACGGCACTGAGATTTCAAAAGCTTTTCAAACTCACTTTCTAGCACACCCATGATTTAAAATGTTTTGTGCATCTTTCAATTCGATTTTTTCTGTGGGGCTATAATCAGTATTTTTATAATTACAATGGAACAAATGGCTATATGTGATGGGAGGAGAAAGGATCACTTTTAATGAAGAACACGACTCTGCAGATCAGCTGTATGAAGAATTACAATCTCTTTAAAGTCATTGATTGAGTTTTCTGGCATCAAACTTTACTGATTTGATTAACTCACCACACTCTCATATTCTGTCGTTTCCAGAAGCAGCAGGCTGCTTTTTTCAGCAAGAAAAGCTCTACAAACCCCACTATTAGCTCTCCAGCCCCAAAAGACAGACAGAAAAAACCACCTGGTGAACAGAGTGGAACATTTAACAGTTAAAGAGCCAGATATTTCTGGTACATGAATATAAGAAAAAGATCAAATTAAGAGTGAATATCACTTAATTGATAAAAAATATGTCAGTGTTGTGTTTAGAGATGCTTCTCACTGTCTCTGAGTGGCCAAAAATTCAGTCAGTATATCTTAAAAGCTTCATCGAGACAAAGAAAATACCAAAATTGTGCCACCAAATCTTCACGACACTTAACTTACCATAGGAGCATTTTTTACTTTGGAGCCACGACATCACCAAACAGGTGCATAATATGGACGCCGAGTGAAAAAAGAGATGCAGGTGCATTAACACCACTGTCAGCTTTGAGCCAGCACAAAATAAGAGGACCATATACAGTATCCTATTCATTTTCATCAATGGTGCAGTTCCATACTGCATTACAGAGGGAATAGGAGGTATAAGAAACTACACATACTGAGCTGAGACACACCGAACAAATGGAAGCTGAAACTGCAGCTTGAGATGTAAAAACTGTGCAAGATGACAATCTTACACATGTTTTCACTCTTAACCAACTAAACCAACAACTTGTGATCTGCATCGCTTGCTCAGTTTGCTCTACATAGCTCAGTTGTTGTTGTTGGCATTGTTGTTTTTTATCAGATTGTGAGCTGTGTGAGAGCGAACGGTCGACTTCTGCCCGTCACTCATCCAGGACATTACACTGTATGTGTGAGAGCGGTGACACTGGTGGAAATGTGCTGGACAGATATTGACGGATAATGTGTGAGCAGCAAATCCCTGCAGTTTACCTACAATATGTCATCGACCGACGGAATAGAGAAAATATAGACAACTCTGACATGTCGCTCACTCAAGTACAAGTTTATGTTGAAAGAGACACATCAAAGCAAATCCCCCAATTGTCTCCCCTAAGCCGTGAAAGAGCAAAGGGATGGATCAGCCCACTGGATGTGCTCACAGTGTGGCCACTACTGACGATAGGAATAAAAAATGCCCAAGTCCTCTTTGAGACAAAAACTATTGAGGATTGTGCCAAACTCAGGCTGAGTGCGGAGGGACAACAGCAAACTTTATATTTATGACCTGATTTTGTGCGTAACTTTACAAGTTTTATTCTGACAGAACAAGTATGTTATTCAAGCGTTTTTTTCATTCAGTTAATATCACAGGATTGGTAAAAATCCTCAATCATTAACGGGAATTATACATGTATGTTAATGTAGAACGATGAGGGTATTGCTGAGATATTGCAACATACCCAGCCAAACTTGAAAATGTCATAATTTCGCTGGATATATTTATGACAGTTGCTGAGGGATCTGCAGGCGTCAACAGTGGAGAGATATTTATTTGATGATGAAGGCAAATATGTGGACTGTGCCAGGACGTTGTTTATATGAGCGTTCCAACTATGGCAGCTTCCCTTCGCACTGTAGATCTTGAGTTGTCTGCATCACGCCAAGTACTCTCCATCCCAGTACCCCATTTCTTCCACTGGGACCTGGCATTCCTGTCAGTCATGTGCTATCAGTGAGGCTGCAGACGTCGCTTAGGCCTGCCCAAACTATCTTCCCCTTCCTTTCTCTTTCTTCTCACCCCACCCCTCTCGACGGTTTCTGTGTATCTCCCTCTACCACCTCAGTCCTTGGTGAGCACTCAACTTTTCACCATCCATTTCATCTTCTTTCTAGGTTTCCTCTTCTCAACTTTCCTTATCTGGAAGTCTTCAGCAGATAGTTCATGCTGTACTCTGGTACTTTTTGCTTGGTTTGTCTTACTTCTAATCTTGTTCTCTGTCTCTTTTTTTCTCTCTCTCTCTCTCTCTCACACAGGTGTAAGGAAGGCTACCATGGACTACGCTGTGACCAGTTTGTACCCAAGACAGACGCTATCTTGTCAGACCCAAGTACGCTCTCCTTTCTATTTTATACCCTACTATATCGGTGTATTGATCTGCGGCATTCATTTAATTCATAAGAACAGATATTTCAGTTGCTGCATTATCTACTTTAGGCTTAATGTTTCGATTTCCATCCAGTCTATTTTTTTCATAACACGTGGTGATACATTTACTAATACTGTCATAATGTGGATATTTCCATTTTAATCTGAATTTGGACATTATTACAGCACTGAAACATGATTTAGTTACTAGAGACAGGCATAATGCATATCATCAGACTGCGTTTCTTTATTGGCCCGCATAGGCACAGAGCTACCATTTAGATATTAGAATTAAAACATGTGCATAAATCCTCCTCTATCTTTTATTACAGTCTTTAATCTGGCTTTGCTTTAGTCTCGCTGAAAGGAAGGAATAGTTTCCTATTCCTTATGACAAACAATTCACCAGGAGTCTTTGAATCCCCATGACAGTTGTGTAGAGTAGTTAGAAAATAAAGCAAAATTCAGAGGTACAAGGAAGAGAAATTGGTGGCCCAGAGCGTTTCCCATGAGGCTGCGGCTTTACAAATTCACACTGTTTTATGGAGTGACTTGGCTCCCCTGCACCAAGAGTCAGAGAGAAAACTTAACTTCTATTGCCTTCTGTTTGACGCCACCAGGCCCACTGAGAGTCTATTAATGGGGTCACAAGCCAGTGTCACAAAGCATGTTTCTTTCTCCCTCATCGCAGCCAGTTTTCACAGTGGAATGTATTTTATCTTCTGTAGGCAGACATCAATTTCCGTGCGTGTCCAGGTCAGGAGATTTTATGTTTGCTCTTTGAGATAAGCTGAGTTGTATTGTTTTGCACAATAATGGACACCCGAGGAAATAAATACAGCAGATTACAAAACATTTATGGTACATTTGCATTTATTTAAAATGTATAAGACAATAAGACTTCAGAAGGCAAATTCAAAAATATGCTTTGTTTGATGGAAAAGGTATTGTATGCCATTGTATGCACATAGTTTAAGACTCTGCAATAGAATATGCTGTACATACATTTGGTGTTATTTACAAATTTAGAAACTATATGTGTATGGGCATACTGAAAGCGCTTCAACACAAAATGATTCTTGGGAAAAGATTCCTATTTCAAAATATAGCAGGATTGAAGCAGAAAATTGAATTGGATTGATTTTGTCAGTGAATTAAAGATACAGAAGACCTTTCAGAAAAAAACTGTGTTTCAGGAACATCTTTTACAGTTGCTGAAGATAAGCTTATGAAACTATAAGAGTAGGAATCTCCCAGAAAACAACATTAACTCCTAAGTTATAATGCTACATTTGCACTGTTACTGCTCTCGCTACTGCTTGTGTTGTATTCAGAGCTTTTCTTCTTATGACCGCTTAAAACAAAGCTATATCTATTGGCAGCCCCCCGTCACAGGTTGCTTATGAAGTGTAAACAATGAGCCATGAGGTCATTTTTTAATTGCAGATTGATTTATATGAATCATTTCTTGAGTCCTGTTGGGGTGAAATTATTCAGTGACCTTGACCAAAAAAAATCTAGCATGAAAGAAAAGTTAATGTTTGGGTATCTGGGGTGCCTGCTTACCCACTAACTGTCAAATAACCTAAAATACAAGAATGAACCTGAAAATGAGATTGTTTCCTTAAATTATTGTCATTATATTACATTATAATAAAAGACAGTTACTGTCTCCAGCTAAAACTATAAACAAGTGGAGTTCAAAATACCTTGGGGGGAATAAAAATGGATTCAAATAAATGTATGGAATAACATTTCCACATGTCACAGTTATTACTGAATGTACACAAAACTTTGACTTTATGTATCCTCTCTAAAGTCAACTCTTGTGGCCCAGAATCATCCCCATGAGCCAACACCGCATACACTACATATAAATAAATATATGTATATATACATATATACACATCCGGCGTACAACAATATGATATGATCTTAAGTGCAGCCTCGCCAGACTTGTCATGAAAATATAAGAATCTCATGGAAAGCAAGGAGTTAGTTGCTAGTGCGGTGTGCATTCGAAAGTTGCCCGCCTGCTGTGAACGAGTGGAATGCTCGGCCTGCTGTATTGCTGCTTGCAGCTTTCTCCAGAACCGCTCATCCAAACAACTTTTACACTCGACACTGTGCTTCCTCGAGGCATGAGCATACACCTGCCACGACGTATTTGCATCACCTAGCAAGCCAGCTAGTGAGAGTATATTCGTTATTGGGGTGCAAGAGCTCTCTTTCTTCTTCTTTTCTTGAATGTACTGGAGAAAAAAAACGATATTCATATTACAATATCCATCAAATAGCTAAAAAGGAAGAAGAAATGCTCATTAAAGCTTTGTCATTACATGTTTAAGGAATCTTAGTCAGTCGTAATTTTGTATCATGAACTCATCCACAACATCTTCTATCATGGGAAAAAAATGATAAGCATTCCACCGCCACTCCACGCGTGCACGCAAGGAAGCCTATTTTGATCTCTGTTGATACAAAGTAATCTAAAATTTACCCAGATTACCAAGGGTTTTGAGGATTATCCTGCATTCTAAAGGCAAATCATATAATAACATGCAGGCATACATGCACACAATATCAGCAACTACAAGTGGGACGAGCTCCAGTGAAATTCAATTCAGTCAAGTATGTGTGTCAGTGTGTGTGTGAGCGGGTTTGTTTTTACATGCTTGTTTTACAAGCAGAGTTTAATACTACATCTTCAGCGTTAGACACAAATCACACTCTGGGAGGAGAAAAGTTTCATCTGCCACGCACATTTTTCTCTTTTAACCTTTCTTTTTTGATAAAAATCAATCCCCGTGTCTCCTCACAGTCACAAATCATCATCGCCTCTTACGCTTTGTCTTGGTATTGACTGGCCACAAGGCAGCCACTCAACAGAGCAGTCCGCACTGGCTTTGCACAGACACTGCCACTCCGTCATACACACATCCTTACAGAGGTAGAAAGACTGTCGCGCACATCTGAAAAGCTCAGGAACAAAAGGACAAAGAGGCTCCCTGTTAGGCACTATAACTACACTGCTGTGAACTCAGCCTTGGAGATGAGATGGAGAGAAGGTGCCATGGTCTTGCATATTGGTGCAGAGTGGGAAAATGGCGGGGTCTTTAATTGGATAGGTAAGGGCATGCAACTAATGTTGGTTTAGTTGTGCTGGTTGCACCTTTGAGGCTACATATGTGATGTTTGGTGGAAGATTGAAGAGGAAAGGGAGGGAGGTGAGCCGGCTTTTGGTTTTACCCAGCTGATTTACAAAGAGGAAGTAGACAAGCCTCAAAGTTCAACTATTTATCTCTGGTAGATATTAAGTCTGGAGTAAGTAGCTGCACAGGATATTGAGTTCAATAACACACACACACAAACAAACATAGACACATTGGCTTCCCAGTTCCCTGCTCCCCCAAACGAAGGAGGGGATTAAGGATTTGATTCACTTCTGCCATTGTCTCTCCCACCTGCCAGTTTTCTGCCTCTTAATCGGGCCAAGAGCCTCTGACATGATGCACAGGTATTCTTCAGGCTTGCTCAAGGCTCCCACAAGACGGCGTAAGTGATTCCCAGGCGAGCTTTGAGTTGCCAGTGCATCGGATTGGGAGCCTGCATGTATTATGATTGGTGTATGTCTCCAGACAAGGCAGTGCCAGAACGAGGGATGTGTATCAGTGTTGTAATGACATCATCTGCACAGGATGTGACAGTCAGGGCGATTTAGAGGGGAGGAAAGTGTTGGCTGTTGCCATGGGCAATCACAGAGAAAGGCTTGAATGGATAATACAGATCAGGCGACATCAGTGAGATACTGCATTCACTTCTTTAGCCTTGCCAAAAGTTTGTTCCACAGTGACAGTAAGCGCCTAGCAACTAAATTGTCGTCCGCATCTGACTCATGCAGTTATACCTCAAAACTCCTAACGGCGAAAAGCATAATGTCCGCAGGCTAGAATTGATTGTTTTGATCGTTAATTTGTGAGTTGTTATTATACTGACTATGAATCAGTAGGAGAGTGTAATAAATAATCCTTGAGGCTGCAAGATATAATCTGAAAAGGATGAACTGACATTGTGTTCATTAAAAACATGATGACACTTACTTCCTATTTAATTACAAACATAAATTAATTTGTTAATCGGTTGATTAATTAGGGGATTTCAGACCTGCCTTTGTTTTCTATTTCCACAGGTTATCACAGGAATCCTGGGCAGTTATAGGCAGTCATAGAGTAAATACTTGGCTTTCTATTGAATACAAAGGATCAAGTGCTCTCTGAAACTTCCCCTAAATCTTCTAATTTTGCCAACTGTATTTCAAATGTGATCATGCACAATAAAAAATATCTATTTCCTCAAATCACACCCCTTAATAGAGCGAGATAACTTTGTGCAATTATTATAAATCCATTCATCCAAATGTTCATCGGTCATTTATGTGAAACTCACTCATTCTCTGGGGTGTTTTTATTTTTCCTCATACGACTGGCTTGACATATTTTCCCAATGTACAATCAAAATGCATCCAAGAACAGATGTTATTTTTTCTCTCTGTTAGCCTTTTCTATTTCTTTTTTTGAGAGTGCCCGCTACTTAATCTGTCAGGAGCTTGGCAAGCCACATTCTATTTAAAACTCAGACCACCTCTGTCAGAAAAGCAATTACTAGTGAGGGTTTTCATTTTAATTTAAATGAGATTACATTACAGTGACATGAAAAAGGGGCACTGTCAGGATGGAAAGAACACGAGTGCTCCTTTTTATCTGTTTCCCCAGCACTGGGACTGGGGAGAAAAGACTTAACTGCATGAAGAAAGACTGTGTGTGTGTGCGTGCGTATGTGTGTGCGTGTGGGGGAGACAAAAGCATACAGACAAGAGTGCAGCACACTGTATTCCTACAGTTGCGCATGCATGTAAACATGTGTGTTAGTCTTAAAAGTGACCAGCTATTGACAATTGAAAAGCTATGCTTGGAGACAGAGGAGGACAATTACTGCAACACCTCAGGCTCAAATCAATACATAAGCCCCGTGCAAAGCAACGTCAGCGACATAAAGCTACATGATATGTCATTTTCAACTTTTATTTTTATGATCCTTCCTCTAATCCTCTCAGCCCCCATATCTTTGTTGTTGTCTTTCTTCATTCAAAGCCACTGTAGGCTGTGTGAATTCAAAGTGTATCTCGCAAAAGCATACCAAGCATCCGGGGCTGCCTGGCTCATTACCTGGTGCACAAGGGAGAGCCGTGTCAGAGAAAGCCGTCAAACCAACTTTATGGTCTAGTTGCAGCATGTGTCTCTCCCCTAAGGTGAATTCTGAGTAAGATAGTGGCACATCATGTTGTAACTGTTTGATTCTCCCCCCTCCCTCTCTCTCTCTCTCTCTCTCTCTCTCTCCTCCCTGCTTACCCATTCCCTCCCTTCTTCTCATGCTGCTATCTGGCCATGAATGGAACAGCGGATGAACTCGGGATTGAGTTCATGGGTAAGACAACTTTTCATTGACTGTTTGGGGAGTGTTCGGAAATGTGCCTCACGTCTGTGAAATACCACACACCAAACACACAATACAGCACAACAAGGCCACTCACCTTGGAAAATTAATGCGAGCCAGTCGCCATGGAAACACCATTTTGGTGAATTAGGAGTACGCTTTCTGCATGAGGAAGAGTGCCGTTATAGACGATGGAGAAGTAAAGACACAATGCGGCAGTTCACGTAGGAATGTCTGTCCACTTGCCTGCCACATGTATGTAGATTCAGCTTAGCAGCAGCTTCTGAATCTGTTGCATTTTATAAATATTGTCTTTGTTTTCAGTGATCAAACGGTCTATACAAATGCAATGGAAGGCAATGGAAATACAATTTAAACCTCATTGGGTACCTTTCAACCTTCCAGGGAGTTAACAAATCTTTTAAAAAAACAAATTATCCAGCTCCTCTTTCGTTAATAATCACACGCTGTTCCTTGTCCAGAGGGACTATACAATCTAATTGTACACAGCCTCTACAGTACCACACTCGTAGCATTGTTCCATTTTCTCTTTGCCATCTATTCCTCGCTCTCTGGCTCCCTTTTGTGCATACATGAAAACCAACCATTGCATGCTGTGAAGTTTTCCATTAGCGTGGCTTCATACGCCGCCGTCACATCACACACTTCCACCAGGAAATAGCAGGCGCTCTGTAAGCAGAAGCCTGCCCTGCACACACAACATTCCCCAGTTCAGTGATTTTAATCTGGGGACTAAATTAGTCCAGAATGCTCCTGCGGGTGGGCGGATGCATTAGAGAAAATGAGAACAGGATTGATGGATTGATAGCCGGACAGATGGCAGACAGAAGTGCAGGTAGTTTTTTTAGGCTGTGAAAAGCACTGTGCATGCTCACTTGCTTATTCATTGTGTTCCATTATGACTTCCTCTTCTGCTTTAGAAATTATTCTTTTGATAGCTGTTATACAAGTCCAATATGTGACATCTAACACCGTCAGAATACAGCACAGCTCTGGTTGAAGTGGGATTGAGGACTCTCAATAATCTTGTCTTTTTTGTAATTCTTTTGGGCCCAGCTGCTGAAGCTCTGTGTGTTTCCCTAGTTTGCCCTGATGTATTTCAGGCTAAATACCCCTACCCATTTTGTCATGGATACTTTGGCATGCTCTTCATCATAGCATGTTTTTCTGACCATGTATAGTGTGTGGTTGCTATGGCATAGCTGGCCATATGGGATTGTGTTGTCCTCGTGTCAATATGACATGTCTTAGCAATGTAGCTGAGGCTGATCAGTTAGTTCCGTTTCCCCAACATGCTCTTGAATCTAATTTCAAAGACTGCCTCGTAGGCATCGGGCATGAAAGCCCTGTAATGGTTTTATATACAGACTGCATGTTGGTTTTTCCTCGCAGCCATTCAGCAGAGCTTTGTAGACAGCTGTTTTTATGTTCAGATTTTGGAAAGGCCCATGTCATCTATCCAAACAAGGCAGAGGCTCGTCTCAGGTGGTGCCGCACATGATGAGCACTGATGATGTGGTGGCAGGAAAGGATAGTTCCCATATGTTTCAAAGATAGAAACCGTCGAGAGGTCATTTCACTGATGGTTAAAGGCTGCAGGGTTTACAGGGACACAGATATACAAGAGACAGATTACTCATAAACAGAGGCAACTTCTGTTGTTCCTTTGTAAAGTGCAGCATGAAAATATGCACTGCAGGGTGCTCAAGAATCAGTGAGTCACAAACGTGTTGACAGATCCACTATTTCAAAGTATTAAAATAGTATCAAATATGTGATTTTCCACTATTATTATGTTCTGTTATGCACAAAAGAACCTGACAGACATATCCCAGGGCTGATATTATCGGCCATATTGGCTTATTATAGTTATAAATATCACCATATATGTTGGCAGATATACATAAAGTCAGGTAATGCACAATGTAAACTCACTAAACTAGTTAGTCACACTCCAAATTGCTCTTGTTAAGGTCATAATATGCCAGCTAAAACAACTAAACTGTGAAACATAATACTTTAAGCCGATCATTTGCCAAATTATTGCACCACAAGTATCCACAAAGCTGTTTGTCAGCTTACCAGTGTTAAATAAGCAATAGTGTGTCACAGCTGACCAGCCCTGCAGCATTTCTTTACATTGGCTCTATTTTAATTCCAACCCAGCCTGCCTCCTTTTCACAGGAGCTGAGTGGGCAGTATAGACTGTATATCTCCACATATTGTAACTCCGGGTCATGTTCAAATGGTATATTCATCTTTTGCCAGAAGCATTCTAATATTAAAAAGGTTTCCTTCCAGTTTGAACTCAGTTACACCATACCACCCCTTGAATGTGTTGACACAGCACTGATGTAATGCAGAGGAAGGAAATAAATGGGAAAATGGTGAAAACAGTGTGCTTGGTTGCACTCCAGTGTGAGCTAAACACAAGAGGCTATCCAACTGTGCCCCCAAAACAAGAGTAAGGGGAAGTTGATAAACCAGGGTAGACAAGAAGGGATGAAGAAGACCTCCCAGGACAGTTCTCTGACAGCATAAAAAGCCACAGACAAGCCCTCAAAGGTCATGGGGGGGGGGGGGGGGGGGGGGG
>NW_022280034.1:8471098-8490527 GCF_004355925.1 Anarrhichthys ocellatus
GGAGAGCGGGGGGGGGGTGTGGTGGGGGGGGAGGGGGCGGGTGGGGGGGGGGGGTGTTTTCTGCACTTCACCCTGCTGTTGTCATGTTGGTGAGATCAGACACTGGGGGATTTATTGTTTTTGATTGATTGAGTAACATCACAGGAGGTTGTGTTTAAGGTCATGAAAGACATTGGGACAGAGAGGTCTATCCAACTCTCCACAGTGGATCAGTCACATACTTAGTAGTTGCAGGTTTTAGACTGTGCTCATTTTGACCACTAGGCGATTTGTTTTTGATAAGCCAGTGCATGTCCCACCGTCACCCTCTGAAACTATGGTGAGTCATGCATCTCCACAATCCAGCTGCTCAGTCAGACAGATATCTGCTAGGATCAACTGCTGCTTGTCCCAGTTGCTTGTGACCTTAAGCCTCTTCCGTTGATGTGCAGGGGTCTGACAAGAAACTCCGGGAGCATTCATTTGCTGCTAATTCCCTGTCGCCATCAGTCTCTAAATGAGGACACACATACAGTAAACGCATGCACGCACGGTGTGGCCCCTGCTGTGCAGGCAGTCCACCGTGTTGCCTGCTGGGTTTGTCTGAACGAAATGATTATCACACTTCACTTAGCACATGCCACTGAGCCCTGCCTGTGTCTGCCATGTCCCTATCCCATGCTCAAACACTGACATTTACTGACAGCAGCATTGGTCGCTTTATGCTAATGCCGATTGCGGGTGGATGTCTGTGTGTGGCCGTGTGTGTGTACGTCCATCCGCCGTTTGTGTGAGCTCAGTATGTTAATTCATGATACATTTCTTTCTCCCTGCTCAATCACAGCCACAGCTCATATCCTTTGTGTCACGGTAGAAATTCTATGGCCTGAACCGTATTCTCTTCTCCGCAGAGAGTGGTGACACTTACCAGAGGCAGGTGCTGTCCATCTTCAGCATTGCCTCCGGGATCTGTCTTCTTGGAGTGGCGTGTATGGCTCTCTACCGCCGCAACAAGTGAGTGATGCAAGCCAGCACCACATTAGTAGAGTATGCCCCCGGCTGTGCAGAAAGAACACTTTACTATCATGGCATTGAGCCCAATGAAATTCTAAGTGTGAGTTAGCTAGAGGATATTTTATCAGGGCTTCAGATCTAAATTGTGTAGATCTGAATTTGGGACAGATACTCATGTAAGATTTATTTGTAAAGTGGTTTTAGCAAGCAGGTGGGTTACAAAATGCTTAACACATAGAAAATACACAGATAAGGCAAGGGCTCCAAAAAAACATTAGACCCTAAGAATGCGTGTACGTGTTCGCGACTGGATAAGAGGGGTACCAGGCCACGCGAAAGCTTCCCGCCAAAGTCAATTACTCACTTCAGGGAAGAAAAGAGAAAAGCAATGTAGACAAAGTGAAAGTAATGGCGTAGTGTAAAGAGGGAGTTAATGTAGGTTGGGTTAATTGAATTGGTCTTGATAAACAAAAATGAGTTTTATTTTCAGTACTGCAGCGCTATAAGACGTGTCAGCGTGACCAGAGAGTCCTGGCTCAAATAAATTAAATGTACCGGAAATTATCCAAACCCAGACTCCTTATTAAATTGAATTGCTTTCCCCCAAATGTTGTTTGACAGTTTAGCTTCTCCCGCAATGAACTTTAAGTGTACACTGCTCTTCAGTAAAGACCTGAAATTTCATTTGTATCAGTACTTCACAGAGAGGATTAACCAGTAGTTCCTTCATGATAGCGTTTGAACTTGCAAAATAGCCATCATCAGTCGCTGATTGTCATGGATTGGACTATGAAATTCACTTCAGTAAGTAATAATACTGCACCATATTGCATAGCATGATTTAGTAAGCTTATGTAATAATTGAGCACACCTGAATAAGAATTGACACAGCCAATGAACATTTATTGTTCACAGTTTGTTGTCCTTTTCAACCAGTTTACTCATTTGCTTACTCATGTGTAACAACCCAGCTCATAAAAGGAAAGGGAGGCAACATAAAGATATGTTTGGTAAAAATAAAGTTATTTCATTTAATTTTAAGGAGCTTAGATAACACACAAAAATGAAAATGTAGGCAAACTACAAATGAAAGGGGCTTGTGGGTGTTATACATAAGTATATGAAAAAGAGGACTCTTAAAATAAGAACTACAAGGAACTTACTCTAAAGAAACCAAAAATGGAAAATAAAAACCTCACTACCGGCCAGTATTGTTTAGAAGTCAAATGAAACACAGTTCAATACAGCACCCTTGCACTTCGTGTCTCTAAATTACAGAATATCTAAACGTGTGTGCAATTAGGGATTAAAACTAGGCCTGGCCCTGTACACTGGTAGCTAGAGAGTACCTCAATAACTAATCACAGAGTCAATTTAACAATTAACAATAGCTTTGAAACAATGACAAAAAGAGGCACTTGGGCCCACTTAACCTCAGCTGCCTGTCAAGCTGTCCAGGCATTTGAACCTTAAGTACCAATCACGATCCCCGGCTTGTGAGACAGTCAGAGATGAGCCACGCCTCAGCAGGAGGGAACCAATTGCGTACAGAGGACCACACATCCTATCAAGCATACAAATCACACTACAAGAAAGGTTAAACACACTGGGCTGGCTTCGGCGGTGGCCGTAAGACCATGTAATTTACTCCAGAGGCATTTAACCTGAAGCCTTAGCTGCAGAGAGAGTTTACCAACCTCTTATTTAAGAATGAACATTTGATGATGAATTAACATTTAATTAACTCTCAAGCATTAATTAATTTATAATCTAATCAAAGTTTAATTCTAAAATGAAGGAACACTGTCATATTTTATATTTAGCATTGCAAAAAGATGCCATTTTGCTTGTCTGTCTCACATTGTTTCTTCATAAGAGCCTTTTTATGGTGAAGATTGGCAATAATATTGTACAGGTGACAAAAATATGTAAGCTATCTATGAAGCAGAAAAGTCTGCTTAACTCACCAGATGCAGAAGGATAAATTAACCATCAATGGGACAAGTTCACTTCGCAGGTTTGGATTAAACATGCATCCACATTATCTATCCATTAAAACATCCAACTAGACATGTTCCTTTGTAGTCTTCCTCTGTAAAGTTTGAAACTCTCTGTGAAGGTATTTCTGGAAAAGCGTTGTCTTTCTTTATTCCTTTTCTCAGAAAATTATCACAAAGGCATGTAATGGACATTTCACGGTACATTTCCTTAATTAAATTTGCAGTTGTGCAAGACATCTTTCCTCCTAATGCTATTTTTGCAACCAGTTTGAGCACTTTTCACCACCATCGAACCTTCAGTTACAGCTCTGGAAGAAAAAGTCCATATGTGAGCTGATGATATTTTAACCTATCAAGGTGCCCGCACATGAACAACAATATATATCGATATGGGTGTGTGTGTGTGTGTGTGTGTGTGTGTGTGTGTGTGTGTGTGCGTGTAATATTATGGGAAAAGACCGTAAAAGTAAGTATTCTATTCTATTTTTTTTTTTTTTTTTTTCAAAATGCCCATAAACCAGAGGGCCACACTTGGTTGGTGTAGTGTGATTGTCCACTGATGGTGATGCAGGAATGAATGTATGTGTAAATGGACAGTAAAGTGTGTGTCAAGAATGAAAGGGTATTATTATGTCTATAAATCTCTGTTACATGGGTGTATAAAGAGCTGTGGCCAAGTAGGTCACGGAAATCAATGACTGGACTAAAGACTGCTATCAGCGTGTGTTATCATTAGAAAGAATGCATGAGGTAAATAGCTAATGGAGACAGAGACTTTATAGTGGAGCACACCATGATGGTCATTTCTCGTCGTGACAATGTCTCTCTTTCTCCCCACACCTGCATTCTTCCACAGAAGACACAGGGAAAAACTCCAGGCTCATTTCTCTGAGAGCCGCAGCCTGAGGGACTGCAGTGTGAACGCCTCTGGCCTCATGTCCAAATCTACTCCCAGGCTCCAATACAGCCTCCAACTCCAAAAGGTAAGTCTTAACCTAGTATTGATTTATTTCCAGTCATGTCTTTATCATCATTATGATCATTTTCATCTTAATATGTATAGTACTTCTTTAGTTTAGAGTGTCTGACAGGATGATGTACGATGTGTGTCTTAATAGTATCTCTACTGGCTGAAGCCTTTTGTTCACACTCGTATCTGACAGGCTGAGAGACAGTGGCAATTTAGAGTTTCAAATAAATGCATTGTGTGTTAAACAGGAAAAATCTGCTTGTCATGTTCACAATGACAGTTTCCTGTTACAAATTGCAGATTAGAAATTCTGATCCATGGCGTGTAGTGGGTCCTGAACTCACAATGCAAGCACAGCATCAAAACTGCATAGTAGACAAATAATGTTAAATGGCACTTTACTAGTATTATTTTTCTCCTGAGAATGGCAAAACTTTATTAGTGGTGCATTCACTTGCTGTATGCAAATGGAAATTCCTTCTCTTGACATTTGTAACCCTCAACTCAGCTCAGGAATTGAAAAGAAAAAAAGTTGTGTGATTAAGGTATTGATTAATGAAGAAACACAACACTGAAACATTTTGGAGAGAAACGGTAGGAGCCCAAGGGAAAGAAGTCTAATTTTGGCAGCTATTTCTCACAATGAAAAATCCCACAGACAAACCTCTGCTTTAAGTGAAAGGAAATGGCAGGGTGTCGACATAAAAGAAAAAAGTAGCTTGAAATTGATTAAAAGCCACCACGGCCCGCAGTGGCAGACACTGCTGGAGAGAAAACTGACCCAGACATTCATAGCAGAGCGCGTGGAGGATGTAGAAGACACTGATCAGGCCGATGTTTCCACAGAATCCCAAGGTAATTGAAGCCTAATGCACACTTATGAGCTTCTCATCAAAGGAGTGCAATTGCTGTAACGCATTAGCACTCTTCTGAATACGCCCTCTTTGTTTGGTGTTCGAAGAATGATCACATAGTGTCTGCACATTTTATCTTCATAATAAGATGCTATGTTGTTGTTGTCTTTGTTGTTGTTTGGTGTGCATTTTTCTGTCATTGTTTAAGGAAGTTACACGCATTACTGATTTTCTATCATACGCATGTGCTAATGTGCACCTGCTCTTTATAGATGTGAAAATCTCCAGGTGTTACTGACACTCACAAATTTCGAGAACATAAATAAATACTTCACAACTTCTGCAATTTGCATGACTCTCACTTAAATATGTACGCATAAAGGAGGAAATAGGGTGGTACGCCTGTTTGATAACCAACACGTTTGTCTAAGACACAAATGTATTTGTTGTTGCCTGAAATTCCTCATTCAAGTTCAGCCTTGTTCTGTCATTTATGTGTTCCCAAATGAGGCCTGTACTGAATCTCTTCAATAATGCAACAGTGTCTATTGTCGCCCGCTGAAACAAAAAAACCCTCAAGCCAGCCCCACCCACGGACCTGCAGTTGAAATTAGGGCTTCGAGCACTTGACAGCAAAGTAGTCGTACAACATTTGATGTAAATGTTGCTGCTATTAAGTAGCTGTGTTAAATAAAAAAAACTCAAATTCAAATGACTTTCAAATAAGACAGAAAACACAGCACAACCCTCCACTGCCACCCAACTAGTCTCAGCACATCGGAGTCCAGTTTAATGCATTTCAGTCGGACGCAGGCCAATCGTCCCATAGCACAATAGCAGGCTATTATATTAACAACATGGCGATGAGAATGTGGTGACAGGATTGTATGAGAGCTCAGCATGAAGTGATGCCCTGTATCCAGCCACAAAATGCTTTCAGAGCTGGACACAGGGAGGAGGCCAAGAGGAAGGCAAAGACAAAAATAAAAGACAGCAATAACAACACAGAAACACAAGCTGTAATAGAACAGTGGGAAGGAAGCTTAAGGTGGGATGTTAAACATCACCTATAAACACTCACAAGGGGCATGAGCTGAACAGACCAGGAAAAGATTAACAAGCGAAACCTATTTTTCCACAGATTTGACACAGCAACCCCCAGACCACTGCTTCTCTCCACCCACTCCCTCAGCTTTCAACTGTCTAGGGAGAGGACATGTGCTGTGAGTGGTGCAGTCCTACAAGTTCTCTAGGTTTTATGTAAAGGATGAGTTGGACTGACAAAATGGAGAAAAAAAAAACACTCCGAGGAAGAACAGAGCAGAGTGTTCCAAAAGAGGCTCAAAATGTTCGCCGCAAAGTATTCGGCATGGTTTTCTTCTGTGTGCGTTTGAAGCAGTAAGGTGGAGGATGAGTGCAGTGAGCTGTGAAAGCAGGCTGGCTCTGTCGAGGCAGGTGCAGAGGGGACGATGAAACTAAAGTCCATTTTGGTCAGTGTCTTCCTTATCGTCTCTATGATAAACTGAGGTGCCGCTCGAGTATCTTTAACCTCCCCAAAAACATGTCAACTCCCTGAACTCAGATATTATAGACCAAGACGTTTTCTCTCCGGGTTTTTGCTGAGTAGCAATGCAAAGAGTTATACAATAAATGCTGACATCATTGTTATACATTGCTTTCTGCAGCAAGGTCTGAGCCAAATCAGGTTACTAAACCCGTGGCACCTTTTTAAAATAGACACCAGGGCACCTGCCCTGCCTCTATACTTCACAGCCCTGCACTATTATGTCCGACTTCTTTGCGCACCTGCCCTGGCTCGTGCAGCATTTCTACATATGTATGTGTCTCTTTCATCTGTCATCGCAAATACCTGTAAAATTTAGCACATCTGGAAAAAAATCCTGTGCATATGTTACCTCCATCTGTGATTGTGATTTTAAATAGCCTTGTGGATTCAACACGCTCCTGCACTTAACTCTAAATACCTATTATATATGAGTCATATTGCATAGTGTGACTTCTTTCAAGGCACTTTTTAAGGGAAAGGAAACCAAAAGAAGAATGTGAATGTAATTGAAGAGTTAAATGCCTCCCATGCCTCTGAGTGTTTAATCAACACCTCTGTGGCAAAAGGAGTGTGTGTCAAATAAAAAGAGATGGGTTACACACCCATGGGACACACTGCACTGAAACAGACATGCACCAACATGAAGGAATAGGGGCACACAGGCTGGGAAGACAAGACTAGAAAAACTCAATTCCCTTCAGTCTGAAGCTGGAGGTAACTAACTAGTCTTACTTTAAGAAGAGAGTGGGTAGCCCTCAGGTATGAGGCAAGGCGGTATGAATACTTCATGGCAGTAGAGAACAGTAAGGGCCACAGAACAGAGCCTTGTGTACGGAAATCCACAGAAATGTATTTTAATAAAAGCCACAGGGTGGTGTGCCACAGGGCTGTGTTCTGTTACACCAAAGTCAATATTACTCTCAGCTCATGTGGTGTCACAGACACAGCGTCCTCTTCTACAAGACAATTGACAACATTTAAATAATAAATAAACACTCCTTTAGAGTATTTTCATATTAAGAGAAAGTTTAAAATATCAGGTTTATGAAAAAATATGAGATTCATGTGCATGAAACTGTCTTTTGAAGACGTGTGTTTATATCATACTGTAGCTTTAAAAAAAAAAAAAAGCCCAGTCCCGTCAGAGAATTAACCAGGATGCCAGTATGAACAGTAAATGCGGGATGAATATTAGCAACTTGTTCAGTTAGTGTTGTGACAGAAGCTTCCGCAGGTAGCTCCATGATTAATAAAAGGGAAAGGCCAGTGCAGCTTGAACATTAATAATGCTGTCAACAGTTACAAACTCAATGCTAATGTGCATGTCAGTGCATAATTCTAAAACAAGTGATTCACATTTTGGTCTTGTAGAGCCAAAACTGCGTCTGCTAGCAATGGTAGTCACGTTGACACATTGCTCTGTTTGAGCAGTAAACTACATATGCCGGTGGTTTGTTCTGCTGCTAACCCAACGAATGTCCTTCGTGAAGAATGGTCAAATGTCCCATTATGCAGAGTTCAGGACATGTGATTTGATGGTAATCCAAGGAGGATTAATGCTGCTCTGAATGCAAAGGTTTGCCTGTCTCCTTGTTATGTAGTTGATAGTCAACATATTGACAGATTTGTTCTGTGTTTTCCCTCTGTTTCCCCTTGAAATAAAGTGGTATAAAACAAGGCAAAAAATGAGATAGGAGCAAACAAGCAAAATGGGTTATGGCATGCAGGTCTGCCATTGTCTTCCACAAACTATTTATTTTATCCCCTGACATCGATATCATCCTCTGGGAAAGTTTGCCACAGTAATTGTTCCAGAAAGTGAGGCTTAGACCTGCAGGGTATATGAGAGGGTGGCCAAAATGATCCTATTTTCTTGCACAACTGGTTTCCAGCAGTAACAGCTCCCTCTGGGAGTCAAGGGTGTAAGGGAGAGAAAGAGGCTTATCAGGCGTGAGCACCCTGAACTGGCTCCAAGTCACATGCAATTGCTTTAATGATGGTAAAATCAGACAGAGAGAAAGGGCAGCGCAGGAAGTACTGTAACTGGAATAACAGAATTATCTCATGACTTAGTGCCTCACACGGGGGGTTCTTGGGGCATCCGTGGTCGCTGTGCCAGGGCTCTGTCTGGGGCCTGTTGTGAGATAATGGTGTTAATTTTGATAAGAATAAAGGGAAAGAATTGAGGGGGGAAATTCTTTAGGAAACCATTAATATAATCTTGTGTGGGATTAATTCTTTAGTGCAGCGGGAGTGTTATGAGGGCCATGGTGGAGTTTATTCACAAAGTGTCCCCTCCTAATCTGCAGTTTAAAATGTAAAGTGTAATTAAAGACACTCTGCTGCACTAAGGGGGATACATCCTCAACCTGACTGGGGACTTAAACCTGAGTGGGGACTTGCTACTAAACCCCATACAGTATCCGCTGCATTAAGCATTACACCCTGATCTTATTCCTGTGTTGACTTAGATAATCCCTCACACCTGACCATCTTGTTTTTGATTGTTACAACAAATGAATCCAAGCTAAACTGTAATAAAGGAGCTTCATGTTTGTGTCTTTCTCATAGCCTGAGGATAATACCGAAGATACATCCTGAAGCAACAATTACCATGTTTTACGGCTCACTGTACCCACTATTGTTCTTCATGTTTTGCAGAGCTGCCGTTCTCACGGATCATCTGTTAAGGGCAGCAGCGTGGCGGCAGCAGGCACATCAACAGTAGCGCCACCTATTCTCAGCAGAGCGCTGTCTAAAGGGAAACGCTTCAGGTGACAATGTGACATCCTCTTATTTCCTGTCTCATATCGTTCACCACATCCAGATATTAGAGGCAGCCAAGTGAGAAATGTAATCATCCTGCAATACGGTAGAAAATATAGACCTCCAAATGATAAACAGATCTTTTGTAAAATTGTAAGAAAGATTTATGGTGATTATAATTTGGGGCCACTATGTTAATATAAACCTTGGATATATAGTCAACACCATAAGCTTTGCCTGTGTGCATATTCTTAGTTAGAATCTGACGTTTTATAGGAGGCTTATTGGTTTGGCTAGGTTAATTAAATGAATTACCGTCTCTCAAAATAGTTAGGAATGAAGATGTCTATATTTACATGGCATGTCCAGTAAATTGGGCAAATGTGTGCTCAGGCAGAAGTGACTTCTTGCACACTGATAGGGAAGAGGAGACGTCCTCTGTTTAATTAATATGCAGAGTTAAACATTGGTTCAACCAAATTCCTTTCATGCCATCCTTCGAGTGACAGATGATTCAACAAAATGAACAACACAGGGATGTGGGTATAGAGCGTGCTGCGTGTTACAATCACCCTATGTGGGATGTTTACAGGAAAGCTTCATTTGCTTTGATGATATGGGTGCGCGCACACTATGACAAGTTAATGACATTCAGCCACACAGCGTGCAAGAAGTCGTTTCAGAAAAATGTTTTCCCCTTTGCAGCTATTACACTCATTGTTTGTAAATCTGTGGGATAAATGTCTGCCTTTTACTTGATCTGATGGTGTTGAGCAGCATTGAAAGCCACTCTGGATAAGAGAGCAGGCTGTGCATAAGGCTCCACACATTTATTTGAAGTCTCATTACACTGCTGTGCGCATTAGACAAATTAACCGTTATGCAGTGAGGAGATACAGTACAGTCAGGATGTACCGACTCGTCCTGGCTTTATATTCTCTACAGTGTAATGCAGGTGCTTCACGGAGGGCAGCTGACAGTCAATCATGTGTTCAGCTTGTTCTCAGAGGAGGCAGACGAGAACTTGACTGTGATGGATGATGTTCAGATGCTTTCAGCTATTGACCTGAGAGAAGTGGAGCACATTTGGAGCGGTCAGGAGAAATGCTCCATAAAAGCATGTCAATATGTGCCATCAATATTGCTGCAGAAGGTTAACTGAGTAGCATAAGATTTAGCACTGGGTATGAGCATGTGCAGATGGATTCACATGCCCGAATGCACAGCTTATCTGTTGAACTGGGATTTTGTGAAAACAATGTAAATGTCACATAAATCACTAAATAGATATCACACATAAAGATTCAAAAACATATATGTTTTAGGCTGTACAAAGGTGTTTTGAGATAAATGCTAACTTTAGCATGCAAACATGCTCAGAATGACATCCTAAAATCCTGTTGTTTAGCAGATTTAAAGTTTACCATGTTCACCATCGTAGGTTAGTTTTGGCTTGCTAACTTTAGTTAGTTAGCACTAGACACAAAGGGCATCTTAGGCTGATGGGAATAGGTGTTTTGCTGGTATTTGGCCATTAATGGTGTTAATTTCCCCAAGTGGGACAATAAAGAGTGACCTTGACCCTCGGTTAACTTCAACTAAAATGCTTGACGTCATTGTGACGCTAGAAGAAAAGCCAGGGGATTATAAAAATCCATAGACTGAATGTCTTTAAAAGATAATTCAGTCTGGACCAAAGACAAACATCCCTCGAGCCATGTGGCTAGTATTTAAGAATTAAAACTTTCCCTCTCTGTTGCTTGTTGTACACATGTCAGTGGGGAGAACTGAACAAATCCATCATTTTGAACCAATCATTTCCAATTTGGATAAGTTCTGAATGAACTGACCAGCACAGCTCCTTCTGTTCCGCCTGTTCTCAAGCATATTTCCGAGTTGCTTTGCCAGCAAAATCTGATGGAAATAACACCGTCCAAGTCAATGTATAATCATCACACTGCCAGTAGTCAAAACGTTGTTGTCATTTGTGCTATTGTTGGAATTTGATCAATCCCCAGATCCCGTCGTCATAATTGGATTATAAGGAAATTGTAGGCTAATCAATATTCTCAAATTGAGTCAGTGAAAACATGCATATATTAGAAGTGCTGTGTTGTTGTGTCCTGCTGGTTCTGTGGGTAAGGGTGTTTATTCTTGTCACGTGTCATCCTCCTCTGTCTCCCAGTGTTTTCTGCCTCTCTCTCTCTCTCTCGTATGTCCAAAAGATGGCACAAACAGAGAAAAACTTAATGAAATACGTGCTGGATTACTCTCACATCCAGTATTACCCATTTAACATCAGGAGGTTGTACTTTTTTTTTATTGTAATTGTGAAGATAAACAGCTGCCTTTCAGTTTTAGACCTTTAACATTCAATAACTACAACAGCCTGGTGATTTTGTTCACAAAATCATATTTAAATTTTTTCCAGCTTTCAGTTAATCCTAATTAAAAAATCAGCATGCTAATAGCGAACAAAACTGACATAATTCAGCTTTATTCATGTAAACTTTTTACAACATCAGTCGATGCGGACGTTCATGCTGGCGAAGACTAGGGCCAACATTAGCCATGCTTATTGTTCCACAGCCACGGACATTTGGGAATTATTATAGCTGATTATTTTTTACACAGGGGTCCAGTCAGCTATCAATTAATAACCAGATGTGTACTGGACTATTTAGTTTACTGCCTGTATTAAAGGGAATGGGGGAGTTCAGTTGAAGGACAAGCTAAAAAAAATCTCAAGGTTTGAATATCTTGATTAACATTTAAACACAGTCCACCACTTCATACAGAGTCTATTTTTAATGTGTCACTGCCGCAATGCCAAATTATTCAAGAGCCAAAATCAAGTTCGGAGAATGTTTGTTGCTGATTTGTGTTCAGTGCTTCAATGCAAACAAGTTTTTCACCCAGCACTAATAATGTTATAAAAAGATTTTGTGGTTCAGTTAAACTAACACAATCAAGTGACCTGTTGCCCACAAAGGAAAGAGTAGCAGGTGATCGACAAGGCAGCTACAGTGCTGAAATGTATTCAAATAAACCCAAAATCTGTATTTCCTACTCCCACACTGCCGTGGGAGTTATTTGTTTTTGCACGATATGCACGCATATGGGATTGCAATATAGTGCAGTATAACTTTGATTCACATTAGATGTCATGTCTTTATTGCTGCAGACGTGCAGGGATCTGCTTTAAAGTTGACCACTTGCTGCCAACAGAACAATTAAAAACAGGGCGTCTGGGCAGGAAGCCGGGTTCTAAAGATCCTTGATGGCAGCAGGATAGCGATGTATTCTGGTCATTTTCATGTGGGGTATCGGAAATATTAGCATGCTAACAGGCTAAACTAGTGAACCTAGCAAACCTGCTCATCATCAGCATGTTAGCATTGTCACTAATGTTAGCATTTAGCTCAAGTACGTCCTCACAGAGCTGCTGACTCTTGAGTCAAATCCTTCTCTCTATTTTCTCCTATTTGATTGTGCCATGCCAAATGATTTAATGTGAATGTAATTTGTATTGCTTATTGGTGAATTACTCTTTTCACAACCCCAGTCTGACGCTTACACTTCAATACCAAGATTATTAATGCACTGAGTCAACTGAATGTGAAATGTGATGCTTCTTTTCCACTCAAGCGTCAAACAGAAAGGTCAATCCAGTCCAGTCCATCATATCAATGAGCACAGGAGATGAGATGCGTTTAATACAATAAATAGATTAGTGAGCGCTGTTTGAATTCATGCAACGTTTGTAAACTATAGTGTTAAAACTGTGATATTCCCTTCTGGTTACAGGAGTAGTTCCCTTTCACTCAGTCCTGCCCAACAACGGAGGGAGACCAGTTACTTCAGGACCCCACCCATCTCGAGAGGGAAACACAAAATATCGACCAATCTCATTGATGGATCCAGAGTGAATGGCCACGTCTACAAACACTTGCAGGAGGATGAGCCAACAGACATGGAGTCCATAAGAAGGTGAAACTTTGACTTTCTCTTTCGATAGTTTTGTTGTGTTTGTTTGATCCCTCAAAGAGGAAATTCTCTTTGCCCCTTTCCACGCTGATGTCAAATAACCGGTTCAGTGACACTGGCTAGACTAACTGAGGTTAAGTTGGAGTGGCAGAAGGATAATTTGGGGGAAAAAATGAGTTTATGACTGAAATCCCCGCAGTCCACATCCATGAACTAGCTTGATGAAATCTGATCCAGGGAAATAAATGAGATCTGCTGAGCCCTCCTTCAACTGAGACTGTCACAATTAATTTGGAGAACACACTTGATCCCGACTGCTCAACACTATCATGGTGCTGGGGAAGTCCAGGAAATTAGTCTGTGTGTAATCCTCCATACACTTGGTACACTTGCCACTGGGTTGTTGCTGTGAATGAAGATGTGATTTACCTGCAGGGTTTTATCAGGGTTAAAAATACAACGACACCGCCAAAGCTAATTACCAGATGATGCACCAGTTCACAGGAATTTCTAGATGTCCAGAATGGGTTGATATTGGCTAACGCTTGAGTGTTATGTATAAGCTTTGTGGTTAACACATGAAATAAATAATTACATTTGTTGTAATGTACAAGCTAAATATGAAGCCATATTGGCTGGCTGCAGCCTTCTAGAACAAGACTACAAATTGCAAAGAATTAATTTCAGGCATTGACACATCTTAAATTCTCCTCCTTATGCTCATCCTGGTGTCAAGTAAGGACAGGGAGTTGCCCTATTTCATGGCTATCAGAAGTGAAGCACAGCTACTGGCGCTGTTTCAGGAGGCTTTAGAAGCAGGGAGGACTTTTGCCAGAGACACTTCTCGCCAGTTGGCGATCTGGGGGCTTAAAATAACTCACACATTTTAAAAGTACAGTCAGATGATCATCGCTGGCATGGGTTTAAAAGAATAGCTTGAAATAAAATCATGTCTGACACGTTTGTTATCAAAGGGGGATGTTCACCTCATGTCTTCAAGGAGGGAGGAGATGATCCATGTTAAGACAAAGTATTTCTGTTAAGACTTTTCTTTTTGCCTCAAAGATCTTCAGATTATGAATCTGATTGATTGTTTTGTAACACGTCGCAAAGCTGGAAAATATTTATCTTTCACTGTTGACTGAAAAGCTTGTTTTTCTAAGTCGAGTCGTGCATAATGTTAAGCGGTTCTCTTCAACTAGTAACAATAAAAACATTTCATTATTTTAGGATTTATTTAAGGATGCAGAAGAGAGCATCTTTAAGCCTGAGTAAGGCAGTCCTATTTAGCATATACGACTCAGGAACAGCCTAATTTGCTGTCAGTGTGTGCAACTTGAACGATGGCACTGTTATCAGAAAACGTCTGTCGTTAAAGCAGTAGTGTCCCTCGTGCATTCCACACACTTAAAAGTGCCAAGCAATGTTTCTATTAGCATGCCAACCTGATTGAGCACTACAGTGGCTTGTAAGATGCACTGCAAGCTGCCAAACTCTTTATGTGACCTATTTCCATAATTTACATTTTTAAACAAAGCTCCATGGAGCTCAGCAGTTCTTTCAAATGGTTGTGCGGGGAGATCCTCCAGGAGCATAGCAGTTTCCCTCTTAACACACAGAATGACAAATAAACAAACTACTAAAGAAACGAATGAGACTTCTATTTTAAAATGACAAAGGCAAAATCTGTAAGCTATAGGCAATTTAACCTAACACAGCTTTCTCAAGTCTTTAGGAGAAGAGCTGAGGGTCTCTAATCTTCTCTGGGCTAAGATTGCGTTTGTACAGTTAAACAATTTAGATCTCATTATCCATTGATAATTCCCTCGTAGATCCATAAGTCGAGTATATTGCGCTGGCCTTCAGGAGGTTGAATTGACGTATTTCTGGACATAACAGCTATACAACAAGCTACCAAGCTTACACAGCCCCCTCCTCCACCTCCTCCTCCCCCTCCTCCAGCCCCCTCCTCTCCCTTGTTGCCATGGATACACTCTCTCATCTCTGGAAATGAGAAATGGGAGGTGGAAAGGAGAGTGAGAGAACGAGAGAGGGGTAGGTGAGGAAAGGAGGGAGATTGTGCAGAGATGATGAGTGCAGCGAAGGAAACATGGAGGCACAGAGTGCAGTAGAAGGTGTTCGAGGCGACGACAGCAAACAAACATGAGAACACTCCATGTTTTCCATTTTGAGACAACAAATCCCCGCAGAGTATTGTCAGTTTCATTATCCAGTGTCAAAACATATATTTACTTATCAAAGATAAGGACAGAATTGTCGGTAAATTTGCTACGGGAGTTATTTTTAGATGTGTTTTGATCTGCCGGATTTACCTCCAGCTTGCATTTGCCCTTCTAATACCAAGGGAGGAATAGGAAAGAAATTCAATTATTTAAACTTGGTTATGCTGCAAACAGTCTCTGAAGGCTGACAATAACACTGGCTGTCTCCTAAGGCTCCAGGGTGATTCTAAATGTGAATTGAGTTTTCAGTAACAATATTAACTCTTGTGCACATTCAACTCATATACAAACTTGCCCACTTGAGTCTGGATACGTTTCCCTGCTCTCCTGTATTATTTTCATACTGAACATGATGCCTTTCAAGCTTGTCGGCACTGTTCCGAGATAATTCCCTCATACTTGGTGGCAAGATGCATCAGCATGCAAACATGCATGCTGAGACTCTCACACCCACGAACAGGACTAGCCCCTATTGTCCCATTATAAATCCGTCAGACTAGATGTATTCTGTTGGATTATGTAGTCGAAATTAGAACACACATGTTCAAGGAGACACATTTTTCCACATCCTCCCACAGGCCGGGGTCAGGCTGCTGTGTTTCTAAAGCCTTAAATCTCTGATAAGGCAGTCAAGAGAGAAGGCATTTTTCAGTTCATGCAGCAACAATATGGACTGCTTATGTCGAGGATTATAAATAATTACACAAGATTACGAAAGAACAATACCTAAATAATATTTTTCTCGGTGCAAGATTAGTTTTTTTGTACAGACCACTGAGGGGAATGAAATCGTAAAAAGCAGAATGGAATGGCCACTTTTATCTCCATATTCTATATTTTATTCCTCTTAGGAAATGACTGTCTCGGACTAAAAGGTCACAATTTAAATGACTTGGTCTCTCTCTCTCTCTCTCTCTCTCTCTCTCTCTCTCACACTGCCATTTCTATTCTTTCTTCTGCCTAAAGGTGTGATTCTGCCAGCGGAAAGGTCGGCGCCCTCCTCAGCAGGACGTCACTCTCTCACTTCGCAGCCAGAAAGGGATGGACCGAGGTCCCATCCACCCGTCTGGATAAGGGAACAACCTACCTTCCACCTTCCCTGCGCACCCGTTCTGTGCCCATCATTCCCTCCCTGCAAGCATGTGACCTCGAGAATGTGGACACGAGTGAGCGGAACCAACGGGCGCTCCTCAGGTGGCACCCCGCGTTGGCTGGAAAGACAGCGGTGCCCGGGAGCGGTTCTCCGTCTTCGCCCTGTGAGAGTGTCAGGCTGGCGCCTGGTGTTATGCCCAGCAGTGTAAGCCCTCCTGCCACCATCATCGTTACACTGGGGTCGAAGAAGAATCTCAGCTCCGCTCAAACACCCTGCTCCTTTGAAATTACAGTGGAACTCGAGCAGGAATTAAAACAGAAAAGCCTCTCCATCCCCATGAAAATGTCCGGCTCTCAAAGCGAGATCCACCACGGTGGCACAAACACTCTCGAGGCTGGGACTGTGCAGGAGTCAGAGGGGAATTGTGTCCAATGTTCAGCCAGAGTTCTGCACACAGGCGGTGGGACCAGAGGTTTGAAGGCAGCAGGCCAAAGAGAAGCCCAGGGACAGTGCCAAGGTCAGACGTCCCTCGTGTGCGGAGGCGCACACTTCTCCTTGGCCAGCAAAGGGCCCAGCTGCAGAGGAACTGGAAACGCTTATGCCAGGCCCTCTGCAAGCTGATTGGATTAACTCTGTAAAGCTTCAAAGACACTGTATTCAATAACTGTATACCTTTACTGGTGGCACAGGATGGTTAGCAGGTGGAACCATCTGTGAGGCCACACGGACCAATAACAGAAGGCCGTCAATTTTGATGTAACATGAACAGATTGAACTGCAGTCAAAAAAATACTGACATCTAATTATAAAGAAGAAGAGACGAGCAAACGCACATTGTGAATAAATGTGACTCAATAAGGAAAACAAAACCATGACTTGAGTGGGAGCTTGACTTAAACAGTGTTTGGAAAAAAATGCCACTATTTAAACGGAGCTTCTACTTAGAAACCAAAATAGTGTGTCATCTCTATGTTGTTTCTCTATTGTAAAGAAATGAAATTATATATGTCATATAATATATGTCATATAGACATATATATATATTTGACATACAATTGTGACAAAATAAAGACTAAGATAACAGTGTTAATGAAGGGCTTTGTTCATCTCAATCCATTTTTATTACATGTGAAGAATGTCTGTGCTTGTGTCTTAGATATACTGAATAATCCATATAAATACCAAAGATGTTCAAATCACATCTGACATAGAATATGCCTATATGGTGGGCCGTCAGGGCCAGCTAAGCGTTCTCTGCTGGCCTAAACAGAATCACAAAGTTATAGCTATTTTATAATTTAATAATTTTTCACAAATACACTACATGTATTATAATTGTTTTCCCCATTAGCTTATTTTGTCATTGCACAGCTCCCGTCTTCCTCTGTTGCTCTGCTTCCAGCCTGCAGCGCTGCTTCCAGCACAGCTTGTTTTAAGGAGAGCTTTTAGCCTATCAGATTAAGCCTCTATTTCTCTATGTAAGGAGAGAGGCCCGAGGTCCTCTAGGTAGACTTTGCAGTTTAAGTAAATAGGGACGATATTGTTGATTGTCATAGTCTTCAACCAATCAGATCTTTAGTTTTACATGTTGGGCGTATTCTTTGATGTGCCACTGCTACCCAGGTAGCCTCCTAAGAACGTCTGCATTAACGTGCGCCGTGATTGGTCAGTGGGCCAGCGTGACTTTCATTCAACAGAAAGCTAGCTAGCAGATTTTAGTGTTTAGTAAGAGTTCAGGTTGAAACATATGTAAGAAGTTATGACATTTTTAGTGTTTTGCTTGGTGTAGATTTTTTATTTTTTTTTACCTAGCTTTGTTTTTTTTAACACTCAATGGCTGAAGGAGGAGGAGAAATGGATTTGTGAGTTACTGACTTTGTTAACAAAGAAAGGAGGATGGACTTTGTCTTTAAGTGAACAGCAGCTTTGGTAAGTTAACTGCTTTTGTTTTTTTACATCTGCAGTAGCGTTTCTACTGCGTTAATTTGTCTGTCGTGTCGTTTTTATGAATAATATGAATGGCTCGTGCTCTAGCGCTGCAGCGTTGCTGGATTGATTTGTTGCTTTGTTGTCATATAAATATATGTGACTGGTTCTTGTGAGTTTGTTCTTGTCATTGTGTTAATTACATTGATTTGGACTATATGCATTGTCCGTTAATTACGAAGCATCCCGTCATGCGCGGGGTTATTGTCCGGACAATTGAATCCGTCCGGGCTGTTGTTTTCTTTAACAAAGCAAGAATGATGGTCTGGAAAAATGGGGATTGCGTGGCGATTGCTTTAGCCCTGTCTGCATCAGTAGGGAACAGCCAAACGCTGTGGGGAGAGTTCGTAGATTGTGTGCCGCTGTTGTTTCCCCGCTAAGCTAGTTTAGCTTTGCCTCCCTGAAGACACGTGCGGTGCTTCAGCTGTTTTTTGTTATTGTTCCGGGTTCAAAAGGTCACACAGCCCGTTGTCTGTTACGTGAGTGCAGTCCACCGAAAACATTATATTTCCCACAATTTAAGCTTCTACTTTTTGCAAATGCAATAGTATTATTCAAACGTATTGTTCGGTTCGTAAGCCTCATACCGAATGGTTTAATACCAATACGTGTATTGTTACACCCCTAGAAACAAATAATAACCGTAGCTGTGGCGTCATAATGAGCTTATTAGGAGCTGGCTCAAGTGTAGTAGGACAGCACAGAAGGCCCTGGTATAAAATGCACGGCCCGCCACTGCATATAGGTTAGGGTGGATTTAATATCAGGTCTCCCTTTATCTCCATGGCAACAGGCACCTGTAGAATGTACTGGAATTTAATCACGCACCTGTTTAGCTATCCCCCATACCCCGACCCTAAAAACAGCCACACTAATTAGGTAAGCTTTTTTTTGTTTTAGATATAGGTAGCTGTTCTTTAGGTGTGTGTGTGTGTGTGTGTGTGTGTGTGTGTGTGTGTGTGTGTGTGTG
>NW_022280034.1:8490537-8516285 GCF_004355925.1 Anarrhichthys ocellatus
GTGTGTGTGTGTGTGTGTGTGTGTGTGTGTGTGTGTGTGTGTGTGTGCCTGCCTTTTTTGGGGGGGACAAAATGAGGAGAGTTGCACATCCCTATAATGTAAATCCGTACATTTGAGTGTCTCCATGTAAGGAATTTGAGTCAATGTAATGTCCTCTAAAGTGATCCATTGGGGTTAATGAGAGTCAATAGTTTAAACGGAATGAGAATCTTCTACTTTATTCTCAAGTTTAGAACTAAAACAATGAAGGTAAGAACTGAGCGGAGGATAATAGATAAATCTTTGATGATGGAGTATTAACTGTGTATGTGAAGAAAAGGGTATTTCAGTCTGTACTCCTTATTTCCCATGATGCACTTTATAATATACCCATAGGGCTATAAACGCAAAAGAAGAAAAGAAGATCAACTTCACTGTTCTGAATTATAACAATGGCCATGAGGTTTCTGGATGGAAATGAAGCCAGCCGAGTAACAATTCTTTATTTATGCCTCATTTATGTCCAATTCAGTATCTGCGTTTCCTCCCTTTCAGGTTGGCAAAGACTGCTGGCGAGGTAAGTTGTACAGGACTTACAAATGGGTATTATTGAGACTTCTTCATCACTACTCTGCAGAATAAAACCATCTTGAGTCTATAAGAAGGTTTTTATGAAGATTAAAATGAACTTCATTGATCTCAGAGAGGAAATTGTGCCCAGGCAGCTGCAAAGGAGAGATAAAATTACCATTAATAGAAAATATTTAGGATTCTAAATGCATACAGTGACTGTTGGCTAGACATAATTCACCACACATTTCACAGAGTTTTCCTATATTAACAAATTTGCATACTGTATTTTTCCTGCGGTGCAAGACCACATAGGTGTGCAAATACAGAAGAGTGTCAAATTAAATGAAAATTATACTTTTTATGGTGGAACTGGAGATAAAATGCAAACACTGAGCACACTCTCCCCTAATTGCTACTCCCATGTTTAACTGGTCTTAGTTGATATTCATACGTGAACAAAAACTTCACATAATAACGTGAACAATAACCTCACATAATAACCAACGTGATAGCACCCCATAAAATATGACACATGGCCCTCCTGCGTCAAGAAATATATGAACAAATGTCCTCTTATTTTGGTTTGTATCCTCGATATGTTTTGGTTTTTTTTAGCACCCATTGATTTCTGATTCACCAGTGTTTTCTTGTTTTTGCTCTTCTCTTAGGTGAGAGAACATTTTGTGAGTGGTTGAAAGCACTCTTACCGAAAAAATCATCTTATTTTTACAGTCTACAAATTGTTTGAAACATGTTTTAAATTTGAGGACATGAAAATGTTTGTCAATCTCATATAATCAAATCTAGATGGTTTTATGTTTTGGAGTAATTATAATGATTGGATCATTAAATTTGTGGGCTAAAGAAATACTTTTGATCCCAATTGACAATCTACAATGCTTTGGCCATTCAGGCCTTTCAATTTCCAGTAATGCCAGTTACTGACTTTGTTGAAATTTATGTAATAGTACCTTCATTTCACTACTGCTGAAGTTCTTTTTTCAGTCTTCTTTGGTGGCAACTCTTACAATCTTAGGCATGTGCCAGAGTATTTGCACACGGCACAACACCTGCCCTAACATCGTGTTTAGGGGGCGTTACCTATGCTAATAATAAACAATCGGCCACACGCCCCTCTAATTTATGAGCAAGTGGGATTCATCATTCAGCACACCTGGGTAAGAGCAGATTTGGATGCTTAAAAATATTGCATCTAGAGTTGATATAAATTAAGAAAAAATATAAGATACATGTAAGAGAATGTTGCTGCATGAGGCCCAAATCCTAAACAGCACTCTATTGTAGATGAATTTAAAAGTGTAAATGATGATGTAATAATAGATTCCTGTCAGAGAGGTCTTTTCCAAGTGGCGCGAATGAGGCCACATGGATTTGAAGAGGAAGGGATCGGTCTTTAATCACAGTTTGCACTGAAAGCCCAAAACACTATTTAAAGCACCAGTCGAAGGAGTCTCAATCTCACTGCTGACTGGGTTCTCCCGCTGAAAATCTAAGTCAAGGAGCCAGAGAAGACCTGCCTGAAGCTATGACGTGACTCGGTGAACTGTAGCTGTTGCTGTAATCAAGACAAAGGAAATGAGGACACTGTGAATGAGCTGCAGTCAATGAAAAACTATGACTTTGATATTACATTGTTTAATGTTATTTAGGCCTTTAGGGTTAAATTCACATTTTCCAAAAGATGATTATGTTTTCAAGATCATGAAATGATTTCTTCTTTTATGTCAATGTCAAAAGAACATCTTAGCCGACGCTTAACAAAGGCATGAAGTCGCAATTGTGGCTCCATTTGTGGACAAAATGAGAGGATGCTTACTTTGTGAGGGGGTGGAATCACACACAAGCAAGGACAACAATGAAGAAGATTAAAAAGTACACGTTCTCATTACCTGAAATGAGCCAGGTTTGTTGGAGGTGGGCCCTGTAGCGGTTCGATTAATCCTCATCGGTGTTGACTCTTTTATGTTTCCGAGGAATGTCGCACACATTGGTATCCCTCGCTCGGTGTGAGAGGAATACTAATGTGCCAGAGGTGCAGGGGGACAGTGAGGTTCCCCACCAGATGGCATTGAGATTACGAGGACAGCAGGCCAGCATGTGTAATGCAGCACAACCAGTGTGGATGTCTGCTAACATCTCTCACCAGCTCCCCTCAACGTGGGATATCAGGTAATATTTAACATATCCAGTGGCCGTGTTAATACAAGGGGCAATTTGTTTTCCTGTAATGAAATACGATTTGTTTAGTTTTCGGTGACAACTCAGCTCACATGTGAGTACATCAAATTTGTCAGTTCAAGTAGTATCTCTTATTGTACAGCACAACCAAACATAAACACTCCAAAAGCAATGAAATATTAAGCTATTCTGTCTGAGCACCATGCATTGGTGGGACTTCTGCCCAACAGGGAGGAATGTGGTAGACTTGTAAAGTTTTGCCATTTCTATGGCCATTTCTCTAGATATCTCATCTTGAACAAAAATCTTACCTAAAATCTAAAAACAAACTATACCAGCTGTGCTGTCCAGTGTTGAAGGTGAGGTGGCATTCTGTGGGAATATACAGAATATGGAGCTGTCATAAAGTTGCTGGATCCTCTAATATTAAATATTTTTAAATGACTGCATAAGAGCAATGGTTTTAATGTTTTTAGCTGGGCTAGGAGCATGGTTCTTGGGATGGCAGTGTCGGTCGGTATCTCCATCATGAGGTTCACATTTGGTGTTCTGAGGCAAATGTCTCATAAACTATTGAAATTTAGTGCTGGCAGGATGAGTTGTAATAACTTTGAGTTATAGCTTTGTTGTCTGAATTAGTTTAGACAATAAAAGTACTTTTGTTTAAATTCAATCAAGTTGTTTTGTTGCGTTTTTTTGTTTTGTTGCATTTACAACATAAACCACGTGTTTCAAACTATTTAAAAACTCGTAAAATCTGGTAGAATATATGTTTCCCTCAAATTGTAATTGAGAGTACAGTTTAGTTGTATGGGAACATCATTTTGTAGGAGACAGGTGTTGCATACAAACATAAGATAGAAATAACTACCACTCCGGTCAAGAGAGGGTCACCAACTTAACCAATCTTAAGTCTGCATTGTGACGACTGCTTTTAACATAAGAGGTTCGTCCCTGTATGACTTTTTAACAATGGTACAAAATCATGAGCAGATAGAAGAACTTCCTCTTTGAGTCTGAGGAACTGACAAGACCTGACATTTGCCAATGATGTTTTTGACAGCTGCCTTTTCCCCCATTAAACTCTAATGTAGCTGTCCTGGAAATATCTCACTGTGACACCCCATCATCGTATCGTCAATTATCTATGCGAATAAGACAAGGGCTCATTTTCCCATTCGGAACACTTGAAATATATCATCTAATATAAAGTTGTATTTAGATTAAAAGGCATTAGTAGAACAATGTACTGCTGTTGACATGTAGTTGATTTATTAATGGAGCAATGCAACAGTAATTAACAACAATTGTCCATCTGCTCCCACTGGCTACTATGTTGCCCAGACATTGTGGGCTACAATCAATGAACAAATATTTACGCGGAAAAAGAATATGAATTGCTCACCGTGCTGGCATCATTGGCTCCAGTCACTGTCTCCAGTGTGACACAGCAAAAATATTATAAAAATCAGATTATCTGCTTACTGCTCTTATTCATTTTTATGACGTTTTAAATACAACACAAATTTGGACAGAAATGTACTGGATGCCTCAGAAAGTTAACATTTTTGGCTTCATGCCGTCACTATTGGCATGCGTGAGCTCCGGAGTGTCGGTGAAGGATGAGCATGCCTATTTTTCATGAGCTTCCCAAAGCCACAGTGCGAAAGCCTGATGCATCTTGAAGGGTGCTCGGACCATTAAGCACACCATGGGGAATCATACGTCCATATTTTATAAGTTTGACGTCACGCTGGCTTAATGGCCAGGCCAGACATATGGACGAAGGATAACTAATTAAAGCACGCTGTAAAATGATTTGGTTGGGCGGCTACTTCCTTGAGGTTGACAGTTTGAATTTCCTGCTTTCAAAGTACTAAACACGGTACCTCAAATACTCACAGTAATGTCCAATGTATTTGGGCTGTTTCTGAATCATTGGGATCTACTGATACATTCACCATCAAGTAGTATAAAAAGCAGCTCATATTTTGATCAATTATTATGTTATGTAACTGCTTGGCTTGCTGCTAAACTTGTCCCATGCTTAATGACTCATTGGGTTACAGGTATAAGGCTAGTGCAATGTTTCAAGAAGAGAAAAAGAAGGCAAACACCTCAGTCTCTGGGTGTTAGTGTCAATGAAACAGAAACCAGAATCTCTCTATCATCACTGTGAATGGCTGCATGTAAAGGGTCAAAAAATGTCAAAAGGGCAACCATGTTGACTTATGCTGATAACAAGATAACAATGTGCCCCTTATTGTGTTGTGTGTTGTGTATTTTTTTAGGTGTAATGGCATTCCGGTGCACTTCATCTTTGACCCAACAGGCCAAAGATATACCGTATAATGAGGACCAGATGCCTTGCAAGGATCGCAGTCAAAAGGGCTCTGTCTGGTGTACGGTACAGTAATAATAATGGTGCAGTCTCCTGGTGGACCATATACTGCAGTTGAAAAATAGGTCAGAGTCTATGTTGCCTCAAACTGTCTCATATTGCCTTGCCAGTGTAGAAAGTAGAATAAAGATAGAACAGTAGAAAGATTTCGGAAATGACAATGTACTTTATAAAAGATTTGTTGTTTTATGTAGTGGCAGCAGACTTCTTATCCTTTCTAGTGGTTATTGATCAGGGAGACATATTGCATGGTATTTATGGCCATACTTAAATGAAGCACAAACTTTGTATTCCAACTCATTAAGCACACTCTGTGAACTCACAAACAACAGATTTTCTGTACAGTGAAACAAAATAACCTCCAAAGCCCTCAGTATTTCCAGTTTCCTCCAAGAACAATCCTCTGAACTCTGCTAAAGTGCTGACATGCAGGAATGACAGGCATGCATGGTTGTTGTTTTTTAAGGATTCTCCACAACATGCATACACTCGAAGAGTGGTTATGATTGCCGGGGCATCCGAAGGCCAAGGCACTTTGATCCTCCGGGACTCCCACGTCAGCCTGCAAGAGAGATTGTGGTCCTGACCTCAGACTGTGTTTTGGTCTCAGCTATAATCAGGATGTCCCCTATGCACAGGCTGTCAAGTTGCACCCTTTGGTATTCTGCTCAGTCCAAAGAGGAATAGGTTCATGTAACCATTGAAAAGAAAGAGTAAAAAACATTTTTGTTATAAATCCTTTCTGTAAGATTTTATTTGCAATCATTTTAAGGTCAGGCTGCTCAATTTTCATCATTATACTGTAGGATTGAGACATTTTGAGGAGACTAAAACTATCCTCTTGAATTATTGAGTCGAGTGAATTGTGATCACAACGCATCCTTCTTCATTTTAACAATTCTGGTGTACAACGAGAACAACGTCTTTACAGTGCATTTATACTTTGCCCACAACATCTCATGTCTTTGCATAATGTTTAGAGATTTAAAACATTTCTTAATCTTTGTTGTTATAAAGCAACAGTTAGACTATCGGTGGTGACACTATCTCGCTTTGGTTAACATATCATGGCTGGGCTTCTCTGCAACCCATGATAGCTCTTGAATCTACCTGGATTACCTTCACCTCACCTGTCATGCGTTGCCCTGATTACTCACCAGCTGCTCCGAATTGCTCCGGTCTATTTGAAGCAGAATCTCCTCACAGCTCTTGCCCGTTTGTCAAGTCTTCCTTTCAGTATTACTACTCTGTTTCTGATAATTGCTCTGCAACCTAACCTAACCTCTACCACCAACCACCAACTACTGCTGCTGCTGTTGCTGCCCCTGTCTTCAGCCAACTCTCTCCAGTACCCAGTCAAGGGTCATCTGTTTTCCTCAGCTCTCATCTGCAGATAACCAGCAACTCCAATCTCTTTAGTCCACCCTCCACTGCTACTTGCTGATCTTCAATTTTCCAGTAAGCTTATCTGCCTTAAAGCCTGCATGTGTAGAGCTTGGGAACATTTGGCCACTTTTAGTGTTACTATCCATAAATATTGTGGTAAAAAGCAATGCATGCTTATGCTTTCCCCCCTTTTTTATCTGACCCAGAGACCCTGAGAATGAATTAGTTAAGGGCAGCAGATAAATTGCAACAATTTTAACGGCATTGTTTCTGTTTTACTAAAAATAAAGAACCCTAATTGCATAAACGGTCCTACACATCAGGGATTTAAGGTAGTTTTCAGTTAGACGCATCACATCAGCAGTTATCAGTTACACACATCACATCAGCAGCCTAATATGTGTATTTGGGTGCACAAATTTAAAATAATATCAGTATTTTATTTTGGTCTGGTTGGGTTGGAAATTACAGATGTGAGGTCTTAGGAGATGGATGAATATTCACTTTTTTCTGAAGACGATGAAAGCTGTCATTTGCAATCACACTAAATAAGGCGTCATCCTGCGTATATCTAGATTGTATCCATAATCAGTGTTTGGCCAGAGTTATTTTCCCAAATTGATTACTGAATAAACTGAATAATTCAGTATACTTTTCCTAACTCATGAAACATCTAAAAATGCTGCTATTTAAAATGCAGAAGTTATACATTTTGGGGGCAACAGCATATATACATATAGATATGTGCTGCACATACTGTATATGTACAGCAATAAAAAATAAGTGAAATGTATTCAGATATCAATGGTTATCTGATGGAGAAATAAATCCTAGCCTGACATTATTATTATTATTGCAGTAGCCCATTATAATGTTAAATGCACATTTGAATGAGGCTTTTCCTTTGCTGGAGAAAAGGACTCTGCAGTGATGAACCAATTTTCAAGCACTTTTAGAAAAACATGGACTCAGCTGAAAGTGGGTTTTATGTGGTCGATTACACTCATAATGCTAAAGGTCAGAAAAAGGTCTGGAGAGGTGTATAGAGGGATCATATCCTTCCCGCTGTGTGGAACTTGTAAAGGAAAGAGTGAGTGCTAGAACATGTTTCTGCCACCTTTTAGCACGCTGGAGTGGCCTGTGTTATGCTCGTTAAGAACACTGAGAAGGAATCTCATGAAGGATCAGTTTGTAAAAAGGCTCAAGAAGTATTGAACGGTCTCCATTGGTGTTGCTATCACCTGAAAGAGGATGAGTGCTAGGAGTGTGTGTGTGTCAACAAGTCAACCCCTCTCCCTTTTTCAGCAAGTATGTCCCATAAGAGGGATCGATATGACATGACAGATGTTGCTCCTTTACAAAAAGTTGTATTAATTATGACCAGTGAAAGGAAAGCACAATGAACAAACGAAGACATCCAAAGAAATGTGCTGTTCTTATTGACAGTTAAAGCCCTGCTGCGTTTCCTGGACTCCAGACCTCACCATGGCTGTATGTGCAAAGCAAACGCGATGGTTGTATGTGCAAAGCAAACGCGTCTGTGAGCACTTATTTATTTTTTTAAACTCCCTAAATGCTCTCATTGGAGGAGCATTTGGACATGCAAATTGAGTGTGAACCCCATAAGAGGAAGACAAGAAATCAGGATGTTCATGCCAGCTGGATATGTTTCCTTCATAAATAAAGCAAGAGCTAAACCCGGGCCCTGTAGTGTGAACTACCTGAGCTTTCACACTTACAAAGCCACTGCCACTGCAAATCAATCGGTCCTGGAAAGGGAACGGAGGATGCCACTGTGCATGAACTGAGGGCAATCAGATATATAACCCAGATGGAACACTGAAATACATGCTGCAGTATGGTTTCCCATGGAGTCCCCTCCTTCACTGTGGGATGAGGCACACACTCAGCACCGCAGGAGCACAAGTCACGCCACTTATACGGTTGATAATATGACATGCGCAACCCCAGCAAAAACAGTTTTCAGACCCATTATCCAGCTGAACTTGAACATTTTAATGTGTTTTACAGTTTCAAGGACACTCAAAAAATCCACTTAATACGGTAGTTTCCTATGGATAATCATTAAAACCTCAATGGCTTTACAAAGGGCAACTACTTCTTTTGTAAGATGTCAGATTTATATATATTTTATAGTGCAGTATAATGCAAACTGTTGATTTTGTATTACGTTTTATGGGAGTGGTAGAAACCATGTCCTCATGTGCCCTAGCTACGCTTTTAACTTAATAACTCAATCGCTTATGTTATATTTGCTGATATATACTGTAGTGTATTTTGCTTTAACTGTACTATATAACACATTTTACTTCTGAGCAAATTATTATAATATAATTCTATACATTTTGTAATCTCTCCAGGACATCTTTGGCATTTGGTTTTTAAATTACAATATATATCTTAAATGTTTCCATGCGAGTTGAATATTTTGTTAATTTTCCAGTTTTTCTAATGAATAAGTCATTACGTCATATCTGATCTAACTATATTGTAATTTTTGTTCTCTATTATTCAGCTGTTAATTTTTATAGGGTGTGATTAATATGTGTGGTCTATACTCTTGAGGTATATTATCCTCCGTATGTCCTGTACTAATTCATTTGTAAAAACTCAAACTCAAGAAGTCCTTTTTGTGAGTTTACATTAACTCTATATGCTGTGTATTCTAAACATGGTATTCAGATCTTTCTGTAATACAACAATACATTTATTTTCTATTTTTACAGCAATAATGATAGGGAATTCAATTCAACCTCTTCGGCGTTCGTGTTACCAGCACGACCGCTGTAAAGCCTTAAAATGTCTTCTCCAGTGCATCTTCAGTGTAACCCTGTCTTAACCTCTGGTAGACAGGAACCATCCCTGGTGAAGTAGGACAAGCTGATCTGTCGGAGCATGGTGGACAGAGAGCAGTGTGGACCTGGTCCAAAACGTTATTTGTGACCCCGATAAGCCATTTCACTGAGCTGACAAGGGCATGTTTAAGTATGTGCTTGGCGGGGCACGGAGAAGCCCTTCAGGACTTTGGGAAAACCCTCTGTCAACACCTCCTGCATCTGGGCGCCTCCTGCTGCTGCTCTGTCAGGCTCCTGGAATATTTATGAGCCCCATTAATGATCTTTTCATGTTAAAAACAATTAAGGAAGGATCGCCTCTGGTGAGTTGAGCAACCTCCTGAATCCAATATCTCTCATCTTCATGCTGTTGTTCACCTCCCATACTAGCATGAGAAGACACTTGGTATCAGCATCATCAAAGTCCTCAAGTTGAAACTCCCAGAGCTGCTCTCTCAGAGTGTTTGCTTTGCTCTACCACATTCGTCACATCCTCAGCAGTCAGATGGGATCCAGTTTTTCTGCTAAAGCCTCATAAGTTCTGCCATCAGTGCAATCTGAGCCTTATGAGAGCTGATGTGCCAGCAGAGCTACAGACACCGACCATATAAGGGTGTGCGGAACAACACCTTGATGGGTCTGTAGATGCCTCTGCCGCCCTTTAATGAACTCCATGGATATTTATTCGCTGTATATCTCAATACAGAAAAAGTCTGAAAGTGATCACAATTTTGACTTACTTTACTTGAGTGTTTCCATTTTCTTCTTCTTTAAACTTCTACTCCACTACGTATATTTGACAGCTTTAGTTCCTAGTTACTTTGCAGATTCAGATTAATAATGCAAAACAATCAAAAAAACAATTATGATGTATTAGGTAAAAATAAGACCCCATGGGGAATTCATATTCAATTCATTCATTCATTCATTCAACTCATTACAATTGGCTTCACCTTTACCAGCTGCAGCAGCAAAGTCATGCACACATTATCAATAATTATAATCCAATAATAGAATATACATTATTCTGAAATGAGCCACTATGCATTATGACGTCATAGTTTTATGTCAATACTACAGCCAAAGATTCCTGTCTTTCTTGACAAACCCTTCATTCTCACTTATGCCCTGACTATAAGACATCAGATAAAGAATAAAGTTCATTTTCTCATAAAATCCCTTTCCCACCAGTTGTGTCTAATAACAGCAATAATGAACCAAATGAAGAATATTTATATCATTCAGTAATTAGAAACAGGGCTTTGTATTTTATTCTGGCTAACTGATGATGCAGCAGTAAATGCACCCTAGTAAGATTACCATTTTATGCTTTGGATAAAGTGAATTCACAAGAGACCCTCTGCTGTCTTTGAAGTAGTCTGGCTACTGGCTCAGACTTTGAAATAAATAAGTAGATAACACTAGGGGGAACAACTGTTAAAGATATTCCCTCAGAATCAATCCCTGGTTTACAGTCAGAACTGCAGCTTTAAAGCCTGTTTAGTCAGTTCGGAGACATGTGACAAGAGAAACTTGGCCAATAAATTCTCCTTTAGTAGAAAACACCAAAGGGGATTTTTAATCTCTGGATATAGCCGCAAGTTTTTAGGGCTATGAAACTAACCCGAAGATTTAACTGTCAAAGGTATCTAATTTTTTTGTCACGCTAATGGGAAAAGCTCGTCTGTCCATTTGCTTTAGGGTGTGACTGTAATAATTTAGGGGCATGTCAAGCATACTCAGCGGGGGGTGGGGGGAAGGTGACAGTATCACGTCTGATTGTGATCTAGATTTTGTTTTGAATATGTAACTTTTTTACAGTCTTAATAAAGTATTTGATCATCAAAAAGTTATTAATCGCAATTAGGATCTTTAGAATTCTTTAGTTTTCCATCAATACCGGCAGTATCCTGCCATTGCAATATCTGTCGGGGTTGTTGACAAAGCGAGCAGCGTGTATATTTTCGAGAGGAAACACAATTCCTGTCCTGCAGGGTGAGAAGAAGATCAAAGCATGTGTGTTATGCACAATGACTGCCAATGCTACTGTATATTTCACTTAGGTAGCGTGGTTAATCAGGAGAGCCAAACAGATACTGACTGAGTTGCAGAACACAAACAGGAGAATTCACAAAGATTGGATAGAGGCCGCTGATGCCACCATGAATTGCCCCTTCTCAGGGTGCATAAAAAGGGGGCGATTTTGCCCCAAATGTCTGCATATTACCTCATTTAAACACGTGCAAACAGCACAGGAGCACTGAGACGCTTCGGCAGCACTGTTTGAGGTGCATTTTTAGCCTGTGTGTGTGTGCTTTGAGCATTACACAGGTTGTATTTGTCTTATTTGTGCAGGTTTATCAGCTGCAAAAGCCTCGCAATCCTTTCGTGAATTCGCAACTAAGTCATGCTAAGCTGGGTCAGCTGACAGCAGCTCGCCCACCACGCCCTTCACTCTCTCATTGCATTGATTTTTATTTGAATAAAATCTCGTGCTCACATTCTGAGAGCTGACCTGCTTTCTGCTTCGGGGCTGCTGTGCAACATCAACATGCACATTGCGTCCATGTAGACATTGCTTATCAGAGGAATTGGCCACAAATACTGGAGATTTCACTTGATAGGATATTGCACTTAACGGGCGCAGGGTAATGGCTGCATAGAAAATTCTATGTGATGTTAGAATGACCTTGCTTTATCCTCCATGCATGGCTTGCATTTGGGATATCAGCAATGCCACATGGCTGAACGCTCCTAGAAAAAATGAAAAGCTGGAGTAGCTTCTAGTTTATCAATATTCGCTCAGATTGCAGGACGAGTCGACCAAGATAAAAAATCCCATCATATTTGTATGTAAATTACAGTGTGCACAAATCAAATTGTACTAATCAGTCAGGCCATCAATGTACATTCATAATCACGTTAATTGATGCATAAAGTACCTAAAGGGTATGCTACAGTTTATTCTCACATGGAGTGTTGAGTTCAGAGCCAACATGCTAAATGGAAACCACTCTACATACATTCACTCTCATTACATTTGCTGTACACTGATCAGATCGAGTGTAATATTGCCGTTCCTCGAGAGCTAAGACTGATTGTATGTTTGCAAGGAGTGATGTGTTCAGATCCTAAGTGTCAACTAACATGCTGTCATCACTTGTGAATAAATCTGTTCATGTGAGCACTCTGATTGCAACGCCTATTAGCTGTGAGTGTATTTAAAAAGGTGGTTTAAATTCACCTGTCTGAGTACAAAAGGTTAAAAAAAAGTGGGAAAAAAAGAAAACCGAAGAACATTTAGAGGTAAAGCTCACAGCATGGCCCACAGTACAGCATCTCTATTCAGGCTGAAGTCCCTTTTTCTGTGTCAGGTGTTGAAATGCCCTTGTCACATTAAGTGGCAGATCTCAGGACACTTAACATTCCTCCCCACCCCCTTGGCAGATGCAGTGTTTTTAATGACATTGTCTGCTTCCTGTCAAGTCAGCTGGGGGCTGATATGGGGAAAGTCACCTGTGGAAGGACAGTGGAGAAAGGATGTCTTGAAGGGCAGCACAGGAACTCTGCTGGGTTGTGACCTTAGCGGGAGTGCTACACTTACTGTACAGGGGAATCAGGGCTGCCACTGCACAGACACTGCACAGGGCAAAAAACACTTAGGGCTGTGCGTTCTTCCGCCGGTGTGTCTTCTCTAACATTAGCTCAGTGTTCTTTTAACTGGGCTCATAGGAATTATTCCATCGCTTGATTGAATGGTTTATGAAAAACACCCGAAGGGAAATATAAAACTATTTTCTTAGATATAAAAGGAGAAAATGTTCAGCTAGGAAGGACCTTAACAAGAAAATTGTTAAGAAAGACAAAGAGCTGGTGTTGAATAGCGTGTGTGTGTGTGTGTGTGTGTGTGTGTGTGTGTGTGTGTGTGTGTGTGTGTGTGTGTGTGTGTTTGAACGCGTGCATAGATGCTTGCACACTGTGCCTCCTCCACAATTCAGGTGTGCTTTGCTTTCTTAAACTCTGGTCAGCTTAATTTAATCTTCAATTCAAATGAATCTGCTCCCCTCAGGCACTTGTCTCAGCACCTTCTGTCATTTCTTTTTCTCTTTAATTTTCTCTTGCTGGTCATTTTTCACATAATTTTCTACTAGGCTATGAATATGTCCGCCAAGGTAGGGCAGAAAAATCTGGGCAGCAAGCATGACAAGATGAGAGAGGAGCTGGTGGAGAGAATCCCCTTTATAAAAGAGCCGACACGTCTGCCTATATTTGGGGTTCTCTGCAGGTGAATGTATGGTTTCCCACGTGAAACTTGATGTGAGGGGGGAGGTATCTGCATTGCTATGCTGGTCTCTAATGGAAATAATATAAACTATATATTTTTTAAAAGGTCAGCAGACCAAACATTAACATTGTAGTGTCTTGCCCTATTGCCTTGGCTGTATGTTGGGCGCGCACTATATTAAAAGGTCTACAATTCCTACACCGTTTCCTCATTATGGATGTGAAAACCCCCAAACATATTTGTGAATGTGTTAGCTAGACATGCAGCTGATATGGAGCAACATTAGCATTCACTTGGAGTCATGTTTGTGTCCCTGGTGAATGTAAGTCCAATATTCACTCTCTTTTTAGCACTGTTTTGCTTTGCACCAACTCCTGAGGGAAATATCTGGCTCTTTGGCTGCTAAATGCTCCACTATGTTCACCAGCTAGTTGCCAACTTTGTCTGTCTGCTGCTTGGTGCTATGAAGGTAGCATGCAGTGTTTTTTTCATTTTTATTTTTAGCTTTTTCACTGCCTGCTGTGGTTGAAGTAAAACAAAAACAATACGTTTCAGGCTTGAAAACATTGATCTGAAAGACGTTAAAACGCTGTGTCGAGTTAAGGGAGACTGCAGAGTCGTTTGATAATTCTCTGTGGGTTCATCACTACTGTTAACTTCGTATTGATTGATGCTCCTTTTAAAGCTGAAAATTAGCCCTTTAACCCTTATAGTCATTGCTTTAAATCAAGTAGAATGTGCTTATCTCCAGCAAAAACAATGTGTAATGTGTCACTGCCTTCTTATAATGGGATTCCCCTCACAGAAATAGGTAAGTAGGGCAAAGGCAAAGCAATCCGCATAAAGATGACAGATGACAGTGAAGAAGATGTAACGATTGATTTTGTACGTGATGGGGAAAAGACAAACCCATTGACTTAATTTTAGCTCTCTTTGTGTATCTGTGTATCAAAGTTTTTGTCTTTAAACTAAATAGATTTGTTAATATTTAGTTGTAAGACAAACCTCTCAAAGCATCTATAGGCAAGGGCTAGAAACTTTAAGCTCGGGTCACTGCGATTACCAGTGAGGTAGAGCTTCGTATCATCAGCATAACAGTGAAAGCTAATAATGTAACCTAGAGGGAGTAGGCCTACATACAGAGATATTTCCCCCTTTGCTAAGCCCCACACCATGCTGCTACTCTGTCAAGCTGTCAGAGGTACCATGGGGCCCACACGGTCACGTACTGCACTCCCTGAAAAAATATGATCTGATTTCAGAGAGAAGCAGCAGGAGGGTGTACAATATGTGTTTGAAGGATATATCCAGGATGTCAAACTGATTCAGCAGTGAAAACAGGTTAAACAGCTAAACCACCACATGACCTGGTGATCATGACAGAAATTAAGGAACATGACTGCTCCTGTAAGTCTTAATTCACTGTTACAATCAATACAAATCGAAAGCAGCATGTGTAGACATTCATTTGACCTGGTGTAGCATCGACGTGCTACCGCTAGTTAATGATGTGCTAACATCCTCTGCTAGCTCCACCGATTTTGAAGAAGAAACCCAACGTTTTAGAAATGTATATCTCCTTCCAAACGCTCCTGTTAACGATTATCACTGTTACGCAGCATTTAACCATGACTATAGCTCCAAATCCACAAAACCAGCCTGAAAATTAAGAAAATCTGAAACGATTGCATCACAGTCTGTGGAGCAGAGCTGGTTAGTTGTTGCACACTGATCGGAGCTGGCTGATGCTACGCTTTTATTGGCCAGTCTGCTTTCGAGGTGTGGGACTGAGGGAAGGTCGTTGCAGACACACCTTGCGGAGATCTGTACACTACTGAGTGCACTTTTCCATGAGATCACTCTCTGACAGGTTAGTAATATTACATTTTAAACTAAAACTTTAAAACAAATATCCATTCTTTGTTGTACCACCACAAGTCCCAGTTCGTTCGTCCTCTCTCACACATTGATAGTTCCTGTTGTGTGGAAACCTAATGTCCTCTAAAACAGGTACCACAGGGGATTCTGTTACTGAGTTTGAAAACAGCATTCATCACAAACAAACAATTTTCAGTATTTAAAAGAAGCAATAAGACGCTTATGATGCTCCACTGCTGCAGTTCAGTAATTGTGACAGCAATCTCCTCATTTGTTTCTCTCTCTCTGCTGGTTCCACCCTGGCTGGAATGAGGCTTCAAATACAAGACAAGAAATATTAGATAAGCTAGATGAAATCAAGTCCATCAATCTCAACAAATGTATCCACAGCACAATGGCTCTCAGCAACATTAATCTTTCTGATGATCTTTTCCATCCTTTCAAGGTTCAGCATCAACAAATAGGAATTTAAATTTGACGTTGGAGGAAAGTAAAAGTCATGCTGATGAAGAATATGCTATTGGTGATGCCAGAAGGGGTGTTAGTGATGAAAGTACCTTACCTGGCTCAGGATTTCATACTGGCTCAGGATTTCATACGGCTTTTTACTGGATCAGAGATAACACTGGCACACTGTGTAGTTAGGCACAATTTAAAAGCCTGTTCTGTGACAGAATGTAAAACTCTCAAATGCTGTTTTGCAGAGTAACGATTCCTTCACCAGTTTTTCACCTTTTTCTGCATTTCTCAGGCATTTCCCATGAAGGGGGATATGTGTTGAACAGAGTATCATTTTTAAGCCTTCTCCGTATAACCCGATTAGAGGAACTCAGGAATATGTGCAATTGGAAAGCATCAAAATGTACCAAAACTAGCAATTTAGCAAGAGATTACTACTTCGGAGCTGTGATGGTGCTCCCCACAACTTTCTACTCATCCTCAACTCAGGTGTGTAATCAATGAAATCTCGCTAGATATTTGGTTTTGGGACTAAGCTGGTGGGAAATGTTTGATCTGGGGAGAGAAAACATGAAATATTCAATGATGTTTAGACATTGATGAGTACACAGCGACAGAAACATTACAATGAGGCTTCAGTTTCCCCTACATACTAACAATATGTGATAGAAACTGTCTATGGTTGAGAGCAGTGCTGAAACAACTAGTTGATTGATTAATGAGTGCATTGACAAAAAAAAATTACGAACTGGAAATTTGATGGTCACACAAAAATGGCAAATATTTGTGGCTTCCACCTTCTCTATTGAATAACTTTGGGTTTTAGAGTTTCAGCCAAAAATTGTCACTCTTTCCTGACATTTTCCAGACAAATACATTTCTTAACTTGATCGATAACAGAGATGATCCTTAGTTTCATCCCTGTGCTTTAATACTAATTATATGTTATGAACATATTTGGCTTGGATTGATTGTCTTACAACAATCTAATACATTTCTCATCTACAACATCAGACGTCTGGACTTACTTTCATTGTGTTCAAAGTCATTTATTTCAGTCTTAAAATATGAATACAAAACTGCCCAACCTTTTCTGGCTATGTCTCTTTTAACAATAGCTGTTGACCTTTAGTGGAAGCAGGTGCTTAGAGCAGCTGTTGCTATGTAAATTTAATGAATGACTCTATAAGCAATTTTTTAAAAAGTGATTTCAGATTACATGATGTTAACCACAGCTCTAAAAGTTATATCAAGTTAGTCGTTCATGCATGAGTTATAACAACTTAGTTGTGTTGTTCTGATGCCGTCGTACAGTGGATGAGTTCAAATTCACATCCACTACTCTGTCCACTACTCAGAAATTAAACATCCAGATGGAAGTATTTTAACAAGCTATTGTAGGTTTCATCTAGTACCACCTGAACCTACTACACACATACCTGCTTGTACTCTAGCCCATGCCTAATTGTGCCTCTTATGTTCCACTATCAGGCACGCTAACCGTCTCTAAATTCGCATTTCTTGCTTGACCTCACGCTTTCATGTAACCATTTGGGCGAGGCCCATGAATGAAGTTGACAGCAGGATAAGAAAGCACAACCATTAACATATAATCCTAGAGCAGTGGGATTTGATTTTCAACATGTGTCAGCATAATGTTTTAAACGTTTTGCAGTGAGAAGACTACCTCAGCCAGCCAAGAGTTGAGTAGGAACTGGAAGAGAAAGACCAAGTAAAAATGTTTTAGCTATTCCTTTCATGCATAAACAGTGTCTGTCTGTACTGAAGCACTTTAGCTGCAGGGCTGAACAACTAGTTATGTGCAATGTATTACATAAGCTACATTAAGCAGCTACCCTCACAGTTTCATCAATAAGAGAGCCACAGGTTACATTGGTAGAAATCATTCTCAAAAGCTTTATACCCCATGTTTGATTCAATACTTTCATATTTGGTCATAAAACCTTTTCCAAAAGGAACCCCAGCACATATTCATGTTGATGCAGTTGAGGCTCTCTGCACATCTGCATATTCTTGGCAGCTGCTCAATTAGTAATGGTAGGTCAAGCACACACACCACCTTAAATGAATTTACGATTCAAGGGCATTCATTTGACCATTCTTGACATGAGTGTGTTTTTGTTACTTTCCTGGTAATCTTTATTTATTTACTATTTATTTATTCCTTTTAATGGGGTGTTTTGAGCACAGTCCAGCCTCAGAGAACATAAAAAAATGGCATCAACCGCATTCATGTGATAGGTGTTGGTCATTGGGTGCAATGTTGCATAGTGTTAGCGCCTTTCTCAGGAGTTTCATTTCTTCTCTATCACTAGGATGATGGCCAAATAGATGACCAACGTTTTTCATAGGTTTGGCAGAAGAGAGGCAAAGACTCACCAGACATCACATTCTGATGTAGATGATGTTCATTCTTTACATTTATGATGTCAGCTGCTTTAGCTCTCTCCTGACTAAGAATCTTACAATAATCTTTCATCCTCTTAAGAGAGAGGAAAAAACTTTGCCTCAGAGAGCTCCTAAAATAGATCACGATTCATACGACGTGAGATTATCCACCACAACTTTGCAAAGGAGAACAACTGAAAGATCTCGAGGCAAGTCGTCAAAAAGAAGGAAAAGGGGAAATGAAGAAGCCACAGGGGTCCTTAGTTCACCTTTCATGTGATGTAAGGTGGCTCACCTCAGACAATGAGGAAAAAAAGCAGTGTATAGAATGTGGAAGTGATGGAAAATCTTATGGGTGTATAATCTCTGTGGCAAAATGCTTTTCCTCAACATTTGATCTTTGGTCCTTTGTCATATTTCAAGGTATTTAAGTCAAATTTGTGTCAGTGAAGAGTATGATTGTCTCTGCAAGGCTACAGCAGTTAGAGCATATTTCTCAGTAGTAAGGAGAAGCCAATTGTGCCAATGTAAACCCCTCTTATCTGACTGCTGACATGACTATTGATCCCAGATGCCATTCACTTGATTCTCTGATTTGCTTTTGCAGCTCATTAGGTATTCTGGAGAACTGTTGGAAGAGCAGTGAAACCCAAAGTGTAACTCTCAGTGCGTAGGTTTGCATTTATACAACTACTTGGAGTTCCTTATGCTGAACATTTCAACCATTTAGCCATTTCTTTCTTCTATCTATCTATTTAGCATGTATCTGTTTAGATTTTTCACCATTTATCCATATTTTGTTAGCTATCTATGTTTAGCTTTTCCGTTACTTTTAGCCATTTCATAAGTTTATTTACTACTTTTAGTACTTTTAGCCATTTTTAAAATCCACCAATCCTTTATTTTTAGCTATCTATTTCAGTCACCCTTTTGTCAGATCCATGACCAATATGATATTGCCACTAGCTGCCTAAGGCTAATGTGTTGCAAATACAAAACTCTAAATGACTATTACTTTACGCTTCAGTTGGGCTAACTATAGTTGTTGATTCTGTTTCTGTTTTTTTTTACTTTTGTACTTACTGTGCTGAACTTCTTACGGGGACATATCATTTATCTGTTGCTTTTGCACCTGCTTACAGGAAACACTTCCAGCTAGAAGTTCAGCTTCAAGTTCAGCTTCAAGTTTATTTGGCTCGTTGTAGCTGTGCACTTACGTAAATAGTCAGTACAGATGAAAGCTACTGAAAGCAATTTAAAGTCTACATTGATGTCCATGTATGCACATATCTCATCAATGCAACTCTATTTGGCAGTTGACCATCAAACTAAGTGCCATCCAGCACCTTAGTACATTTTTAATTGCATGCCAGTAATTCAAAAGGAATCCCCACCTGCTGATAATACATGCATTCACTGATAACTGAGGCGCGTTTCAAAGCTGTTCAACTAGATATTCATGCTTTGTGGAAATAACAATTTCCTGGTTGATAGGAAAGACACATTAAATAACATAAAACAGTATGGTACGCTTTGAAAAATGTTTGGCAATAATGTTAAGAATGTATTCCGTAAAGTTAACACATGCTAACTCAATGGTCTTTATAGAAAAGCTAGGCAAAGGTTATTGTCAGTGACTACGATTTACCTGCTGTATTACTTAAGGGCAAAACTATTATTAACAAATTACTGTAAAAAGCAAAAAAACATGCTGTATTAAATGCATTATTCATGTTTTCCGAAATATTGGTCTTAAATTCAGGAACGTCCCCGTAAATTGGGAAAGCAATTTTTAAGGTCAAGCCTGATGTTTCTTTACACATCAGAGGATGATCCCAGTCACTTCCACACAGTGGGGCATATACAGTTTACTCGGTACTCTGTGTCAGCTGATACCCAAAGCCCAGGAAACGTATCAGTATCGGGACTGTAAATGTATAATTCTCTATGATTTGTTCCATCAAGGATATCTTGAACCCAGGTTACGCCACTTGAATATTTGAGTCTTAGTTGTGACTTCCTCGGGATTCAGACCTGGACTTGCCTCAACTACAGCACAGCACACACACACACACAGGGACACACTATTACTTTCTTTACTTCATTCCCCCTCCGAAAATGTAATAAACTCTCAAGCAGTGTGTGCTTGGTGTTTCTGTGGCAGAAAGCAGAACAGTTCATTCGGCTTATCTCTGTTAAATTTGCCCACCATGGATCAGCATAGGGAAATCAACCCTGGAATCTGTCAAAGTTGGGCTTGGCAGGATTTGGTTGTTCATTAATTACATTTTGTAATGAGTATTTTTGTTGAACATGATCATCACACTGGTAGTATAATGGTTGTTTATTTCATGGCAACACAAAAATATCCATTGCAGTCTTTTCCTAATATCATCGGGAGGAACATTTAATGAAGCTTTTAGGGTTTTGAAAATAAGTTGTCTTTCTCCTTGAAACATAGAGGCCCGGGGAATATCTATTAGGGCCTTAATTGATTGCAACCTCACGATCTTGAGTCACATCTCAATCTGTCATGCTCAGCTCTCTTCGACTCCAGCTCGTTGGAGTGTACAGTGGCTGGTTTTGTGGAGGGTGAAGAGCAATGATTTGATCACTAGACCCAGAATGTTTAAAATAACACCAGTGAGTTCACAAGGGCTCACACAAAATGAGGTGTGGACGATGGTGTTTCTTGTAGAAGGATGAACAAATGTCACACAGGCATTAAAAGAGAGTAAAAATGAGGGAGATATTTAATAGCGCTCACATAAATGGGTGTGTATTCAGTTCTGAAAAGGGCTGTAGAATATCTATACGGTATGAAAACTGTTTCGATCCTACTTGCAATTTTAGTAGATGTTGCCCCTGTGATCGTTTTTGTGATGTGCCAGTGAAAAGTCATTCAGGCATCAGCGAGAGTTATGGAGGGAACGGAAAGATGTGAGAGCAAAGGCGATGAAAGGGAGGGTGAGAAAAGGGGACAGCGTGAAGTGATGGGAGAGAGAGAGAGAGAGAGGAGAGAGAGAAAGCTGGTCTGAGATAAGAGATGAAGAGGGAGAAAGAAACAAAGGGAGAGAATTGAAAATTATTATTTATTATAGTAGTCACAAGTGTCACACCCAACTCCATACATCTTTCCTGAGATAGTAAACTCTGACTAATGCTTACTTGTGAACATGAAAACGTTTCACTGTTATGTGTTTTTGTTATATGCATATACATTGGACTTGTTTGACTGTCGTGTATTGCATTTACTGTAGGTCTTTTGTTTAGTAAGACCAGACCATGTACGTAAATAGAGATGACTTGATTTGCTTGATTAATTAAATCCTTTGTTTACTGCTAGTGTTCTGATTCATAGTTTTTTGGTAATATTTTCCCTTTCATGTATAATAAACATAATCTTTTGCCACACTAGTTAAGCATTTCAAACATATTTGGGATCCCTGTGTTTAGACTTGCACCCCAGTCCAGATGTTCAAAACCAAGATCATCGTATTCTTTTCAGTGTCACTACAAGAATGATACTTTTCACATGAAATATATGAATTAAACACGTTCTAGTCCAAAGTCCAACCAATTTGAAACGGCAGGATAATTGTGTGAAACAAAAAGCAGATATTATAATATTTTTATATTTTGTTTTGTTTGTTTGGCTTCATGCCTCTCAGTGTGCAGCTAAAATTGAACTAGTGTGACATCTGACTTATAAAGGTCTTGGCTAATTGTCACTTTTACACTTTATACTTTTACATTATTCAATTTTACGTTCAGGTTTATTGAAACGTCGCAAAAAACAAACCAGTAAACGTCAAATTATGAAAACTGTGTGTGCATGTTGAATCTCGCTACTGTTAGAAAGAAGCTGTTTAACAAAATAGTTTTTCTGCTCAGATAAAACGGTGTCAAACTTAAAATCTGTACAACTCTCATGAAGTGATAACCAGCCAGTTTGTCAGCCGTCTCTCTATCAGACAGAACTGCAAAGGTGCCTGGGCAAGCTGGGAAACAAACAAATACTTTAAAAGAAATAAAGAATTGAGAGATGTTAAGGATGCCCAGTCGTGCAGACAGGACAAAGTCAGTAACGTAATGGAATTGTGCAGCTCCAAAATTTAACAAGCTCTTTCATTTTCAGTGTGGGAAGGCAGACTGATCTGTATATTTCATTGGCAAAATAAACTTTTGTCGTCGTCTTTCAGAGTTGTGTTGATGTCATAGTCAATAGAGTCAGTGAAGTGTTTATTTCCAGAACACCGGGCCGGTGCCTGCTATCTCGTTCTTTTATTTGTTTAAGCGTAAAAAAACATGATTCTGTTTTTTGCTCAGACACACCCAAACATGCTATGCTGTCGGTGTGTATTTGTGGTGAGCACTAGCTGATGTGCCCCTTCAAAGCTTTTACAAGCATCCAGAAATTTTAATGAATCCTAATGAAATATGAATGGATCATGAATCTCATTTTGTTTTATGACGTTTTGCCGCTATGATCGCTGCGGTACGGCAGCAAGTTTGCACATGCTGTTTAATGCAAAAATCTCTGTTTTGCATTTGTTTGTTCTATTTGATATTTTCATGTTGATGGTCCGAAAATACTCATTTTTTGTTAATCCTTTTCAGGGTCACAGGGGGCATCAACCTATACGGGTGTAATCAATAACATTAATCCTGGCCCTCGTCAATTTAGGTTGGCCAGGACTCTGGTATTGTGCATGCTGGCTCACCCATAGTTAACTTTATCAAATACACCTGCTATGACATGTCAAAATAGCTGCTTTGAAAATGGCCTATTTAGAACCTACCTGACCTCTATGTGTTTTGAATGTAGGCGGAAAAAATAGCACAGGAACACAAGAGAACTTGCAAAACTCCACTGTTCACCGTCTGCAGCCCAATTTCATTAAAGCTGCATTTGATCTGATCGTATCAAGGAGGTTTAGATTATACATTAGGGCTCTCTATGGAGCACAGAATCTCTTGCCCTGATAGATTGTATGTTGCTCCGGTACAGTGCAGTGCTGATGTGAGCCCCGGCAGAAGTGTGCATCTCGCAGGTCACTCTGTGATCCAGCTCCAGGCAATAGAAGCAAGGCCAGTCAGTAATGCAGAGGCAGCATGAGGTCTGCAGCATAGCGGTCAAGCTGCTTGGGCTCTGCTGATGATGTGAACGTGGCTCACCAGGAGATGGATCTATGAGCCAAGCTCCTCCCTGGCTCTCGTGAGACACCCCGGGGCCATGCAGAATGAGAGTCTGTCAGCACTGTGAATCACCAAATGGTGAAAGATGTTGTAGTCAAGATAAATTCTCGGGTTTCAATACTAATTTCGAGTGGTGACATGTTACTTGTCATGCTGTTGTCTCCTTCCAGTCTTTAATTAGCTTAGTTGGTCAAACCTAGTGGGAATAGTTTCCCAGCTTTGGCATGTTAGAGCTGGCTGTGGAGCTTTGGTGCACCGTATCGAGGAGTATGTCTCCATCTGTCTTCTTCTCTCCAGGGAGCAGAGTTATAGATACCTATAGCTTTGATGGTACAAGAACAAAATTAATCCTGGGATGCCCTTTGACCAAGCAGACCATTACTGGCTCAGCCATGACAAGGCTTCATACTGATCCATATTGTTGTCCCTCAGCTGGGAGTTACATTCTGGACAGACCAGTAAACACAGCCAACCAGAAACACTAGAATATCTTTGTATAATTTTATAAATCAAGTGAAAATAGAAGGTGTGAAATCACTGAAAGCAAAGATAATATTTACCTTTATGAGTAGTTAGCTAGTGGAGATTTACAGCTGCAATTATGGACCATATTGACCGATTGGACACCCATAAGATCAGAGGTAATATGTACAAAGCAGCTTAACAGTATACTCTGTAGCCTGTAGATTCTGACGTTCAATTAAACAAAATTATATCAACCAGAAACATGTGGACAACTTCCATGCATAGTCTCCAATGTATTGCAGTTGTGCCCAATTTATTCTTTGTATGTATACAACATTGACCCAGATGGTAAAATGGCAGAATTCAAAATGTTAACGTTTGATATTAATCACAGTTCTCAATACAATAATACTTTGGATATTACTGTACAGTACACACAATTCAACCACTATTTACACCAAGGCCACTGACAGGAACACTATGGATATAGGCATAGAAAATAAAGTCTGCCTCTTTGCCTGTTTTACTCATTGAAAATAATCGACAAAGGTCTAGATAATCCACAATATTGAAAGACAGGCATACGTATGTTCTCTCTAATGAAAGTGAGGACATGGTTTCAATACCAAACTCTTTCTTGTTTTCTTTTTTTTTTAGAAGATTTGCAAAGATCCTTCACAGCCCATATAATTTTTTTAATATTATTGTATTCGGGACTTACATTTCATACTGTAGTGTGGCTAAATATCAAGAACATCATGAAGTATAACCCCATCTACAATCTCTTGAATCTCGTGTTATGCTTATCAAATATCATGCAGGATATACTTTCATCGAGGTAGCGCAATTTCTATGAAGATGGTCTTTCATATGATGTGTCGCTTTATAAGGTTGCAAAGAGCCGCGATTCTGACACACGTCAAACAAGTTTGATTAGTAAATCCAGCTTTTATGATGTGTTCGCTTCGTTTAGTGCAACGGGCAGTCCGGTACGGGCGTAACCATCGGAGTGTAGCCGATTAAACAGTCCTTGAAAACCAAAAAAGGCCAATATCCCAACTCGTTTGACTGTAGGAGCTTAATCAAGTAAGGGAAATCGTATTGAATACCAGTAATTCCAATTACATCAGCAGATAACCTAACAAATCGATATGTTTTCCACACTGCACCGCCCAACATGTCGTGTTTCGAGACACTCCGGATCACTTAAACAAACGCACCCCACTGCACATCACGGATGTGACGTCAACGCGCTGCAATTCAAACTTCAGGAAACGAAAGCGTTTGGTTAGAAAACGGTCTTGTTGTTACAAACGCACTGGTTTCAGGAGATATCTACTGTTCGCTGTATTTGTAAGTGTAAAAATATGATGTATTTATCCGTCAATGAGCTTTATTTTCGTTGATTTGTAACAACATTGACAGCGTGCAATTAAAACCACGTAACGTTAGTTTATTAAAAGCGTTTAAGCTAAGAAAAAAGCGATGATGTAGGTTTATGTCAGTTTTATCAAAGGTATCTGCTTAATATATGGTTATTTTAAATGTCTATTGAATTACATATTTAGATATTTATTGTATTTATTATATCATGTGCATTTACTTTTATTTATTTATATATATATATATATATATATATATATATATATATATATATATA
>NW_022280034.1:8516295-8585630 GCF_004355925.1 Anarrhichthys ocellatus
TATATATATATATATATATATATATATATATATATATATATATATACACACACACACTTAATTTACGGTAAAGATCAAAATTTAAATCTCTAAAGCATATTTCATATTACTGTTAATATTTGAAAGAGTCTGTATGCCAATATTTATAGTTTATTTTGAATGTTTCATAAGGGTTTAGCATTTACAACTTTTCATTAGTTTGATTATTTATTGTCCAATTGTATTCAGTCAATGTAACTCAATGCATCTGGTAAATTTGGCATAAAAACGTCAAGTGGAATTTCTCTTTTCCCTTTTTTTTCCAGTCCAGGTTGCTTCCTCAGCGCCCACCAAAGCAGCCATGACATCTAAAGGTGCCAAAGAGACCATCGTCACCCGGTTGGGTTTCAAATCCAGCAGCTCTGCCTCCAAGGCTGAGGCGGAGCTGGAGAAAGTCAGAAAGGACAACACTCACCTCAGGAGAAAGATTGATGAACTGGCCAAAAGACTCGCCAAACCACCCGACTCGGACAAAACCAAGCTGCTGGAGGTAAAATTTAATGTATTGACGTATTTCAGGTTTAACTTGAGAATCGCCTGTCTGTTTGCCTGTTTTTTTTTTTTTTTCCCCTTCGTATTTTAACGTGTATGTGTTTATCTCATGTTGTCTATTTCAGAGGATCCTTTCCCTCGAGACGCTGCGAGAGAGAAACAATCAGCAGTTGCTCGTTAAAGAGCAGGAACTAGAAACAACGAGACAGCAGCTGTCAGCCAGAGGAGGAGAAGTATGTACCGAGAACACATCGCTGCAGAAATATATACGGCTAAAAATCACATTTACAGTAGACCAGTATAGATGCATCCATCTAGATATCCTCTGTCAGCTTGGGACACAGACTGATTTGGACATGTTGCCCAGGGTCTTCTGGGAGCATTCCTCAACTTGTGAAGAGTTGTTGCACTTATTTGCCATCATATATTGGTGGCATGCGTATAACTGGGAGAAGACAAAAGAACGTACTAGAATCTCACTGAGCTGCCATAAAAACAGTTTGGGGGGGGGATAGCTTCTATCCCATTTTGACAGCAGCTCAGCTAAAGGATGTTTCGACAGCCCAAAAAAGAGAAAAGCATACCAACACATGGTGTGTATGCTGTTCACTTGATATTTATAAACCAACTATCTTTCACTGTTGTGGGTCTGTGTTCATGACACCGCGAGATACATTGATGCTGTCTATTCGAGCTTGTGGCTTCTCCTTCTGAAATCCTGTTTCTATTGTTGAAGAAATCCTTTTTGTTCTTTTTAATTCAGACTAGTCACAATGCCATCCAGCTGCTACTTGGAAATGGCCTGCTGGTAAATGGGTATATCAGCTATTGATTCCCCAGCCATCGTGAATGTGTACTTTGATGATCCTCATCAACAAAAGTGCTAAAAACCAGAACTGCTCAGTGGGGCAATGTGAGCTGCAATTGGTTGGAGAAGAGCAAAAACCGCCTCTGTATAAACAAAGGTTAAAAAAAAAAAAACAGGTTGACGTGGTTTTTGTTTATTTAAAGCGACGTGTATTTCAGGTGGTGGCATCACTGCAGGCCCAGCTGGAGCAGCGGAGGAAGGAGGCTGAGCAGAGAGACACGTTGTTCCAGAACTTATCACAGGAGACGGGGAACCTGAAACACCAGCTGGCCACTGTGTCTGCCCGGTGCCAGTCCCTGGAAACACAGGCGGTGGTAGGTTGACCAATCACAGCCCCCGTACCTGTCGAGATGTTCTCATTAGTTAGAAAAGTTAGCGCTGCTATTTAAGTTTGTCTCCTTTTTTTCCAGGTAACTAATTATCTGATTGGGAATGTGTGCCCTTCTAATAATGCACTTGGCTTTAAAATGTGTCTGATGAAACTACTTTTCCTGGCGCAGGCCATGAAAAGCGTTAATGGTATCATGACATTGATAATCAAAGGGCTTATTCGGTACCTTTTATTTATTGATGACAAGCCCTAGGGTAGTATAGAGAATTCTATTTTAGGCTGTTGGTGACACAAATGTGATGAAATGGAGGAAAAACATAGATTTTTAGAACTCTGTCCTCTGCCACACAATCTAATATCCCCCGATCTGAGATTATACACATCCATAGTGTGCATGCAGTAGACATATATTTGTTAAATTCAAAAAGAATGTGCACAAATTTCACTTTATTTGACAACTAGAGTGTAAAAGAAAGGTGCTTTTAAAGGAACAGGTAGAACTTGTTTTTTTAATAATCATGGCTCCTGTTTGGATCAGTTGCACCTACGATCTGTAATGTTGATGTCATCATCAGGTTATTGCGCGTTTCAACAGAAACCGTTCCTACCGCATGGGAGGAGACTTGTTTTGGAAATACAGATGCATCCATTTCTTTGTCCACTGGGCGGCACTGTGGGACCTCTGATTGTTTTCCTCGGCCGCTGACGTTACCTTCTCTCTGGGGAATGTGTTGGGCTGAGAGCTAAAGGTGCAAAGTAATACATGACCAAACGTGATGAATGTAGCTGCACGATCCACGGTTCTCTTTCTTCAATCAATAGCTCTACAGTAACGATATAATAACTTTGTGCAAGTGACACACTCTCTATAGCATTGTATAATTAATGCACCCATGGTCGGCACGAGTGTAGGCTCTCCTTCCGAAAGGCAGCACCGATTCCCGGTCAGCCCTTTGATGCTTTGAGCACAGCAGGCCCTCACTGCACTCTAACAGAATCTGCTTGAGGCAAAGTTGGCAAAATGGCAAGTGATTCAGGAATTTGGATGGCTAAAGACTCGGAGATCACGAAGCTCTGGGTCAAATACAGCTTCAACATCGTTTATTGTGCCTTTGTTGTTTGTTGTTTTTTGGCAAATTAGTTAAACTCTAAATACAATTAGAGGGAGGTGGAGAGAGTCTGTGACCATAACTGTATATATAAAATGATTTAAGAGGCGTTGGATTTTTTTACATGATATTATCATTTGTGTATTATTAAATAAAACATAGTATACATATATGTATCGATATATAAAATTGGGAGAAAGACAACACCTTTTGTAACTACAAAATGTGGTCCCTGTAGATACATTATTGTTTCAATTGCGGCTAGAGCCAAAGAGATGGGAGGGGTTAAAGAGATTTTCAGCAGAAAGAGACAGATTCAGTTTCTTTTGTTCCTTTTATAAAGGTCAGCCACGTGCTGGAAACACTGTCTTTGAATCTAAATGTTCTCCGATTGTTTGCATAACTCCTGCTTTGGGTTTCAAGTCACTACTTTTAGACTCACGGTTGGAAGGTTGGGTAAAATGCAGATTATTCAAACAAATGGATCGGAATACTTGTGATCACGTCGTCCTTTTGTATATCTGTGTCTCACAGGAAGTGGATCTCCTTATCTCTCTCTCTCTCTGTCTTTCCAGTAATGTTCCGGCCGGGACCTTTCCAAGCCTTTTGGTTTAGCTCCTTTCGTATTACTAGAAATAATCCGATCCGCATACCCCTGACCCAACCTCTCCCTCGTTCTTGGAGTCACAAAAGCTCTTAGTCAGGTTTAGCTTGTTTTTAAATCCATCTGGAAAAAGTTGACGAGCTGAGGGTGCTCGCTCACGGAGATGATCGTTTAGAGGCCTATTGTTGTCAAGGGTTTTCTTGAGCTTAGGCCTTTAGTGGGATCAGGGTCAACTATGAGACCTCAGACAGGCTTTTAGGAATGGATGTCGGGGAAGTAACTCTAGGGGGCCCTGGGGTCATGTGGTTTTTATTTATTATTATTTATTACCAACTCATAGGACTTGCTAATTCAAGCCAATCAGATAGAAGTGTTGAAGACAATACTGTGACTATCAGACTTTAAAAAAAAAAGGTGTTTTTCTCTCTACAGAATGGACAGGTACCTCCTGCAGACTTGGCGTTGGTACAAGATCAACTGAGAGACGTGAGTCAGCGTGTTTGAATGTGCCCGTTTGCAATTTAACCGCTTACTTTCTCGCTGTTGAAAAATGCTTTTGGACCGCAGCTTCGTAACAGAAATATCTTGCCCATCTGCCATACATTTCATCCCATAACTCGGTCGAGTGCCATGGGAATGAAATTATTATCTGAGGTTTGTTGTTCAATGTCTAGGACAGAGGACACACGGGGTATTCTGTGTTGAGGCCTTGTCACAAAACCAAACTTCTGTCTCGGCCATTTTCCAAAAACAATACAGACGTGTCCTTGAGTTGAACAGCGCTAGTACTCCACTACACAGAATAGAGTGTGTCGGTGTCTTGAGTTGTGCGTCTCACCACCAGGCTCTTGAGAAGAACCAGCAGTGGCTGATGTACGACCAGCAGAGAGAGGCCTACGTCCAGTCCGTCGTGGCCCGCACGCAGGAGCTGGAGCAGCAGCAACAAACCAAACAAGAGGCCCCTTCAGGTGGTGAGACATAGCCACAACACTAAACAGTAAGACAGTGGCGGGCTTTGGGATAAGGAGATGAGGGAAGAGATGAGATGGGTTATAATCCTGGAATTAAATCTTTTAGTTTGGCTTTGACCGTGAACACAGACGCCGCTTAGTACCGAAATGTTTACATTTTGAGATTAACTTCTTATTTTGTCGACTAACACTTCTTACCTCAGCTCCTGCTGACTCATCGAGTCCAGAAAAAGAGGTTCAGCTGAAAAGCCACTATGAGCAGCTGCTGTTGGGGGTGCAGAAAGACTTGGAGCAGAAAAGGGAACAGGTTACCAGAAGCCAACAGGAGCTCAATGGGCAGAGGGAACAGGTAAATGCTTAAGGATTTTTAGTTGATTACTGTTCACAACAGAGCTCTGTTGGGAGAAATTAATAGACAAAAAGTACGCGGCGTTCTGAACTTTGCGTTCTTCCGCGGCTCTGCAGACCTCGAAAGCTCAGGCTGAGCTGCAGTCTCAGAAGGAGCAAATTCGCAGGCTCCAGGAGGAGATGTCGGCGCTGCAGAGGAGGTATGAGGACAAGTGCAGCGATCTGTCCTCCTCTCTGAGGAAGTACGAAGAGAAGAGCAAAGAGTCGGAGGACGTAAAGATGCGGCTGCAGGCAGAGCGACACGGCAACAGGTAAAGCAAAGTCTGCTAACAATAACAGCAGTTAATAGGTTTTAAAACAAAGATTTCCGTTCTCGTACTTTATAAATAAACACGGTTATTCTTAATATGTATGTGGATTACATAAACATTTCATCCAGACGTGAAGTGTGTGAGGAGAGAAAGGTGACGTCCGAGCAGTCAGACAGGATGAGAATGGAACTGGAGAATATGGACGTCCGATTGGAGGAGGAGAGGAAGAGATCCGCTGAACTCCTGCTGCAGGTAACGCTCTCGTTCAACCTGCGACGGTTTAAATGAAACGCCTCATCCCAGGTGTGTTTGAATTGGAGAATAGTTAAATGTATTTTACTGGTGATGTGGCCTTCACAGGTGAATATGCTGCAGAAGTCTCTTCTGAGCCAAAATGAAGAACAGAGGAGAATCGCAGCACTGGAGCAGCAGGTAAGCACCGTCGACGTGTCGGTCACAGTTCACACAGGGAGAGATCTGAAAAAACAGACAATGTGTCACCATTAGCGATGACACAATTTGAACGTTTACGGCCCAGTTATGAGAAGACAATCCTTCAGTACATAGTTGTAACTGTTATGAGTGACTGACATTTCCTAAACTTAGTGGAATCCATACGGATCCCGCGTGTGTAATCCAAGCACAATGAGTTCTTGTCTCTCTCTCTCTTCTCGTGTTTTTCTAACCTCTCCGAAGATCCAACTCTCCGCCAAGGACTCTGAGGATGAAAAGATTGATCGTCAGAGCATGCAGCACCAGTTACATAAGGTGCTGAAGGAGCTTCGCAAGGCCCGTGACCAGATTACTAAACTGGAGTCTGCTGTAAGTTTTACTGGACATCAGAGCCATCATTCATTTATCTTTCAGAAATACAACTTAAATCTACTTTTTTGTATCGGGCTTCATCAGCGTAATATTTTGTGTTTCAGAAACAGCCGAACGCCCGTTTCTCTGAACCCAGCTCCTACAACAACTTTGAGCGTCTTACTATCAACGGCCCTCCTGGTCCTACATCTTCCTCAAAGGTCCCCGACCTCCTGGATGAGAGTTTCCTGGAGTGCCCAAAGTGTCGGGCCCCCTATCCCACCAGCCGCCACAGGGACCTCCTGGCACACATCGACTACTGCCTAGCCTGAGCTAGAAGAAAGTCTAGACCAGTGGTTCCCGGCCTGTGGTTCCCGAGGGGGGGCAGCCCGATAGCAAAGCAACCATGCATACAACACAAGCAGTTATTATGTTTCTTAACATATCCAGGCTTCTAAAATGTTCATTCGAGACTAGATCATAATATCCATTCAGTGACTTTAACCCCTGCAGGGTTGTTTTTTTAAACACCGTCATACACCGACTCCGCTAACACAATACTCCTGTGAGCAACAATGGTGAGTGAATTATGTATTCTAAACTCACCTGGAAGGCCGCTTGCGTGGTTGCCGACCGATTTTATTGTTCTCATTTCCAAAAGCTGATTTAATGTGCGACGTGGCTGCGGCCTCGTGTAAGATGATCAGTCTGGAACTCCTGCCGTCGTAATGATCACTGGATACAAGTTTCTGATGCATTCAATAACGGGAGATTATAGATGTGTTCCAAGCACGACTGTGTGTTAAGTTCCCATAAACAAGATTGAATTAGTTATTAGTAAAAACACTTTTTTTTCTCTTTTTTTTTTTATATATATATATATAAATAAATGGGAATCAAGGGACATTCTTAAAATGCTGCATATTTCATCACCATATCACTTTTTAAAAGTCTGTTTTATGCTGAATGAATGTGACAACTTAAAAAAAGGTTTTATTTTGCCAGTATGATACCATCAGGCCAAAGAGCGATCTGATCATATTCCTTCCATATGTTTTATTTCTGGGGTCTTCCTCTGTATTTGTGTTTTTCAGCTCTTAGTGAATTTTATTTTTTGTGTATTTGATGAATTTATTTATTCTCGGGTTGTTGTGTGTTTTTTTTCATACAGGCGAGCTACACTGTCTTTTTAGATAATGAAAGCTTTGCATTGCTACTTATATATCACTGTCCATTGTTGCGCTATTGTGATGGCCCTTTTTGTGTATCATGGGATGTATTTAATGGTATTGTGTAAAAGTTTACAAACCGGCTTAACACAGTATAAACCAGCTGTAAACCTCCACTCCTTAGTTTCCTGAATCCATTCTTTGGGGGTTTTGTCCAGCTCCTTCCCTTAAGATGTGTAATATTGAAGGCATATTTACATACTTCTGAAGAAAGATATATTTTTACAGTGTTAAGGGGGAAAGACAAAAGACATATGTTTATGCCTCTGGTGTTCTCTGCTGCATTCGTCCGTCATCACTGTGGACAAACGTTGCCTCTTACGTTTCCAGTATAAAGCCCGGTGGTGTTTCTCTGTCTAGTGTTTTGCAGACAGTTGGACAAACCTCTCTGACCCATGTGACCATGACTGAGACTTACCCCACATCGTTTGATTTGTCTAAACTCAACCAGATCATAAACCTCTTGCACATGGTGCCAGGATGTCCTTGTGTTCTTCCCTGCTCGAGTGAAGCTCGCATTCACCTCCACTCTTCAAGCCTGTGGGGGCTGGAATGAGATTGCATGAGCTAATTCCTTGTACTAAACTATTTAAGGCAGGGGATTAGTAAAGGTCCTCTTGGCAGGGGATACGGGGTTAAGTTGCCTTCATGCCTGCCATGTTGGCAATGTGACTGGACAGACTTAAGACAGACGGACACTGCTGTACTGTCATCTTTGATTTTACATCGCATTGTTTTGGATGACCTTATTCCGTTTTGCTGTTGTTTTTAAAGTCGTCTTTGTGTTTTTCTAATCATGTGCTCCAAAGTTGTTCTGCCATGCACTGTACTGTACCAATGTGTGCAATAAAGATCTGAATCCACTTCCAACACACGTCTTTTGTGTACTTTCTGTCACATCGGTGTATTTCAGGACCAATGGTGTTTTGAACTTTTACTTTGCCAAATACACAATCTTTACTTGCTTTGTCTGTTTGTTTTTTTACCAGTTTATATTTTTCATTGCTCGTCATCGGAAAAGTGAAGGCCGAGATAAAGGTTGATGAGCCTTGTGTGTTTTGACTTTGTGTTGTTTACTTAATCTGCACTTTGATACTGAAGGGATTGGGCATCATAAGTGTATTTCAATTACCATCGAGTCGACTATAACAAAACAAAGTAACTTATGTAGAAGACATTTTGTCACTTTTAAATAATGCTAAGAAAGAAATGTCCTCGAGCAGCGTTCTCGGCTCTGTGAGGCCGATGAGCACAGTGGTGCTTAAAGCTAAATGCTCTGGTCTTCATGCCGTTGTTCAGCAGGTAGAATGTTCAGTGTTCATCATCTTGGTTAGAATGCTGGCATTCAAACAAAGTGTAACAGGCTGATGGGAATGTCATTAGTTTTACAATTCATTGAGCATGTTGAGATATTTCATTGGAGAAGCAAAATCTTGGACCTGCTGGTGACAGTCAGACAGTTTTAGGTATTTTTAATCTTATTTAGACATACTAATGTACACATACAATAAACATACTTAATATATATTCTATTAAAAACCTGCACTTACGATGTGTTATGTTAGGTGCTCAGTATATAGGAAGCTGTTGCTAGAAGCTGATTTCATGTAATTGCTTTTTTAATCTTTATTTGTGAAATGTGAAAAGTCCAAAAAAGAAACACAACACTAAATTCTGCATGTACTTGTATTTTGATTGACTGAATCCAAAGGCAAACAACTTGAATTCATTATTTGCAGTCCTGTATTACAGATGAATATTTCAAGGCAATCAAAAATTGAATGAGCCAACACGGTATGAATGTTTTATTTCAAATACCGGATCAAGAAGTATACATCAGATCATCACGTAACAACCAAACTACTATGCCTATATAGCACGCAACTTAATATGTATGAAGGTTTAACAATATCTACTTTTGTGCTATAAGGTATTGTATGTTTTCAGTGTAAAAGCAGAGTCAGTGACTTGTGAACCTGGTTTTGTGGTAAACACAACAAGATTTTCACAACTGATTATTTGTCACATTGGCCTGCTCCACAAACTCCAAAAATTAGCTTTTCAGTGATCTGATGTGTCTTTTTTCTCTCACTGGAACCAGCGGGGCAAGTTCCACTGGTTTTCATGATGGATGTTGTTTCACACAACTCTGAAATTCCTCATCTTTCCTTTCTATGTACAGTTTGTGTGAATGTGACAGTTTATGGTTTCGCCATTTTTAGAATATTTTAAAAGAAGAGTGGGCTACTTTCTACTTTCTACAGCAGAAGAGAGAGAACTCTGGTGGGATTTAGTCCAAGACGAGCAGGCGGTGGTGGTACACAGTCCCGGGGGGGTTGCTTCATGAATCAATTTTTGGAGTGACAGATTGGTTGGACACGCAGAAGCCTGCAATCGAAAAGGACACAAACATTTTGCTCATGATTATCTCACACATGCACACAGTATACAATATTTAAGTGTCTTAAACCCATGATAGCCTAAATATAAACATCTGTAATATAATTAGTGATGTTTAAGCTTTATTACTGACAAATGAGTTTTTGAAAACGTGCATCTTATCGTAAACAAATGAGGATTCAGTTGGTCTCACCAGTGTGTTCGACGCGTCTGTATTTGCCCAGCAGGCAGAGGTCCCTCTTCTTCTGCACGACATTGGGCTGGTCCTCCACCCTCAGACCGGTCGGATGACGAGAGAATATGAAGGAGTAGCTGTCCAGGCAAGTGCCGTCAGAGTCTATCAGTCTGCAGGAGTAGTGGATGGCGTAGTTGTCATAGTCGGTGTCAATCACCCAATGGTCATCGTCTGTGAGCAGAGAAGGGAGGTTGCAAAGGAAAGAGAGAGTTTAGATTGTTACCGAACCCTCTTTTATAGTTTGAGAACCATTTTTTTAAACTTTTGTGATACGTGCGAGGCCAAAAAAATAGTATGTACATCTCAGAAGTACTCTATGTTTCAGAAGTACTTTGATGTTTTGTATATGAAGGCTTTTTTGTTCACAAGATAAATACCGTTTCAAATTGAGGTAAAGATCTCTTTAACATTCGACTTGAATACTGACTCATGTAAACACACATAGAGGTACCCACTTTTTCTTTTTATCTAACTCTCATTATGCCATCATCATTGATCGGTGTTTGAAACTTCAGACTTTGTGTTTAGAAAAGATGTGCTTATCTCTCTTTCACATTGATTGTTTTCTGCTTAAAGTGGACTCGAGTACTTTAGTCAATCATTTACACAAAAACAGGGGTGGGAGTTATAAAAGAGTCCCATGACGGCATAATCAAGTAAACAGCTGATGCAATTATATCGATGGGTATTATGGGTAATACTACAATTGATACTGACAATGTAAGTTTACTTAAAAACACAAGAGTTTTGTCAGCACTGGGATGATGATATTCTAGAGATTGCATGTGATGTCAGAGTTATACACTCAATTACATCTGGACCCCCTCCTTGTAAGCATTCGGTTTGATTCATTCTCCAGGGTCAGGGTCACAGAGAACCAAGTGCTGCAGTTGATGATTAAAGTAAATCAATAGTTGTCTGGTGGTCAACAATCCCTTTTGCAATTTAAATGTCAGTGACTCCCGGCCGACAATGCCAAAAGCTTATGCTAATAAGGTGCCTGGCCGTAGATTAGTAGGTAAAGCCTTGAATTTATTGTTGTTGATTCCAGAAATCCATGTCAGAAATTCAAGTTAAGTCCTATTCAGGTATAAATGTTCCTGAACTTACTTCCAGTCTGCAGGTACGATGCAGCTCCCCAGTACTTCATCTTGAACTTGGCAGGGTCAGGAGTATCCTCAAAGGTGGCAAACATGCTGGCACACATTTCCCATTGGCTAGATGTCAAAGAGAGAGAGAGAGAAGGACATTACGAAAGATGAGATACAATGGATTAGATAAAGACTGAGTTAAGCATAGAGCATGCGGCACAATTGCACAGTCCCAGTGGGGGAAAGGCCAACCTTCACCGTAAAGAACAGAACTCACTTTAAAATGATAACTCTGCCCTCAGCAGTGGCAGTCATTTTGCCTTCAGTGTCGATATTAAAGCTCGCCACGATGTTGTCAAGTAAGAACAAACCTTCTGGGTCCTTCTTTCCTACGGCGTACCACGTCCCTGTATACTATGAGAGAGAAATCCAAGTGTAAGAGCACGTCGCTCCTCAATGCTTTTCATTAAAAGTAAAAGAACAAAATATTTACACAGAGTCTACTTAGTATTACATAAAATCCATTAAAGCAGAAGTTGTATTCCCCATACATCCCAAATCCAAAAAAAAACTACTACAAAGCAAATATAAACATTTCGATAGACCTAAATAAATCTCTTCACACTGCTCACCCTTGTCCTGTCAAAGTTCTGCATGACCTGGATGTTGGCCACCTGGCAGTCCTGGGCCCAGGAGAAAGCCAGGAGACAGAGGGCCACAACGTACCGCAGCATTCTACCTCAGAGGAAGGAAAAGGGAGCAGTGACAGAGAAGGACGTGTCAGCCACATTGTTCATTCAAGTGTCATACAACTCCCCTAAATATTTGCCGATATGCTACAAACGTTTGTGTGAAGAAAAACATAACTTCTGCAAAAGCACTTAATCCTTCATTTAAAATGTTCCATTCAAAATGTAAAAGTTAAAAAACAAGTCCACTGTCAATGCATACCTGTTTTTAAAGTGGAGAGCTCACAAAGATCCTGGCATAGCTGTGTCCTTATATACCGCTGGCTCGTATTGCGTAACATCTTCTGGAGATGTGAACCTCCCCTGCTCTCCCCACAGCTAGCTTGCCTTCCATTGGACAAACATTTGCATAACTGCAGCCCCCGGATGCTATTGATTTGTGTGTTCTGCACATTGATGTCATGAATCTAAGTGTTTTGCGTGCATGGACTCAATGAACCCCCCTCTATTTATGAGAAATACAGTATATGGATTGTACTAAAGACCTGCTTCAGCGCTTTCTGGTGTACCAATAACATGTTTCAGTGGGTGTGCACGTTTTCCGGCAGCATCCATATGATTGCATCACCCGTTGACTTGATTTTTGCTACCGACTGACCCTTTTTGGACTGTATTTGTATAAATGGTGGCCAAAGTGCACTTTAAACAAAAAAAATATAATCAATGTGAAAGAGAGATAATCACGTCGTGTCGAAGCACAAATTCGGGGGTTTTAAAACACCATCGATGATGTTTAGATAATGTGACTGAGCTCAGAATACTTGTGAACGAACATGTTTTTGTGTACTTCTGTACGTGTCGAAAACAAAAGACGAGTCCAAGAGAGCTAAGCGAGCTAATGCTAATGGCCCCATGTGATGTAATCGCATGTGTACAAGAACCTCTTTATTTACCAGACCAGGGTCAAACAGCTTGTGTCAGTGTTTTGTTCTGCTGTTCCAGGTTTGTGCGACAAAACAGCATCACTCACAGTACAAACATTAGGAGAAATATAGTAACTACTCTCTAATACACCTGGCTTAAATCTACTGTGGCAGGCTTTTTATAAATTGATGCTGTTATTTTACGCTGAGCTCATGTAGCCAGTCCTCTGAGGGTTTTGATTGAATAAAAAGAGCACAGCACAGCCAAACATCTGCAGCTTGCATAACCAAAGCCCCAGCCAATGGAAAACAGGACAATCACTCATTTTCAGCCGAAATAATAGCAGCTGGAATTTGGCCAGAGGCAAGATTTCATAATCGTGAAGATTGGCTGAGAAACTCTATATACGATACGCCGCCAGGCTTCTGCATGCATTCTATATTTTGTGGGCAGTATAGTGGTAAATGTAAGACTCGGTTTCTTGTTTTCATGTGGTGTGAAACTTAAGTTTTAAGTGGGATTAGGCAAACAACCTCATTGTTAAATACACTGCTTTGGGGCTTTAAAGAAGGCAATGATATAACAGTGAAGTAGTGTTTTGTCCACTCACCGAAATATGATTTAGCAATTTAAATAGATTGTACCGGTGTAGTTTATAAACTGAAATTACTTGATGACACAGATTAAACATTGTGGAGACTGCACCAAGTTAATTGCATCACTTAAGGTGTTTTTAAAAACGAATTAGTTTTAGTTATGAATAACATAAAGAATTGTATATAAGGTTAAGTTTAGGACGTTTTCATTCATTGTCTAAGCAAGGCTGTGCAAGATGGAGTGTGACATTGTTCCTCTTGCAAATAAAGAGTTGAATTCATAAGCAATAAAGCAAAGTGCTCAGTTCAATGCCCTCACATGTTTTGGTGATACAGCCTTATGTGGTCTGGTATGACCAGTAGCCTATGATGGCCATGTTGCCTTATTCTAGCACACTCTAGAACTATTGCTGTGTGTCTGACATCACTGTGTCCGTTTGCTGACTGTTTACATTTGGTCCCATTCTCATCCCTCTCAGGTCATCATCGATTGGTGTCTTTAATGCAACCGGTTTAACTGAATCTTGAGAAATATAAATAAATTCAATGTGCCGTCATTCTATAGTTGCTTCTTGTAGCCGCTGTTTCGTAAAAATGACATAATCTCAATTTAATAGGTAGTCAAAAAAACGCACCAAATTAATTAAAAATCTCTTCATTCTAGCCTACTACATAAATTTGTTAACAATGAACACAATCAGGAAAAATACTGATATAACTCAATTTTATTAAAGCTAGGGTTGGTAATCTTGAAAAACTTGGCAAAAGTAGGCCAGATTTTTGACAATATCCAAACGAAAAACCCTAGCCCAGTGTTGCAAACTCTTTCTAATGATAGTGGCTAGCAGCACTGTAGCTCCAGCAGTCGCTAAATCTAGCGAGAAAGTCAGCAACACTGAGAGCTCATCCCTTCGGGTCTCCCTCCAAAAACACTCCCTCAAAATGATTGTAATGAATGGAAGAACATGGCTTAGTACTCACAGCTGTTAAGCTAGCAGCCTAATGAGAGCAGAGTAGGCACAGGCAGGTGAATGGACGGCTTTATTACAGCCCCGCGATAGCCACAGATACTGGATCTTGTTTTTCCAGAGCATTTGATTCATTGATTGCTGTCAGGATGGAATGAGAATTTCAACAAAAAGATGAAAGATGATTTTTGAAGATCACCAAACCTACTTGTAAACTAGAAAACAAAATATTGGAACTATCAGAAATATGTAATTATTCATCATATTCATCAATATATTTGTCTTGCCTCTGTTTTTCCTCTCTCACGCACTAACATCCAACTAATTTCTCCTGCTGTGAAATGAGCTGCTCTAATTGGTTTCCACTATGTCTCACATCCACACACACACACACACACACACACACACACATCCACACACACAAACACACACACACACAAACACACACCTTTTGTAGTTCTCCCTTGATTAGCTTGCCTTAATCCCTACGACAAAAGCTAGTGGGGAACTCCTCATCTTGCCAGCCTGCCAGCAGCTAACCAGACAGTGCACTCAGTTAATAATAGCCAGCCATCTTTGTTTAGGGCTTTGTTCCCAGACAACCAAGTCCAACTAATTGGCCAATTTCCAGTTCTGGGACAGATACCTCCATGATGATGGAGATCTAATTAGAGCACACAGGTAAAGGCTGCTCACACATTTACCAGTGCCATTATGGCTCTGAACTCCACCGCTGCCAGTGGCTGACATTATTTCGGTACATCCTCCTCCGTAGCAACAACAACAACAAGGATCGAGCAGTGGTCATACCTAACACTAGGAAGTTAGGCTACCTGAGGCAAAGGAAACCAGATATAATGTCTCCTGCTTGCTGAAATTGCTCATCAATACGTGTTGGGATACCACATTGGATATTTGACTAATTGGAACAGAAGGCTACTGGTGTAAGTCCAGTACCTGGGCTAGTGGTTGGACTTAGGTATCGCTAAGGTGTCCCAGTGTCATGTATAGGGATAACTAAGTGGATTGGTGAAACCAACCTGAACCACTGAGGTAGTCTATTGTTGCCACTGTTGTTTCTTCAGTGTTGTGTGTCCACAGACGTCGTTGGTCTTCAGCATCCTTTCACACCCTCTCCTGGTGTAGGCAACCCGACATTTCACCTGAGGGCAGCCCAACTCTCTCACTTGTCGCCCGATATAAAATGATCTGCGTTGGGATTTGCGGGTTAAAGACGCTTAGAGCAGAGGTTTTAATGTCATGACGTCACATTAATTAGCGGCCACTCTGATCCTTTCAGCCTCTAAGCCGCGCTGTCTTATTCTGTCTGTCGGTGGACACGGGATGTGTCACTGACTCCCTCGGGGACCGTGGAGGAGAATGCTACTGATCCACCCAACCCTGTAGGCCACAGCACAGCTTTCCCTCTCCATTTTGACTTGCCCCCGCAGGTGATGCTTTTGTGAAAAAGAGAACGGGAATATACAACACTACTCGAGTTCAAAATGGCAGACAAGGACAGCGTGGAGAAATACTTGGAGAACAACCCGCAGTTCGCCAAAGAATACTTCGATAAGAAGTTGCGCGCTGAAGCCCTGGCCGCCGCCTTTACTGAGACTCTCGACATCAAAGACACCGCTTCCTTCAAGGATGTTAACTCTGTGCAGGAGGCCGCCATCATCTTCGAGCTGGTCCAGGAGTTGCAGAAACAGGGAAAGATGGAGGAGTCCCTTCACAAAGTGATGCAAAGAGTTGCCCTGATCTTACAGGCCGACAGGGTCGGTTTTTACATCAACCGAGCGAGAAACGGAATACCCGAGCTCTCCTCTTGCCTCTTCGACGTGACGCCAACATCCAAATTTGAGATAAACATGGTGAACCCGCAGAGTGAAATCGTGTTCCCTCTCGATATGGGCATCGTCGGATTAACTGCGACTTACAAAAAGCCACTAAACATACCTGATGTCTCAAAGGTGAGAAGTTAGGCCATGCCCGAGCTCCGTAGAGCGCGCGCTCTCCAAGAAAGTTGTGTGTGCGTGACTCTGAAGCTGTCAAACATTAAGTGGAGATGTGTTCCTTGTTTCTGCGATGTTATTGGTGAAAATTGCCCCTATAGTATCGGTGGGTCTTTAAAAACAAATCTTCTTTATGTGCTTGGTTAATTGTTAGCTGATGGTTGTGTGCTAGAGTGAAGGCTACACAACATGTTGTCCGTAAAGTAGTTGCCTGTAGTTAAATTACCACCACACTTGTTTGTGTTCACTGTGGAATCATGGACATCATTTTGCATTTTGGTCGACTTATGTTTATTTGTAGCCTAACATACATGATGAGTTCCTTGCTGTTGTTGCTTTGACGATAAATAGCTTCAAATACTGATATTTAAATATATTTGTGATACACAACTGTGATGCAATGATTAGTGATAAAACACATTGAGGGCAAGGGTTTTATCTTACTTCTACATGTTCCTGTAGTTTTATGACTTCTTTTTATTATAAGCATCAGTTTTAGCTTCAAGATTCACAGAAAATATTAGAATCATGTTTGAATTCATTAATACCAGCCCTTTTAGGCATCAATTGGACTGTCAGAGTAGTTAGCTGAAGAATATTAAGATATACTACTTACCCATCTTGAATGCAGCATGAATGTCTTCTGCTTCCAAGTGTGGCCAATACTCAAATACTGATGACTGAATAATCTTAGTTTATTTAATTAAAAGTAAGATCAGATAACATGCTGCCCTCTATTATGTGTATGTTAGATACATGCGATTAATGAGCGTATGAAGCCATTTAACTGTATAGAATAGTGTAATCCTGCTGTTTTACATAAGTGTTTCATATCCCCCTGGATTCGACCAAACCTGACTTGGAAGTTTTTCTTTTTTTCCCCAAAACAGAATCCAAAGTTCTGCGACTTTGTGGACAAACAGACTGGATACAACACCAAATGCATGCTCACTTTCCCTCTGATGGCTGAAAAAGAGTGCCTTGGAGTCATCATGGCACTAAACAAAATAGGAGCTGACTCGTTCTCTGCGGAGGATGAGAAGGTAAGAGAGTATACACTCAGACAGTCACTCTTATCCGCAGTGATTTACTGAGTGAGCTGGAACAGGGTTGTGTTTTAGACACTCTTTCAGTCATAAATTAACTTGAATTTGAGCAGCTAAAGTACACCATATTTTTTAAGGAATGTATGCCACATTAAAAAGCCTGCGTCTGCCATTTGAAATTTGCGAATAAAAGATTGCTGCATTTACATCTCACCAGTAGGGTGTAAAACCCTCCAATTATGTCAGTGGGAGCCAATCAGACCTGAGTGAACTGATTTGGCTGCTTTTGAACATTCAACTTGAATAAAGGTGTAATGAGATAACTGTGAATATGTTATCTCTTTAGAATATAAAGGAAAACATTCATACGGTTATTTAGAATCAGTAAACTCCCACCGGGGCAAAGGATAAACTGGGACAGATGGAAATGATGTTTTCACCGACTCTTGCGGTTATAATGTGAATCAAAGCAACTGAAAAAGAGAGAAAGGATCTAAAGAGTGGCAGAAATGATGCAAATGCTTTAACAGCTAAGGTGCAAAACGGCTGAAACTTCAGTGTTCTTTGTGTCTAGGTTTATACTTCTCTTTCTCTTTACATATTATCTCCAAAAACCTTTAAGAAAAACACAAATATTTGTGTAATTTGTGTAAAGATTAGCCAAAAGTGGACTTAAAAGACGGTATGAAGTTTGACTTGCAAGAAAGAGTTGTGTTTATGTCTGTTTTATTGAATCCATCAAATTAAAAATGTAATTCTTAGGATACTCTAAACGCCCAACATGCTATTTTACAGTTCACTGTTAATGACAAATCCCAACTTTGCTGTGGGAAATGTAGCCATATGGAACCATGCTTCTACCAGCAATCTTTAATCTGCTGTTGTGTATTGATGAAACCTCTAATCTCATTTGGTCATTAGCTCTTCCACAAGTACATGAACTTTGCCCAAGTCATCAGCCTGCAGCATTACACATCCTACATGTTCAACGTGGAGTCCAGAAGGAGTCAGGTAAACTGAATCTCCCACCACTAGGCATCGATGAATACTCTTGTCCCTGTTATTTACCTGTTGGTGTTTCTAATGCACCGAACAGAGCTCATACTACATGCCATAGCTAAACATTTAATCACCCACATGCATTGCTTGTTCTTTCTCTCGTAGGTGCTTCTCTGGTCGGCCAGTAAAGTGTTTGAGGAGTTGACAGACATTGAGAGACAGTTCCACAAAGCGCTCTACACTGTAAGGGTCTATCTACAATGCGAACGATACTCAGTGGGCCTGTTGGACATGACCAAAGAGAAGGTTGGTCTTGCAGAATCAGATTCAGTTTCGCTCACAGGATTGAATAGGTAGCATTCATGGCTACGGGCCTAAATAACTTTTATTGCCTGTGGGTTTTTTTTCCTGCAGGAATTCTATGATGAATGGCCGGTGAAACTGGGAGACGTGGAACCCTATAAAGGACCCAAAACGCCAGATGGCAGGGTAACAAACTAACGTTTTTCTCTTTTTTTTTTTAATTCAGTTTTTGTGACGTGTCGCACTTTAAATCTGACTCGCTTCATCTTTTTATTGTCTAAGCTGAAGATGAATCAATAAATTCTAACAGGCTTCTGCTTTTTTTACACAGGAAGTCATCTTTTACAAGATCATTGACTACCTCCTGGAAGCCAAAGAAGAAATCAAAGTCATACCGTGAGCATCCACTCAAACGAAATACAGCATTTAAAAAAACAGATGAAATTCAGTCACTTGGGATAAAAAATAATAATCAAAGACCAATGTTCACATTTTTTTAAATGTCTTTATTTTAAAATAAAAGTTCTAACTCAGTATCAATACAAATCTGATCTTCCACTCAAATTAACAAAAATATAAATACGTGAAGCATTCATGCTTGTCCGCAGACAAATGGGGGTTTCTGTTATTTGGGTATGGTTTCTGTAGAGGCAGCATAATGCATAATGAGAGTCAGCATTGTTGAACTTGCTTCTCAGAGAATAACTCTGTATTTTTCTCCCTTTCACACTTTTTCAGGGGTCCACCTGCAGATCACTGGGCTCTAGTTAGCGGCCTACCGACATATGTTGCAGAGAATGGCTTCGTAAGTCTCTCACTGTTGCTGCAGGGCAGTTTATTATGAGAATGACTTGAATTATAAAAGCATAAAAAAACATATCTACATATGTAATATAGTAACATAGGAAAGTAGTGAAACAAAGGGCGCAGGAACACATTTAGTGCAATGTTACAAACAACAGGGAAATGACACTTCAGTAGGAATGCTGTGCATGAAGTGACTTGGTGCAGTTATGAGTCAATTTATGGCACTGAATACAGTAATCAACACAGCTTAGATAAAAAACTGAATTTAATCATTTTCATTTATTAAATTCCAATTGTTTCTGCTGTCGTAGAAAGTTTAACATATTGCGACAAACATACTAAAATACCAAGTAAATAAAACATGATTGATAATAATTAAACAGACAAATATTCTTTTATTATTTAGACAAAAGATTGATCAGAAACAGCAGCTGTGAGTAATATTGACGAAGTGCCAGACTTTAACATTGTTGTGTCGTGTGTCTTCCTGCAGATTTGCAACATGATGAACGTGGCTGCAGATGACTTCTTCACTTTCCAGGTGAGGAGACTTTTACTCTCCACCCACATAAAGGATGCACGCAGCAACACACACCAGCGTCGGTTATGACACACTTTCTCACATTAAGACCCTTCCCTTTACAATATGCAGTTTCATATATTTTGTATATCCTGTTGTGTTATGCTCGTATTGAGGAAGAATGGTTTAAAAACGAATCGCGAGGTCTAAATATTTTCATTTTAACGTCTTTCAGAAAGAGGCTGTGGACGACACGGGTTTTGTCATCAAGAACGTTTTGTCGCTGCCCATCGTCAACAAGAAGGAAGAAATTGTGGGCATCGCCACTTTCTTCAACAGGAAAGACGGCAAGCCATTTGATGAACACGACGAACAGATCACTGAGGTCAGCGCCATGCGTTCTCTCTCTCTTTATATTTTCTGTCGCCATTCTTCAGATATCACGTCTGTCTTGCGTGCGGACACATACATTGGCATGTAAATGAAGAAAAAAGTTGCTTCTTGCTTGGTTGTCTATATTTTCTCTCGTTCCCTTCTCACTCTCGTTGTTTCCTCCAGGCCCTGACACAGTTCTTGGGTTGGTCAGTGCTGAATTGCGACACATATGACAGGCTGAACCGCATGGAGTACAGGAAAGACATCGCCCAGGAGATGCTCTTGTGCCAGACCATGTGCACCAAAGCTGAGATACAGTCCATTCTGGTCAGTATCAAACCCGTGTCTTTCCTCCACGTTTTCTCTCCAGAAGCCTAACCTTTGATCGCTCAGCATTTGATCAAGAGGAGACTCGGGCAAGGGATTAGAAATAGTCAAAGGTTATTGTGCCATGAATAGCTATTTGAGTAGCAGTCCTCCATAATGACCTATTGGAGGGCTAATAAAAGGTCTGATGGAGACAATGACACAGCAGTTACTGTTTAGAGCCCTTGTCTGAAATTCCAGCTGTAAATACCTGTGGGTGATGGGTTCATGGGTTCAATGTAAATGCCATTATAACTTCTTGTTCTCTCTTTTTTTTAACCAGAACACCAACGAGAAGTTCGACGCAGAGCCTGAAGACTGCGAACAGAAAGATATGTACAAACTGTTGGTATGTGTTGTTTGAACCTTGACGACAAAAACAACACTCCAATGAAATGAAACGCTGTGACACATACGATTATTACTCACTTATCAAAGCTTAAATGTATGAATAAGACTATGAATTTGCATATTGATTCACTTAATTCATTTATATCAGCATTATTCAGGATCTTAGGAATGGACTTTGGAAAGCTTCATTTATTTTCAATCAAATTAAATTTGATTTCAAAATGTAAAATATTCAAAAAAAAATGTTCTTGACTGTTAACTGCCGTGAGACTGACGTTGTGGTCATCGGTACTTTTTGAGTATTGAATGGTTCATGGGTGTTTTTTTTCAGAGAGCGACCTGCCCACCAGCTGACAACGTCAACGGAGAGAATCTGTACCTGTTCTCCTTCAGTGACTTCCCCGTCTCAGAGTTCGACCTCATCAAAGCCGGCATTCGCATGTTCTTTGAGCTCGGAGTTGTTGAAAAGTTTAAAGTTCCCGCAGAGGTGAGTCACGTAGTCGCAGGCGCTTACTTCGATCTGTCTGCCCCTCACAGGATTCTCTTCCTGGTTTCTGGCGGTGCGTACGGCATAGTATTGCGAGATGCTGCTCATTGTCCGGCTGTCTTCTGTTTCATCCAGACTGGGGATTTTAATAGTATTTATTTGAAAATGCATATAAAAAAAAAGTGAGCAATCGATAAAATCAGATTTTCTTAAAGAAATTTGAAATGCAAACATATAAATCATGTGAATCACTTCTCCCTCCGTCCCTCCCTCCCTCCCTCTCAGACGCTGGTCAAGTGGATGTACACAGTGAGGAAGGGTTACCGTAGCATCACCTACCACAACTGGAGGCACGGCTTCAACGTAGGCCACACCATGTTCTGCCTGCTGCAGGTAAGGCCCTGCACGACATCTGCAGAATCGACATTAAACCCAACAGCTCACAAAAATGAGTCGTCTCGTGTCTTTTCTTTCTCCGCTTCACAACTTGTCCGTCTCTTGCAGACAGCAGGTGATGCTGATAACTTTTACGCTACAGCTCGCGTAACACAATACATGTGGTGACAGTTTAAGAGGCCGCTAGGTTTACGAGAATGAGTGAACCACCTATATCGGCTTATGACACGTTTTATTTCATTATAAAGCTAATTGAAAATTGCACCAATCCAGGTAAAATATTGTCCACTCCACATTCAGCAATTATTATGACAGGAGAGCATCACAGATAATTAAAATGAGCATTGATAGTGCCCAATATCTTTCTATATTTGAATGGTCTAGAAACAGGCTGCAAATGAGAGCACAGTTTTTTTTTTTTGTTTTTTTTTTATCATTGACTGAACTGTTTGTGTACTTTCATGGTGGTTACAATCTATAGCCACTCCCCCAAACACCGGCACATGATAATCCATGATTTATCTCTTCTGCCTACAGACAGGGAGGCTGAGGAAGTACTACTCTGATCTAGATGCCTTTGCCATGGTGTCTGCTGCTTTCTGCCACGATATCGACCACAGAGGAACCAACAACCTCTACCAGACAAAGCAAGTCAAAACTGTAATATAGTTCTGTATCTGTGCTTTGGAAGCATGGGCATGTGTGTGACCTGGGTGCTTTTCTTTTTTTCTTTAGGAGTTCGTCTCCTCTGGCTAAACTTCATGGCTCCTCCATCATGGAGAGGCACCATTTGGAGTACAGCAAGACGCTCATGGGTGAAGAGGTACGACAAATTACACGGACAATAAATGTAAAAATGGCAGACTTCAGAGGTGGCACACACATTTTCTCACCGCTCTTTCGTCGTCTCTCGCAGAGCTTGAACATCTTCTGCAACCTCCAGAAGCAGCAGTTTAAGAACGTGCAGCACTTGTTTGATGTCTGCATCATCGCCACTGATCTGGCCCTTTACTTCAAGTAAGTTCTTTGAAATACTCAGACTGGCTTATTAAAGCTGATGTTGCTCAAAGGTTTTAGCTGCCGCCGGTCTATGTTCATCCGTCTACTTGTGTGTTTTCCTTTTGACTGACTCTGTAGGTTTCATGGAACCAATGTGTGTGTTTGCTTAGTGCAGTTGGTCTGACTGATTGTTTATCTGCTATATCTCATCACGCAGAAAGAGAACCATGTTCCAAAACATTGTAAATGCCACAGAGCCAATGCCAGAAGAAAAAGAGGCCATTGCCTACATTTCCAACAACAGCACCAGGAAGGAAATCGTGATGTATGTACCTGATTCAAGCCCAAGATAATACAGCGAACAAAATGTATTTGCGGATAGATTTGTGAAACAGAAGACCCTTGCATCATCAGCAGCAGGGTGTCGTATTGCCCTACCTGACTGTCTGTCTCTCTATCACCTCCAGGGCCATGATGATGACAGGTTGCGACTTGTCAGCTATCACCAAACCCTGGGAGGTACAGAGCAAGGTGGGTGGCCTTCACAGCCTTCACATCTGCTGATTGAAAAATATATATAGAGTGACATTTTTCATGTAACTTTGTTCTGCTCAGACCAACTGAGCTTGAAATATGTTTGGTTTTTAGCTCCATTACTTTAGATTTATTACATCCAGAAAATATAATAAGGCTGCAGTTATTAGGCCGTATGTTTTTTGGGTTGTCCGTCCATTTGGGTCCATTTTTGTAAACGAGATATCTCTTTAAATTCGGCGCAAACATCCACTTGGACTCAAGGATTAACTGATTTTGGAGGTCAAAGGTCAAGGTCTTCCATTTTTTTGTGATATCTCAGGAACACCGTGATCTAATTTTCTTCAAATTTGGCACAATCATCCACTTGGACTTAAGGATTAACAATCATAATTTGGTGTTTAACGATCACCGTGATCACCAAACACAAGTGTTTTGGCCATAACTCAAGAATTCATACGATGATTATGACAATTCCAAACACATCTTGTCTAATGGGATAGCTATTGAAAATGTTGGACAGGCATGGACGTAAACTGCAACATGACTGATTGGTAGAGGCATACAACCACAAGGTGGTAATTCTAGTTTTCGTTTTGAAAATAATATTAGAACAAGTGTAGAAGAAGATAACACAAGATAAAAGAATGTCCTTGTTCATGTTTGCTTCTCATTTGCAATCATTTCCTCCCAACATTTATCCTTAATTCCCTTGTATCATTCTTTGTTCCTCTTGTCTGTTTCCCTACAGGTTGCTCTGATGGTAGCTGCTGAATTTTGGGAACAAGGAGATTTGGAGAGATCTGTTTTGGACCAACAACCAATTGTAAGGTTCATACCCCTCTTGTGCCTTCTCTTCCTTTCACATTACTATTTTCTTTTAGGTTTCTCAGGATTGCTCTTCTTTTCAAACACTCCCCTCTGTCTCTCTCAGCCCATGATGGACAGAAACTGTTCCGAACAGCTACCCAAGATGCAGTGTGGCTTCATCGACTTCGTATGCTCATTTGTGTACAAGGTAAGAAACAGCTTTTTACGTTTGCGCAACAGAAAAATGAGGAGTATGATTATTACACACACTGAAAGGGAGGTGATGGTTTCAAGATGGATCTCAAGGCGAGAAAAAGACACATGGGTTTTGCAAGAAGGGAGTCTGGCCTGTGCTCTGTGTTGCAACAAATTATCTGTAACTGCTGGAATTTAAACACAGCCACAGGCCAAGAGGGGCATAACAATCTAATCCAGCTACTATCTGATTTTGCTTTCCAGCAAAGCGCCATAAAAAACATATTTTGCCCACGAGTTGTTTTGATTCAGTTTCAATCCAATACATTTTTATACTTTCAAAGAGCGCAAGCTCTACAAATGTAAAATATAAAAGTAACTAACTCAAGTCATTAACCTCACCCTGAGGCCCTAGTTTGAAGTGTGACTTCTATTTTCCAAGGCTATAACATTTATTTCCAAGCTCACCTCCGACTGTGCAAACTGTAAAGCCTGCTGCGGATGATACATTGTTGAAAAGACAGAGAGGTGTGGATTCAACTCAGTGGTAATAGAGCACTTTGTAGATGGGAACAGAAAACAGCATGCACGCCAGATCTATATAGGAGAAAATTACCAGAGAGTGAAATCATTTCTCACATTATTTTATAACTTTACAGAGGTGTTGTTGTAGCTTCAACCACCTTAGGTTGGATCACAGGATGTAGAGCAAAGAACCTGTTGAACCCAGCAGGCCCCAAGAGGAATGCCAGCTCGCTGTTTTTCAGGATGGTATCTGGACAGGAAGACACACATCCATATAAATCAAGATGTGTCAGTCGTCCCTGCGGACTTCTGCTCTAAAAGGGAAATGATGTATTTGCAACACCAACATTTCCCTTCCTTTTAAGTTCTTCTCCCTCAATGTGGACAACATATTTACACCGTGTATTCTTTACCAGGAGTTCTCCAGGTTCCACAAAGAGATCACGCCCATGTTTGATGGTCTGAACAACAACAGGGCACAATGGAACGGGCAGGCTGAGGTTTACAATGCAAAGATGAAGGTCATTGAGGATCAGAAGAAGAAACTGGAAGAAGATGAAGCCAAGAAAGGTATAAAAGAAAAATCTGTGTAAATTGGTCCAGTTGATGGCCTGATAGAAGATCAAGATCCTGTTTTAATACTTCTTTCTATTTGTGTGTGTTTATCTAGCCGGTGGAGATGCAAAGTCAAAGACCTGCACCGTCTGCTAAGTTCCTACGGTGCTTGGATCTGGACTGACGTGGTCCGGTTAGGACTAATCTAGCCTATTCTGGTCTGACAACTAGTCTAGTCGGAGCTTGACTAGGCCAGCTTGGTCTGGTCTGATCTACACCAGAGTAGTTCTCTCTGGTTAGGTGCTGTCCGCTCTGGTGCGGTCTAGTCCAGCCCTATTTGGTCTGGTCTGGTTCAGTGTAGCCTACTTTAGTCTAGTGTATTCAGGTCTGGTCTGCGGTCCCGTGTGCAGTCAGCCTTACTGTTCTCCAAGGAGGGAAGAGTCGGCAACATCACCAAGAAGTAATGTTGGGACTGCGAGAGAAGCCTGTTTGACTCAGAAGATGTGATGTATTTGAAACTTCCTCCTTCAGGCAACCAAGAACTTAAAAAAATATATATATACATGGACAACGTATATTTCCCTTTTTAATATAATCGATAGCAATAATCAAAACATTCCTGACACGTATGGTTTGAAACCATGGTTGGATAAGTTCAGAAGCTGTAAGACAATGTTCCAAGTCAAACTCTTCGGTATAAATAGCTAAACTAGGGGACAGCATGTGCTGTACGTGGTGTGTGTGTATGCATGCCAAAGCAATAGTTTTCACACAGCGTTCCCATTGGCAGTCGGTTAGCACACGGTACAGTAGTACTGTAGGTTGCACAATGCACTTAGCTGCTGCTGTTTTGGCAGTGGCAGGCCATGAGTGGAGGGCGGGTGGGCAGGCAGGTTCAAATGACCTCATCACTTTATACTCACTGGGATCAGAGGAATGGGTTTAATATTCTGTTTTTTGGTTAATATTTAAAGTAGCATGAGTTGTGGAATTAATTCCTCGAACACTTGAGAACAGAAAATCTGCAATCCGAAGGAACTTTTAGTGCTGTATAACAAAACCTCGAAGCTCAGATACAGCGAGTGACGGCGTGCATTCAACTAAGGGCTGATGTTCTCTTACCTCAAAAGGCGCTGATGAGCTGTGTGAGGGTGTATTTATTTTAATATGCAATCTATCTATATACATATATTTTTTTGGATTCTTTGTCTGACCATTTTGTACTTGAGCTGTCTTCACGCATGGAGAGTTTGAGATGAGTTTTGCGAACTGGGCGTTCTGAATTTGTGAGCAAACGCACGCTAAAAATCACATTTCAGGCCTCTAGCAAATGTATTGACTTTGTGCAACTTTTATTGTCAGCTTTGAAAAACACCTGTAAGCTGTTATCCTTTATGTCCAACGGCGTGGAAAAATAACAACAACAAACTTAACATGCATGATATTTAAAACCAGCGTTTAGAGCCACATCGATTCAAAACTTACTTTTTAAATGTGCACGATTTCACATGTATATAGTCAATTACATAGCAATTGTAAAATATAAATTGTGTAAACTTAAGAATAACTGAAGTGTAAAACTAATTCGAAAGTATGTACTAAAAAAAAAAAGCAACCTTTCTTCTAAGGAGTCAAAGTCAGTCAAACAGGGCACCGTAGATCTGCCTCTCCTGTAAGAAGATTGGATAGGATTTGATTTGATTCCCAGCCAGCGTTTGAGATCCACACAGCTTTAGACTTTAAATACCCTTCTTACAGAGGAGGAAAGCAGGCTACCAAAGCCTTGTATGCATGTGCAGACAATTTGTGTTTAAAATGTGGCAGATGCAGATCCATAGCATCATTGATTGTATGGTGGTACAGGCCAAAGTCCTCTGTTTCTGTCTTCACTTGATGCAACAGTGTGATGAATCGCGCAATAGCTGCCGTTTGATGTCAAGCTGTATTGAACTTGATCTGGTCAGGCATCTGAGTTGACAGCGCCCCCCCCCCCCCCCCCAGTGCGCCTCCTGAAGCACTTTTAGAAATGAGCCACCCCGGAGCAAAGGCAAGTTGCGCCTCTCGACTTCCTGTTGCACAATGTCTTCTCCTCTAATCAACCGGGCATCAATCAAAGGCACTTAATCCTATCAGAAGGGCTTTGGGACTACCTGGAAACTCCTTTTCTGCTGCTGGAGGTGAAGCGAGGAGCTGTTGTGGTCACTGGAGACCTGTGCAGAAGCATTCACTGAAAGCAATACGTTTTCACTATTTAACCATGAATTTACCTCATTGTTCCTGCTGCACACAGTCTTTCTCCAAATAGCCCCTCGCTTTACCTTTTAAGGATCCTTTGTGAGATACCAAATAACGCTCCACTTATCCCATCAACTGTCTTTTACAAATTAGAAATCTGTCATTTGACATACGAGGCGACCTCTACTGTATGTATGTGTCATGAAATATAATATGTGTAAGCAAATAAAGGAATTTATGGAAGAGTAAGAATAGAGGGAATCACTTTTTCTCAACATGGAAATAGGTGATACTTTATCTCTTATTAGAATGAACTTAAGAAACCTTGGGCTTAGCCGCTACAGCGCTCGTTCTTAGTCATATATCGTGCAGGGATCTTAGAGGCTCCAAAGCTGGATGAGCCTCTGGGGGAAAGAGGATCAGTGGATTGGTTCTGATCCCTGCTCGATACAATGTTGTCTGGCTATTTTCTTCAACATCCTGCCCGTCTGCAGAAAACTGTGGTGTTCATGTCATCGTTTCAACATGTATACGATCGTTTAGAAGACAGAGCAACAATGCTGCAGCAGTGCAATCCAGTGTGTGTGTGTGTGTGTGTGTGTAGTTTGAGTGCAGGATGCTTCAGAGGTTTCTGCTGACAAGATGGAACGTTTGACGAAAGAACAGACAACAAGCCGATGATCTATCATTCCTCAAACCCCTGCATCAACATGACCTGTCGTCTAGGCTGGACCCTCCCCCCCATCACCTTTCTTCACAAACTAAACTAAAGGTGCTCAACTTATTTACATATCTACATATTCAAAGATTCTGAATTTTCAATGAGAGAGAGTAGATTTAATTTTAAGAATTTTAAACTGACTAATTCTACCTTTTTCTTTTGAAAAGCCACATAAGAAACAAATGGCATGTGGCAGGAAGAGGAGCTTTACATTTTAAAAAGTTGTTCTTTGGGATTTATAAATTCCTCCCAGGACATTCACAAGGGCCCTAAATGGGTGCCATGTGAAGGCAAGAATCTTTAACCGGGAAAACAGATGGTGACAGCACAATCGATCAACTGTAAATGCATCCAGGTGTACAAGTATAGCCAAAGGGGCCAAATCACATCCCACCGCCACTCGAAAACAACCGACCGTTATTACTCAATGTACATTTTACTACACTTGACCACCTGTTGGCTAAACACTGCCATAAATCATTTCTCCTGAGAAAGCAGAGAAGTTAAAACAAGACAGACAGAGCAGAAAGAAGTCAAGATACTGTCTCTATTTAAGCCTATAGGTCTATAATCTCCCAGCAACCTCACGCAGTTTCCTTCTCTGCCAGTTGAAGTTGAGGCAGCAATCTGCCGTTGGGCAGAGGGACATCTTGAGCTAATCCCTGTAACAGCAGAGTGCTGGACTCTTTACTATTACTAAAGATAAGGCTATTTCAATTCTTTTTTTCCCTTGCACAGGAAAGTACTCTGCAAAATATACCAAGTGCAGATTCAATTGACAAGAGAAAACTGAAAGTTTAGGCAATTCTAACATATTAAAACAAGACTAGCAGCCAAGTGTGACGTCCCTCCAACGTCCTTGGAGGCTGACATAGGAGGGTCATCAGCTGACTGACCTCACCTGGGCTTTAGGCTATGCAACCTGGCCCTTTTGCTCTCCGTTTCTCCCTTCCCACAGCTTACATTGTAAGCTGCATCGCTTCATTTCGGTCTGCACTTTCATTGCCGACATGGCTGCTACGCAAACTGAATTGCTCATTTGTGATGACCTTTGTTTTAATTATTTACTCGTTTTAATTATAACCTTGCATGGACTCGCTCCTCGTCACATTCCCTAAACAAAGTTGTGACGAATGGCTCTGCATTGAGCTAAAATGCTGATGTCATGCTCACAATGACATTGATAACATGCTGATTTTAAAACAGGCATAAGGTTTGCCATATTCCTATCAGCATGTTGGCATCTAAACTTTGACAAATACTAAATGTACAGCTGAGGCTGATGGGAATGTCAAGAAACTATTCCCAGAGGCTATTTTTAAGCGCAGGTGTAAATAATGAAACTAACGATGAAACTATTTTCAATCACTTTTCTCCGTGATAGCGGTGGGATTGACAGACACGTAGAACCAAAGGCGTATGCAGGGTAAACCTCGTGTTTATTTCTGCAGCAGTCCTTAAACATATAATCAAATAAAGCAACAAGTACACAAGACTCTATACAGAACATGATGTCAGTGGCCCGCAGGAGGAAGTGTAGTCACAGCAGGGCTCCCGCTGATACCGGCAGAGTCAAAGAAACATGTCTTCAAAGTAATCATCAAACTCCTCCTCCCTAGAAACGATGAACAAAATGAGAGAAATGTTAGTTCCTTCCATGCACAGTGCTGACACGGACTGTTGAATACATTGTACGTGCGGCCCCTGACTAACTGGATGTGTTGGTGCATGAGTTTTGTTCATATAGTAAATAAAAACGTTCAGTAATATATCTTTCTAGCAATTCCCATGTCAGAAGAAGCTTAACAGGGGCAGGTTAAAAGTTAAGTGACTTTCAGTTCAGAACTGCTTTGTGTAGAGTATCTCAGGTCTACCTTTCTGCTATAATTGAGATCAGTAACATATGTAGGCTAATTGGTAAAGACTGTCTGTGGTGGTTTTACAGCAGCTTACTGGATGAGATTTAATATGCACATTGGCTGGTAACCTCACCTTGACTTCTCCTCTACTGCAGGGGCGGGTCCTCGCCAGTGGTCGCCATCCGATTGGCCCCCTGGTTCATCCCCAGCATCAGAGTCTAGTAGTGTGAGATTCAGAGAGCTGTCAGTCCCACTTTGAGGAAGGAAAAACTCGGGCGAACAATAGCAATTGTTCATCCAGGTCTTCACTTTCAGCCTCACACAGCAGGAATTCTATTGACCGGCTCAGTTTTTGCTGAGAAATTAAAGTCTTGAATTAACCAATTACGATTTGAATCATTTATAAATGATAGATTAGCTTCGTCGGCCCCCCCCTAGATGTGGCCCTAATATAAGTTCCCTTCCATCACCTTAAAATTCCGAACCTTCCCTGAACGCTCACAAAGAAGGAAAGTCAGTAAGTAAGTGTTTGAGAATGGATTCCAAGCATGTTGACCTCAATGACCCTGGACAGAGAAAGTTTGTTTTTGTGTACACCACCACCCACCCGCCCCCCCCGCCAACCCATCCATCCATCCATCCATCCAGATCCTGGTATAAACAGAACAGGGACACGGGGTAAAAGACATATTTCATTTCACTCTGCTCAAAGTGAAGGGCAAAATGACAAGGAAAAAAGAAAAAACACGTCCAGAGGAATGGGGGAAAGAAAGAAAAAAAGCAGACCTGCTGTCTGTCTATTACTATTACCTACAGGGCTAATGGATGTGTTTTCACAAAGGGTTGTCAAGGTGTTTTTACTCAAGTTTAGAGGAGTGTCCCCGGCCCAGAAGCCTGGGGAGTAGATCAACTGCCCAATGTGTTTGTCTTTTTTATATGGGGGAGGTACGTGTGTGTGTGTGTGTGTGTGTGTGTGTGAGTGAGAGAGAGAGAGAGTTATGAACGCTACCTTTGTCCGAGTCCTTCAACTCCTCTGAGCTGCTAGAAGAGCCGGAGGGATCTGGAATAGAAACAGAGAGTTACAGAATAACATGTTTTACTCAAAAGGGAGTCGTTATAAAATAATCACGTCAAATGCAAAAGAAAAATTATGTCACTTCCAAGAACAAAACATAAACAAGGCTGCTCCCACAGGCTGTTCTCATCTGATGAGATTACTGCCCTAATTAATGGGACACTTTATTTGGCGAGAAGAGGACGGAGGTTTTACTTCTGCGTCTCTTGCGTTTGTGCTTTCTGGAGTGTGAAGACGACCTCTTCCTCTTCTTCTCCTTCTTCATCTTCTGCGGTGGCTCCTGGTTCTCATCCGACACCTTTTTAGTCTTTGCTTTCACCTCCTTCCTCCTACAAACAGACCCACACTTTGAACAAACAGCATTCAGAATACAAATGCAGCCAATTACAGCGCTTATTTGTAAGGCAAGCTAAAACCTTCAGGACCAAAGGCACTTCCAGAGGCGCATGAATGGCTCTTGGCTTGAGTTTTATACAGATGAAGGCTTTCCATACACTCTGTTACGACGTCTGCTGGAACACTCAAAGGGACGTTTAAAAAAGATTTTCAAGCTGCATCATCACAGTCAGATGTGTCAAGATTCCACTTAAAATTGAAAATGTGATATATAATAATAATAATAATAATAACTGGCAAGAAGGTCAAACAGGAGACATTAATACAAATTGCAATCTACATGCCACAAAATAATGTAAGTTGGGCTGTCTGTCTGTGGTGACCTGCCCTGCTTACTGCAGACCAGCGCATTCTGTCCACAATCTTTAAAATCACTCATTAAAAAGATCAACATTGAGAAGTACTTACTTGTGGTGGTAATTGAGTTTGAACGAGCATTCAGGACATAATCCTACAATAGAAACAACACGGCATCATCAATAGCAACTCAAATATAATAGTTTGTGGAAAAGTTTTAATTGTTTTTAATGTAATTATTATTATTAATTATTTTTACAGTAATTATAAGGCTGCTGTGAGATTAATTCTTGCACGTTTTATACTTTTTCATCCTCTATTATAAGATGTATTTGGTAAGAAATGTGAAAAAAAAATTTATTTTGTATTTTTAGAGTGGACATATGTAGTGTAGACATTTTACTCAAGAAAACCTGCTTTTATATATGGAAACCTCCTCCATGATGTAATTCTGGTTTTAAAACTAAAGCGAAGAGGTCCGGGGACATAACCCTGTGGAGCTCCTGTGTTACTTTGTCAGAAAGATGACCCTCTATCATGACATTTATAATACGACACTGAGGTATAAAACTTTGTAGAATTCAAATGCTTAGCTGTTTTGAGAAATGTATTCATTAAATCACAACAGTGCAACATCATCCCTATCCATTACATTTCTCAGAAATGCTTTAAATTCACCAGATTGTTTCATCACTGTCACAACCTATGGGACTGATAAAAAATGTGACTTCTTCTTCTTCTTATTAATGTAATTTTCCAAAATGTCTGGATATCACCTGTTACACTAGCTTATTCAAAGAGCTCTGTCATTTCCTGCCTCACTGAGCTCACGATGACTGCTGGGTCCTCCAATTACGGTAATTATTCCAACAGGATTTTCTGCAGTATGATACCTGAAGCAGGATTATTATGAGCCGGGTCTTAAAACCCCCCACTAGGCTCCAGCCACACAGACCTTTAAGAAAGAACGAGCTGAGATAGTGAAAACAAACCAATGTGTGTTTCAGCTTACTGAGTTTGACCAACGCATTTTTCTTCTCGCCGTGTTCCACATAGGCAAAGTTCACCTCCCAGCTCTTGAGGCCTTCCTGCTTCTCGCAGCGTTTATTTCCACACTGGAACTGACCTGGAAGACAAAAGAGCACATGTGCCGTATACAGATATGCGTATATTTGAATGACATTCACATTTTAGCCATCTAGCTGTTATTTACACCAATTTACAATGTACGCAAGAGAATATTTGTTGTTAATTAATTAGTAAAATGTTTAAGATCAGACAAGCCACAGAACCCTGACAGTGAGTGTACAAATTATATATATATATATATATATATATATATATATAAAAAATTGTGTTTAAAGAATTATTGTGTATGGTATAGAAAAAAAAGAAAGAAAATATGCAAGTAGAACAAAATGGTATAGCAGAAAAGGCAAATGTTTTATTTTAGGATTGAGATACGCAGACTTTAAATCTCCAAAGGCTTCAGATTCTGTCAGGCAACCTTGAAACCCCGCTGCTCTCCTTCGTCTCCCTCTGTGTCTATCTCCACACCCCTTCCCCCCTGCTCCTTCTCATCTCCCTTTCTTTGCCTCACCTCATCCCCTCAGGCCTCCCCTCCAGCCGCTGCACAGCCTGCCTCTTATCCCGAGAGGAGCTTAAGGTGGCGTTGATCTGGTCTCTGGGGTTCCCTCAGAGTAACAGAGCGAGTGCGTCAGCACAGTCCATTCTTGGCGCAGGAGCGAGAAATGCTCCTTACTCGGGCGAGTGGAAAGGATGCCTTCCGTCACCTGCCTGAGATGGAGACTGTGATAACATCCAGGTGACGTGGCGCTGATGGCGGTCTGCGTCACTCCGTGGCTTTGGGCCACTTGGGCCATACGGCAGACTTTCTCCTCGCATGCGTCATTAGACTATGACGTCAGCTAAATAAAGACACTCTCGGCTCAAGTCCTTGGCTGTGATTAGGTTGACTGAGATTATTTTGGAGGGCCTGAAACTCTATTAAGTAAAAGAATCTGAACAAATGTGTTTATCGTTGAAATTATATTGAATAAATATTCCAGTGCACCTCTAAAGCAGAATATTGAGCTCTACTTGAACTTATTGTTCTGGACTAAATGACACCATGTGGCTTACTTTCAACATTTAACATTGTTGCTATGATACCACATGACCCTTTAACACATTGTATTTCAAACTCAATGGCAGCGACTCTACAGTCAATAACATAAACCCACACATTTATTTTTCTAACTGAAAACTAACCACAGTGCAACAAACTGCATTCAAACAATTAACACTATTAGTGTCTGTTAGATTCATCCATGAATGTCTCCACCAAATTTGATGGTAATAGAATTGAATATTTTTTTTAGTTATTTCACTCAAAAACCACAAAAATGTTAACGTCATGGTGGGGCTACGGAGATAATTATAATATATAGGGACCATGAGTGTCTGTCCAAAATGTCATGGCAGTCCATCCAATGGTTGTTGAGATATTCAGCAATATTAACTCACAAAAATCTAACTCTCTGCATCACATAAGAAATTCAATTAAATACCTCTGATATTCTTACAGACACCAGCTTTTATCTGTAAAGAGAGGAGGTAAAAGCCTGGAGTGAGACACTGACTCCCTTCGTTCCTGCAGAGAAGCAGCTCAGAGTCGATTATAAAAGAATAAGATATACTGTATTGTGCAGTCGACAGAAATGTGTTTCTAGGAAACTTCTTTGTCGAAATAAATGTCAAGAACTGAATACAATCAAGGTCAGGATAGAGTTTCTGACTCCTGGTCCCACATGAATGCTAATAAGCTGTTCTATGAAGACAGAGCCACACGTCACTACAATAAAAACAATTGGCGTTACAACAAAGCCCCCTGTACGGGGGGGGGGGGTCTCTGTTATGATCGCCACTGTTTGGTTCAGGAGGATGGGGAATCCTCACACATCAGGTGATCCTCACGTGCGCCATTGAAAAGAGCTGGCACCAGCGTGGCTGAGTAAACTCATTAAGAAAGGAAACTACTGTCCTACGTCAATGGTGGCTAATGCCACCAGATGGCTACTTGATTAACATTCGCTGGATGATGTCAGAGAGCAGTCACCACCTGAGCCGTCGCTCTCACTACGCATTCACTCTTAAGCCAAGTTGATTGCAAACACTGTGGATGTATTTGTTACATGACACCAGTTGACTTGACATTTTTTTGGAAACACACTAAGTTGCTTTCTTGCTGAGAGTTAAGACAAGATTAATACCTTTAATACCATACACATGTCTGTTCTTTAGGTAGCTACACCCAGGAAGTCAGTTGGCTTAGCTTAGCATAAAGGCTGGAACTGGGGGGAAATAGACAAAAAGTAACAAAATTCGCTGCACAAACCAGGCAGCGACCTCCGGTTCTGACGAGTGAAGCCGATGCGGAAGTGTCTTAAAACGTGCGTTCTCTCTACTGGCCAGCAGGGGGCGACTCCTCTGGTTGCAACAAGAAGTCCGATTGTATAGAAGTCTATGAGAGAATAACTACTTTCACTTGATTTATTACCTCAGTAAACATGAGCTTTCACTCGCTAGTTTCAATCTTCTTCAATACAGCATGATGTTCATTCAGTAAATTATGATCCTATTCAGAGTAAAATAGAAACCCAGAACTATTTCTTGTGTCCTTTAAGTGCAGACTCAAAGATCTGTTAGAAAGCTGCATTCATGTGGAATAGTTGTGCCATTGAGCTGGAGAATTCAATGCTGTTTTGCAGTCATCTCTTGATACTCCCCCTCCCACCTCGGGGTCGACCACCTTCAATAAATTCTCAGCCTGTGGGAAACACTGAACAATCCACACTAACTGCCCCCAGGCAGATCTTTCAAACAAGGGGGAAGTAACTGGCATCCAAAAGCCTGATACTCTATCCAACTACAAAGTCCCACCTCTGACTCTGGATCAGATTTAGCCTTTTTATGTCCATCTTTCCCCATTGGCAAGCAGTTCAGACGACTGGCCTGAAGTTCACTACTCTTTTCTATTTTGCAACTTGTATTCACTTCCCGGCATCCTGTTAACAAAGTAGACTAAAGAGCATTACATACTACTAAGATTATGTTTCATAGGGTTTGTGTCCAAAGACCTGCATTGCCACTACTATTGAGAAATACTGATATTATATTTTAAAGAGCAACACGGTCACAGAGAAACTCATTAAAACAATAAGAACAGAGATGCTGGCAGTCTCTATTGTTAGACTGGCAAACTCTGTAAGCTTTGTGGGCTATGGGCTAATGAGCCATCACTTCGAACACTTAAAATACACTCAGTTACTGTTCAGAGGCTGATTTATTTCGTCTGGGACAACAAAGCCCAGGATTTCCTTACAAAATACAAATCCTGTCTACATCGGAACCCAGGTCGCGCTGAAGCGATTGTTTAAAGCCACTTTAGAGGATCTCACCTTCAAATTGGGCGATCGCTTCCATTTTTATTCAAAAACAGGGAAAGTCAGGGAAACTGGTGACAACATTTAAACTCAACCATTTGTTAGCAGACTAACTGCAGTATATGAACCTGACATCTATGGATGGAGCAGAGGTAGGAATAATAACTTAAAAAAAATGCAAAAATAAATAAATACTCGGATTATAAAAGAAAACAAAATGACCTCTAAGGTCAGTGAGCCAATAACTTATAAAACTATAATGTCACAGTGCGGTTTTAAAGTTGCCTCATAAAGGCAATGGCAGCAGAGGTGGGTCACATCTGATTCCTGCACTGCCAGTGAGCGTGTGCTGCACAGCATGTTAAAACCATGTTTTAAAGACAGGACATTTCAAGTCAAGTAAATGTTCTTTGACAGAAGGCCTAACAAAAACTGCTTTTGGCCTTTGACCCCCTTTGAACAGCAAGACTAAAGCGCAGAAGGGAAACGCACAGAAAAACAACATGGAATAAAGTGTGTCCTGCACACCTACAAGACACTAAAGACACATTTGAATATTCAATGTGCTCATTCAGTGAGGGATTTCTCCGATTACGGAAATCATAGGCCCCTTTTCTGTTTGTTTTGTGGGCGGAGCATAGGTGAAAGCAGAATAATTCACTGAACATGTTAGTTTTTCATAACATTAGAGTTCCTCTCAGTATTTACAGTCACTCACTTCTCCGGGACCGCTAGTGTTACTTGAGGAAGTTAACGTTAACCACTGGGACCATACGAGCTGACCCCTACCCACTGGCAGTCTACTTCACCAGGAGAAGGGTTCAGACGGGAGCCCCAGAGAGGACGGCTCGCTAGTTAGTTAGCTAGCTTGTCCATCTCCAGAGCGGGCTAGTTAGCTAGCTAGTCTCTGGAGCTTCCACCGGCCCTCCCCCCCTGGCGAGGAGGGAGGCAGAGGGACCATAGACACATAGAGGATAATTCTAGCATGAAAGCATGGTGGACATAGCTAATTTTACCCATTTTGCTAAATGAGTAAATTCAAAAAACGTAATGCTCCATCCATGCACACTTATCAGCGTAGAAAAGCACATTGCTATCGCCAGATAAGTTAAACTTTGTTTGGCTCATTTTCTGTAACCAGTGTTGCATGAAAGCATGGTGAAATCAGCAAGCTAGCTAAGTAGCCAGCCGTCCTCTACTTAACTTGCGAATTCTGTCATGCTTTGATGTTTGCAGAAAATAAGCCCAACAGCGAGATACAAATACAACCACTAGTAGCGCCATAGAGCAATGTTTTTGTCCCCGATTTGTAGTGGATTTACAGTATTCAATGCAAATATTCTATGAGGAAGAAATATACATTCAACGTGTTTGTTAGACCTTGAGAATACACAGAATGCGTTTGGGTAAAAAAAACACAGATTTTAATCGTAACTTCAGTTTGTTTACAAAAAAAGGCTCCAGCAGGCACATTTTAAGGTGTGTTTAGAGGTGTTTCTTTTATAGCTCAAAGACTTAATTCTCTTTCTGGACCACAAACAGAAAGGGAAGAGGGTGAGCATGAAGTAAGAGTAAATCTCTTTCTTTAAGGATTCCTTGAGATACAGGGCCTTCTGGGGGAGGATATTTGATTCTTATCTAATGTACTTGATTCAAGAACACAATCTTTTTCTTCCAGTTCTCCTTCATGTTCAAGAAAAAAACATTTAGAAAGAAGGAAACCTTTCAGTGCTGCATCTTCCTTCATCCCATATCACACCGTGGCCATGAAAAGAAAGGTCAGCGCTCTTTGTAATCCACCTGATTGGGTGAAGAGTAGACAGCCGTCCCTAATACCAACATGACCCGAGGTGCACAGATAGCAGGAAATGATTAGTGGATGATTTCCGAAAAAGGCGCCTGTGTCAGAGCGGAAGTGCAGTGCCCCTTTATCAGGAGACGCAAGCTCAGTTTAATTGGGAGAAAAAAAGCACTGTTTAGCGTTTAATTGATCTGTAATCAAAAGGTGGATCGTGGTCTAATGAGAAACACCACACCTGAACCTGGTCTAACAACATTTAATCCAGGTGGAACTAATTGAACAATAAAGCCTTCTGGGTGATGCGATAAACACTTCTTACACCTTTAACTTGCAACATTAACACTTTTGACTTTCAGTTAGCACAAGCTTTTTCTCGCCATCTCATTGTGGACCTTGGGTCTACTTTACAGGATTAGATTAGTATTGATTTCACTGGAGAGTTCAGTGTCCCGTGCGCTAAATACTGCTTAAGAAGTATTTCTGTGGGAATCATTAATGTAAACAAATCACAGACGTGACAGTTGAAGTGAAGTGCCTCTGACCTGATCTAATCCCACTTCCTGTACAGTATTACTACAGGGGGTGAACTGTCAGAGACCAGGATTACACAGTCTTAATCTGGAACAATATATTGGCTTAGTCAGCTTTCTCAGAAATACTGTGTATGCTTGTGAGGCTGCATTGATGTAAACATAAGCAAATTATTAAAATGTAAAAGTGTGTGCGTGCGTGTCTCACAGCATACCAGTGAGTTGCAGAGGCAGGTTTATCCTCGGCTGATATTGTGCCTCCAGGTAAACCTATAAATATCTGGAACTGTCACACGAAGGAGCGGTAGACAGAGAGGTGTTGTACTAATCCTGAGCAATTAATCATCAAAGCGCTGCCAATCTGTCAAAGTAGGCTCCGTCACCAGTGCAGAGGTAGAATGAGATTTCTCTTTCGCTGTGAGACATAATAAACCAACAGCATTAGCTTTTGGGGGACCGTCTGTGTGAATGAACTGATCCATCGATAACTGATTGGCGGAGAGTGTTCCCAAAAACAAAAACGAACAACTCAAGCGAAAGGCAACGAGTCAAAGTAAAATGAAACGAGCCTCGAGAGTGTTGTGTTGGGATGTACCCTCTGAATGTTTTGTACTGCTCGATAAATCTCTGTCGCCATCTAGTGAAGACGGCTGTGAACTGTTTTAAGGGCAAGTTGGCAGGAGAAACCTTAGATGTGTCCTAAATCCATTCTACATACTATTTCTATACAGAATGTACTAGACACTGATCGTCATGGAATACTGTTTTAAAAGTTGGGATACAAAAAAAAAATCTGCATACTTACCTGCTTTGTACGAACAGTAAATTACGCAACAGGAATACAGTACATACTGTATGTATGGATTTGTAAATACCTTCGTTAAGTAAAGGTGACTGTTTAGTTAACGAGAATGTTTTCAGAGTTCCTGTGAGTAAGATAACTACAGAATGTAAATATTATATTGCAAAGTGCACAAAATAATGGAAAGAAATGTGAATAAACTCAAAATTAGGATAATGTCCTACCTTTGCCAGAAACCACTTCATTCTCAGTCCGCCAACGAAATCCAAACTGTTGGGCACAAATTGAATAAGACAGACACAGAGCGCATAAATAATAGTCTTACCTCATGAATCTTAAATCAAGCACAATAAGCTTAATTGAAGGAATCCCACCATAACTTAATTTAACCAGAAGCATTTAATCACATTTGTTTAAGTGGAAGAATTAATTGTGTTAGAGTCTGAACTCTGAGCTACAGAAATAAAAATCTTATTGACCAAATGTAAAACCTTTTTAGAGGATTTGAACAGCTTCAATGCATATCTTTATGTAAATATTGTTTTTGAGAATGTTTTCTAGTGGAGGGATACTTTGCATTCACATCTTACTGTAAATGCGAGTCTGTACTGTAAATACAATTCTGTCGTCAAGTCATTTCATTATGTGTCCCTAATGGGCAATTTGTGCTGCAGTAAAAATAAAAAACACCTAAAAACAAACAATATAACTTGGAACCATACAGCAGATGAGTCGTTCAAGCTCCTCTGAAGCAGACTTTAAGTGCACAGCGCTATAGGGCTGGCATGTACAGTATGTACAGTATGTACACGAGCATCAACGACCAGATGATACAGTCGTTAGTGTTCCTGCCTGTTCGCTCTCACAGCACGCTCTCTGTGATTCATCTGCATGCTGTCACTCCTCATTCAGCCAACACCACCGATCAATATGCGACTACACTTGTGTGTGAATGATGCTCATCAACTCATCACTGCATTTGGAATCAGTAACAAATATGAATGTGTGAGGGAATCTGAATTATGTAGTTTTGAGTCAACTGGACTGATGGTGTCAGTTTGAACTTTAGTGCCTCAGCTTGTTTTTGTATTTATTTATTAATGCATTTATTATATTATTACTATTCTTATTATTATTTGCTGAGGCTTCCCTCTTCTTCTGTCTCTTTTCTATCAATTAAAAAAAATACATGCACTCGTACACATAAACACGTGTCCCACATAACCGCCTTTAGCTTCTAGATTTGTAATAACAATAATATTGTTATATCTGTTGTTTGTTTCTGTTTTTTGTTTGCTTCTTTTGCTTTGTTTTGTTGGTTTCAATCTATTCCTATGTATTTGATGTTATTATCACTGCTTTTCGTTCTGCCCTTTTGCATCAATAATAATAAGTAAAAAAAACTATAGTGCCTCTAATTATCATTATCGGTCAATTGGGGAATAATGTATTATACAAGTATGTCATCTATCTGAGATTTGGCAACTTCACAGTCACACATTGGAGCGCAGCATCAATAGACCAAACCGTGCCGCTACGGAGCCGTAAGCACACATCCCCCGGGTTCAACATATCAGTTTTAAAGCCTGGCCTCAAACCAGAATGGCCCAGTGGACACTAGAGGTGCCAAAACGCATCATAACCGTGAACATTTATCTAAAATGGCTCAGTGGTGGTGGAAGGTTGTGTCTGAGTTATAGAATGTTAGCCTTTGCTCATTCTGTGATTTTGGATTAGCTTGCCGAGTCCTGGCAGCAGTGAGCAGTGTCTGGGATGGCTGAGCTGTCTATGCTCGCTTTATTATTGTCTTTCTCTACATTTTGTGGGTATAATAATAATAATAATAATAATAATAATAATAATAATTCTTAGCTATAGCCACAACAACACTTGAATTACCAAAACAGGTGCAAGAAAATGAAAGATTTTTCTATTTTGTGTCCAGAGGTATTTGTCCCATTACTTAACACTGTATGTTGATTAACAGCAGCCTCCTAATGAAGCACATAATACATACGTATGTCATCATTTGGATTCCGTCAACCACATTTAAAAACTACAACATCCTTTACTTTCTTGTCTGAAACTGGCTTCTCATTCCAGCATTTTGCTGGTGCGACAACAGCTGCTGTATTCAAAATAGTCCCTAATCGACAGGCATCATGAGCCACCTGCTACTGTATGTGCCGTCTAATTGTTTGATGTCGACTAAACGCCTACTGCTGCTGTATTTCCGTTTCAGCTGGCTAACGAATCACTCATCCCACCTTGTTTTCCTTGTATCTGCTGAGGTCAGCTATGCAGTACTCTTTAAACAGCTTGTCGTAATACTTCTTGGCAAGATCTTTCTCCCTGGAACAGAAGTAATGCAGAAGATAAGACATTCTCATCTGAAACGGAGCACTAATTAAAAGCACACTGAATATTACAGCAGCCTGTGTGGGGAGCTGGCGATGAGTGATCACCATGTCATGTCCTCCTCGTCCTCGTCCCTCCAGAGGAAGCGATGATTCTCGCGCAGCACATCCAGATCGGTTTTGTCCGTGGCTCTGAGGGAAAGAAAAGATTTAATGAGAAGGCAGATGAGGAGAAACTGGTATGAATTGTTATTAAAAATGTTGTCGAATGAAAACAACGCAATACCAACGGTTAGCATATTCACATTAGTTTCAGCCTAGAGTGACAGCAGATGACTGATCGTCAAGCTTGACTGGGAGACTTAACACTTACACAGAGCGATTGAAGTCGGCCATTTGTCCTCCATAATAAAGTATGTAGTCACCGACAAACTTCTTATGTCGCTCAAACTGAAGACAGTGCTTAAGGTCCGCTCACTTTGAATTGCAAAAAAATATTTAGTTTTCAATGAAGGGAACTGAGCACTTGACCTCCATCAAATGTATTTTATAATTATTGTTATACGATTATTTGAACATATGTATATGGCAAAATGTCTGTAGTTTTATCAATCTGTTTTATCGTTATAAAAGGAACATCATGAAAAAAAACACCAAATTATAAAAGGATACAGCATTCAATGATATCAGGTGGGCTCTTCTGTTCCTGGCCTCCTCTCTGAAAACAGAATTAGAACAGTTATCTAAAAGATAAACAAGGATTAGATCACATTGACGGCATATTTTGTTCATCTTCATCAAAGTACGGTGTAAAGAAAATAGTTTGTGACACTGCATACGTCAGGAGTGTAAATCAATGTTGAATGACTGCAGTTTATATATATATATATATATATATACACACACACACATAAAATCAGAGCTGACATTAGTAGCAATGTGAACATGTAAAGTGCATGTGACTGGAAAAGAATAACAATTATTTTGAGATGAGCTATTAAAATACATGACAGAAGTGAGCGGGAAGCTCTGCCATGATTATAGATAGCAAACATGTAAAATAAAATGACTCGTATACAGTTCATTCAAGTATTCAGACCCCTCAACTTTTTTTTTAACATTTTGTTGAATTGCAGTCTTATGCTAAAATTGTTTGTATTATTTTTTACCACATCAATCTGCACTCAATACCCCTTAATAACAAGCCAAAACAGGGTTTTCTCTTAGCTCTGACACTTAGCACAGCTTTGTGATGTTTCTACACCTTGATTGGAGTCCACCTGTGGTAGATTCAATTGATTGGACATCATTTGGGAAGGCACACACCTGTGCATATAAGGTGTCTATATAAAGTCTCACAGCTTCATCTGCATCAGAGCAAAAAAAAAAAAAACAAGCCTTGAGGTTGAAGGAACTGCCTGCAAGAGACAAGATTGTGTCGAGGCACAGCTCTGGGTAAGGCTACAAAAAAAACAAAAAAACAGGTTCCCACTAGCATAGCGGGAACCGGGACTCTTTCTAGAGCTGGCCAAACTGAGCAATCCAACGGGTAAAAGATGTGACCATGGGCTTTAGGGTAGAGTGGCCAGACTCAAGCCTATCCTCCGTGAAACACATGAAAGCACCTAAAGAAGACGGTGACACACAAGAATATCTGGTCTGATGAAACCGAGATTAAACTGGCCTGAAGACTGGCAGAAGATCCCCCAAATCCAGGAGTTCGACGCTTGTCACGTTATACCCGAGAAGACTTGAAGCTGTGTTGCTACCAAAGGTGCTTCACTAAAGTATTGAAAGGATTTTAGCTCAATGTAAGTGAAGGGGTCTGAATGCATTGTATTTCACTGCTATTGTACAGTACCACCTGTCCAGTTCATTAGAGTGGAAACTCCGGTGAGCTTTCTGGGAGTGCCGATCTTTCTGGAATGGCTTCTGTAGGATTTCTTCCTCGTGTTTCCTGACAAAGGTTCAAATAAACACAGAAAGCTTGTTAGTGGGCGAGGCTGTCCACCCACATCAGTGTATGTGTAAGCTACTGGAGACAAGTTTCTCCAAAATACAGTATATCAGACTTTGAATGACATGACTTCCTACACTGTTTAACAGTTTGTACAGCACAGACAAAACCCCATGTATTTATACTTATCATTGAATAAATTGATGAATAATAACGAGCTTATGTATAAGTCTACAGTCGTAAAAGCTTACCTTTTAAGGCCTCTCTCTGAGGTCTCTCCCTGCCCATCGTCATCACTGAAGTCCGAGTCATACCCGCCACTTCCGTGCACCTGAAACACAGGAACTCATTTCAGCCAAACTCGTATTATCTGCTTTTAGATGCCACAGAGCACAACAACTGTAAGGTGCCATTTTTGGTTTGGCATTAATCGTTGGACTAAACGTGCAGCTAATGTGTAGGAAAATGTTGCTTTGCGCTTAAAGCGTAAATACAGCCAGCAACGCAGTGAGGAATCAAGAGAGTAACGTTAGCAGGCAACCCTGTGGGCAACTGGCTAACTTATCTTCATGCTAATGTTTCATGCTAACTGGCAAGTGACGAACACACGAAGCACAAATGTTCCTCTAAACGTGTTTGTATCGCGGGTGGGGAAAGAAAAAACGGATTTCGGCTTTATAAGACACGTCACCTTCACAAGAATATCCATGAGATGCCTCACTTTTGTCCCCAGCTCACAAGTGTTTACAAAATGAAAAGTGCGTCGCCATGTGATGACGTCGATACAGGAGTCGTCGGGGACACTTTGTGATTTCAAAATAAGATGCTCAAAACTAAATGTGTTCAATCTCTAGGCTAAGAAGACGTTGGTTTGTTTGTCACGTGTACCTATTCACCCATTTATTCATCATCATAAACCCATTTTTTTCCAAAGCCTATTGATTAGAGGGCAAGTCATCATACAACATGTTCCAATGAATACTTTATTGAAATGTCTTTCATTTTGGACAAATGGCACAATTACACTGATTAATTGGCAATTCGGGGATCTTATCGCTTCGCGGAGGAACAATACAGAGGATGCATGTGGGCGTTTGAATTGTAGATGGGAGGGGGGTATTATGCTATTTGAATGTTTGTGTAGGCTATAAGTGAGTACTTGGATCATAAGTGTTGGCGGGGGTGAAAGTTCACCCCAGTCTGGGAATAGAAGTCCAGTGTTTCATGACTTTTCCACAACCATCAACAAAAGACTCAATGTGTGACTGCGGGAAAGAGGACGTGAGAGGCAAATCCTTTAAAGAGCATGAATTGCTCTCATGTGTTTTCTTTAAAAGTACATCTATTTATTAAATTCAGTGCTCTGTTGTCCGTATGCTATTTCATCACATAATTATCACAACTTCATATGGGTTTTAAGATGTTGTAGGAGTAAAAAAACAACTTTAAACGTCATAATCTCTTACTCCACAATATCACATAATTAAAATGTCATGTTTATTTTTAAGCACGCGGCTTACACAAATCTTCTTTTCACAGTGAATGTCATTATTATGCCAAGGCAGAGAAGAAAAGATGCAGCATGTGAATGAGTGAGGCAGGTGCCTCATGAATAGCTGCTTCCCATTAACCATGCACGGCTCTGAAGCGCGCATAAATAATAGCTGGCACTGCTGATAAAAAAAGCACACCTTGGGGCCTCAGCCCCCCCTCCTCCATCTCTTTCTCTCTCACGGGAATTTACGCTTTTATTTGTTTTCACGGCTGCAGCATTGAGCCTACAACTTATTTGTAAGCGGCATACTAATAAGAACCACATTTTCAGCAGCGTGTTTTTATGATCATTTGTGATGATTCCTTTTTCAATGACAAGAATCTGAGACTGTTCTCTGTTCTCATGTCCTGTCTGTCCCGCATTTGTAATCCGGCGCCCTTGCAGAACGAATCCGCTGGACTGGTGCCTTCCTATTGAGACGCAAGAAGCATAGACACCAGCCTGCATCTGAGCGTAACACCGCCAGCTCCTATCATTAAAACAAACAAGACAGAAGCGCATATAACAAATAGAAACACTTTTCAAATCTGGGGGTTACAAATCCTGGAGGATTTAGCCGAGAAGTTGCATGTGCAGGAGTGATAATACTCGACCGGGACAGAAGGAATGGGATACCCGGGCAGAGCAGTGAGAGGATGGAAAGGATGGACGCTGCTGGTTTGGGTCGCCGCTGTCAGCTTTGTTTTTGCAGACGGACGGAGAGTGAGACCGGCCAGATGCCCCGCTGGATGTACCTGCACCAAAGACAATGCACTGTGTGAGAATGTCCGATCCGTGCCTCACACTTTCCCGTCCGACGTCGTTTCACTGTAAGTGGCCCTGCTCCTGAATATACTCTTGATTCTATTGTTCATATGGTGAATTTTCAGGAAAGCTTGCGGAAATACTCCTTTAAGTGTACCCGGATCTCTGCATCTTTATTATACTTTCAGATAAATTTCCTTTTCATATATATCCTCCATCCATTCAGATCTTTTGTCAAGTCTGGATTTAATGAAATCGTAGGAGGAAGCTTTGTTCACACCCCTGCCCTGCAACTGCTGTGAGTATTTACCCATCTATCCATCTGTCTATCTATCTAGAATCTATCTATCTGTCTATAGATAGATCTGTCTGTCTGTCTGTGTTTTACAGAATCAAACAATGAGGCAGTAGGTCCCAGAGGACTTCTGTTGGAGGCTGATATGCAGATTTAAAGGGGGATTCTCTGTAATGGTGTCAGGATTATGCAATAGACCACATGGCTACAGCAACTAACAGCAGGGGCTGGGGAGAGGAGCTGTGTGTATGTGTATGTGTGTGTGTGTGTGTGTGTGTGTGTGTGTGTGTGTGTGTCTTTGGAAGATATAGAGAGGCAAAGATAAATAATGGACATGTTCTTTTTTCCCCAAAAGACAGCACTTAGAAAAAAAGAGGAACAACAATATATACATAATTAACTATGGAGTTTATCTCGCCGTTTCTTTGACATATGACTTCTATTATTGTACATTTTGATAGGACTAGAGTTTATTGAGCAATTTGTTATTGCAAATCCACAAATTAACAGCAAGGTCAGACTTAACAGTGCTCTCTAATCACACTTGCTTCAGTTTATTGCACACAACAGCATGCTGTCACCAAGCATCACTTTGTCTTCGCAAAACATTTTTCTTGGCATCACTTCTTCCATATGCTCAGATGGCACTTAATCAGCCTGGATGTGCATGAAGGCTTGTGACCAGAAGGAGAGTAGATGTAACTGGGGGAAATAAACGAGTGTCATCGTCCCCTCTGTCATTATTTACTGCCAAGGTGACCCAAAGTCTCTTAACCTCCATTATAGTATTACTTAATCAATGCATGGGGCTTCTCTGTTGCCAACATTGTGAGTGTAAAATGTCTCTGTCACTGGTTTGCTGAGCGTGCAGTGAGAAATAAACACGAAGAGTTCTATTTCCTGCATTGTGACAACTTGGAATTATAAGGTTTTAACTTATGGCCAAACTCCTTCTCTGGATTTACAGCACTTTGACGTAAAACATAAAATATAAGTTATCATAAAACTGATTTAATGAGGATGAGGTGCACACTATATTCTTGTTGGACACTATTCTTACATTACTGGTTTACCGTGTGACTCAGAAACATGTGGGAGGAGGCATCCATTCCCCTCTCTCTCATTCATTTCATGAAAAACATGTAGGAGTGATCTGCCATTTCTCTTCTATTCATTTCATTCACTACTGTGGGAAGAAATGCTGAATGAGTGTGTTGTCTGCTGTTACAGTAACTCTATCCTTCTTATCCTCTGACGTGGACTTAGAGCTACTGGTTTAGGTAATAATAAATCAATATGATTAAATTAGTTTAAAGAAAAAAAAAAGCCAAGTTTTGTTATAGTACCAAACAGTTTCTCAACATCGTAACATTTCCTCCCTGCTGACTGTTATTGTTTTCAAGTTCAAACCAGTCAACGTTTGAGTTATGAAACATGAACAATTTAGGGATTTAGGGGCGCTGTGGAAACTGAATACTACTGTTCTTACAGGGTTTTTGTTTCGCAGATTGTTCACAGCAAATTCATTGGACCTAATTGATGAGGATGCGTTCCTGGGTTTACCACATCTTGAATACCTGTAAGTATTTATCTGTAATTTATGAAGGGTTCATTTCTATTTGTGCGGGGAAGGGATGTAAAATACACAAACAGTTCCCCAGTTGCATACTGTCTGTATTATACTAGCATGAACTGACTGGCATACACCAGTGAACATCAGTCAAACACACTTCCAACTTCTAATTTGAAACCTTTATTGTAGAAACTAGCAAACAGGCCTTTAAAGTAATTCATTCTGACATGTTTTTTTCTGGTACTAGATACTTGGTTTGTATACAGTGTATGCCTTTAGAAGTAGAGCTCGGGTTGTCCTCACAACCCTCCGTTACTGCTGTCAGCCACCCACAACCGCAAAGGTAGAAGACATGCAAAAACGTTAAAGGATTTCAGTTTTCAGGGTCACAATATATTTGGTAATTGTGAAGGATTACTGTCATACTGTTAACCACAATCTATCAAAATGCTAATGAAATATTTCTCATTCACAGATTTATTGAAAATAACAAAATTGCATCGATATCCCCAAATGCTTTCCGGGGCCTGAAAACGCTGATACATCTGTAAGTATTTTGGTTCTGTGGTGGCCATGTTGGAAAACATGTTTTATCTTTCTTTCATCCTTCTTTCCTTCTCTGCATCCTTCATCCTTTATTCCTGCCGACGGGACCTTGCCTCATTGTATCTGTTCCTTCTTTCTCCCCTTTTATAATTCATAACTTTATCTTTACCCCTAACGATTCACAGCGAGAGCAGCCACTTTCAAATTTACTGTTTCAGTCATTTCTCTGCAGGAGAGGTAAGGGATTATTAGGATTCATCTTATTCTAACATAAACTGTGCATCAATTTCCTGTTTCCCTCTCTGTATCACTTTGTCACTGTCTGAAATGCAAAGGTAGGCAGAAGTGCTGTTGCCAGTGGTGATGTCCAGGGCTGAAGGTGCAGCTGGATCAGGTTGCTGAAGGGCAGATCTGGATGTCACATTGCCTTAGTGGATCAGCAGAGTTGTTCTTCACACATTTTTTGGCATAGCAAGATGAATGATTTTGTGACTTTAGATGTGCTTCACTAATGTGACCAACAGTGCCCTTGTATCTTCTGCAGAGGGCCTTGGGGTCTATTGTGCTTGTGTTATTGTGATAAGTAATGCATAGCATGCACTCTATCTGTGTTTATGGTATTTATGGAAGATGGCATCTCTTGTTTACAGAATTAATGGTAATGAAAATCTTGATACAGGAAATAGTCGTGTAGTGGAAAGCTATTCTATGTGTCTGAACTGCGGAGCTTGCCAAAACTAAATATAAATGAGAACATGAGTGACCTGTAGGTCAAGACTAAATATAACTGTACTGTAACCTTACACTGACTGACCTATAATCTGTGATGATCTATGAATGTGTTCCTCCTTGTTGTTGATGCATGCATGTAAGGGTGACTTTTTACTCTCTCCTATCACATTTTCAAAGGTAGGAAATGTTGTACTGTAGAGGAAATAACTCAGATATGAAAGGAAAACTGTTTATTAGCATTTATTCATGCATGCTTTTGGTGGGAGAATGTATAGCTCTGATGATAAGACAAAGCAGCATGATTGAAACTGTGAATATTGGTGTTAGTTACAACATTAGTGGCTATCAGAGAAAAATAAGTTACATAAACTGGGATAGATCAAAAGTAAAAAGATAAACACATCAATAGAAATTTTCCACCATTTATGCTCGTACAAAAAGCATAATTACCCACATTGCACATAATCATACGCCATACGATTGTCAGTCTGCATTCATTATGCCTTGAGTGCTGATAGTATTGACAGCAACTTGTCCGATAGAAGCAAAATCCACATCAGAGGAAATTTTGCCTTGATGACTTTTTGCAGCAAACATCCCATTAATTAGGGCATAATCAATACACGAGAAAACGTTAGCCCTCTAGTGGCTCTTGGAGAGAAAGCAGACATTCTGACCTAATTATACAATTTCTTCTGCAATTATAGAAAAGCTGGTATTAACGTTCTACACAAAAACTTGTAATGTCCCTAGTCAACATGACATATCTAATTTTTTTATATTTGAAAAAAATACAACAAGTTGGGGTTTTAAGCGGCAACCAGCTGTGACTCCAGTAAGTCACTGCCCCAGGCCAAGAAATAGCCCGGCACATAACGCCATGCAAAACCACAATGTGTAGTTTTCACATTTTTAACAAAATGGAAGATTTGTAAGAAATTAGAAATGTGTCACATACAGTTAATACATTATTAAAGGGCACAGGCTGGAATCCCGTCCACCCTGCTTCATCCCCGTCTGTTCAGAGAGTGCATTCTTACTCAAACTCAAAGTAAAATGGCCTCCCTCTCTCTGGAAAACCAACTCTCAAATAAATAATGCAGTGTTCATGAATTACGCTGACATTTCATTTCATTCACTTCTCTTTCTGGTTTCTGGAGTTCAGTCTCTCGCTCACAAATGAAGTCTCTAAAGGGCCAGGTTTTGATGGTTGGCATTAAGCCAGTAGATATATCATTCACTTGACAGCATTCGAGAAGGATATTCCCCTCTAATAACTATTTACTCAATCACTATAACTATAGCTATATAACTATAGCTATATAACTATAACTATATAACTATAACTCAATCACTGTGTGTATTATTTTTTTTCTCTTTGTTCTTTAGAAGTCTGGCTTACAACAACCTAGAGACGTTGCCAAAAGATGTCTTCAAGGGCATGGACGCTTTGACAAAAGTGTGAGTTCGGTCTGTCTGTCACTCAGGGTGCAAAACAATTAATTAACCTATAATCTTATTTATTGATTTGTTCTGTAACAGCCATTTCTGTGTGTGTACGGTTAAAGTTAATACAAGAAACAACTCTGACTTGATTTGTAATCAACAATTGAGTTGTCTTGATTGGTATTTATTCTGAAATAGTAATGTACCGAAGGATAGTAGAACTATTATATTTTTTGGTAGGGGTGCAGGGTAAATGTTGAGCAAAATCTTCCTTTTTCTTCTTTTTTTTAAACGGTGGGATTAAATACAGTCATGTGACAAAACGGAAAAGAGAGGAAATCCCCCATAAGGGTGTAAAAGTAAGAATCTGGGGGAAAAAGAGCACAATGAGGAGTAAAAGAAGAAAGAAGAATCAGAGTGAGGCAATTGTAGGAGAAGCTATTCCCTGCTGCAATGGGAAAAGGTAAAGAAGAAGAAAACGGGTTAAAATTCCAGAATGTTGAAGTAAATTACAGAGAAAATAATTGGATCCTCGCTTTAGTCACACGGCCACAATCAGCTGGAATAATGCAGGCTACAGTGTGTGTGTGTGTGTGTGTGTGTGTGTGTGTGTGTGTGTGTGTGTGTGTGCGCGTGCGTATGAATTCAATACACACATCCAAGGTCAACGGCAATTCAGACAGAGTGGGCGACGAGCAGAGAACACTCAGGAGATAGGACACTTGTTGTTATGGCTTTCCTGGCTTGAAGCCAAAGTGCAACCAAGTAGGGGAGAGACAGATGGGGGGGGGGGGGGGGATTGAACAGGGATTGGAAATAAAAAGCCTGAAATACATGTTTCAACAGTATTTATTTATGATGTCATGTCTTAACAAACCCACTGATGTCCCATACGATCCGTCCGTACGTGTAGGGATCTACGTGGCAACAACCTGATTTGCGACTGCAACCTCAAGTGGTTGGTGGAGTGGATGCACCACACCAATGCCACCCTGGACCAGATCTACTGCAGCGGTCCACCCGTTCAGCAGGGGAAGAAGATCAATGACCTGCTGCCACACTCTTTCGACTGCATCATAGCAGGTTTTATCTTCTGTCATAGGAGCAATAATAAACTAACATTAGCTTGCAGTTAACTGCCTCACCCTCTCGTTTCCTTCCTGTTCTTCTCAACAAGTGCTGAGAATAAAGCTGAGATGTTAGGCTGTGTTCATCCTACCAGCTTATGAAGGAATGTATCAATATGAAAGGATTATTTAAAGATAAAGGTCGGAATTCATCGCCATGTCATACTTTTCAGAGTTCGCCTCCTATCAGTCGCTGAAGTTTGAGTCCATTTCGGTGGGGGCCTTCGGCTTTGGAGAAGATCAGTATGTTGTGTTTGCCCAACCGTTTGCTGGGACGTGCAGCTTCCTGGAATGGGATCACGTGGAAATGACCTTCAGAACGTACGACACCATTGAAAGTGAGCTGATGTTATGGGGGAATCCTGTGCAAATCTGCTATTGTCAAAGAGGTTATCTGTCCTATAATAATAATAACATTTTGATGTGTCTTCTCTTTTTCTTGTTCAGGCACCTCCACTGTGGTTTGCAAGCCCATGGTGATCGACAACCACCTCTTTGTCATCGTGGCCCAGCTGTTCGGGGGCTCGCACATTTACAAACGCGACACCTCCGCCAACAAGTTCATCAAGATCCAGGACATTGACATCCTGAAGATTCGCAAACCTAACGACATTGAGACGTTCATGATTGACGGAGAGTCTTTCTTTGTCATCGCTGACAGCTCTAAGGTTGGCTAGTGTTGCTTCTCTAATATTCTAAAGTACTTGATGTAACTACATTGTATTGTGCAGGTGTGTGTGTGTTATCGTGTCCAGCCCCTGTATGTGTACTGCTCCTTCCCCCTGGTGTCCTTTGCAGAAGCATGTCGGTCTGAGTCTGCTCCTGCTGATTACCCTGGCCTTGCCAAATGTTTGCACATGCTCTCACAAATGTTTGGGGACACTCAGGCGCACACAAAGACAGGCGCGCACACACATCTTTAGCCTTATACTTGTACTAAGCACAAAATATGTGTAGGTTTTAAACAACCTATTCTGACATTTTACACATGTTGTTCTCATAGGCGGGCTCCACAACAGTGTACAAATGGAACGGCAATGGCTTCTACTCCCACCAGTCGCTCCACCCGTGGTTCCGCGACACAGACGTTGAATATTTGGAGATCTCCAACAAACCCCACCTGATCTTGTCCAGCAGCTCCCAGAGGCCCGTTGTCTACCAGTGGAACAGGAACCAGAAACAGTTTGAACGCAGGACTGACATACCAGACATGGAGGACGTCTTCTCTGTCAAACACTTCCGGGTCAAAGGTGAGAGCTGCAGCTTGAATAGCATGTGTATGGCTGCGGTCGAATAGTCCTTTTTGCTTAGGAAGGTTCCTAACTGAGTGAAATGACCCGGAAGTCTAAAATCTAAGTGACCGCCATGATAAGAGCTGTTCGAATTCTCTAAATGCTGAGGAGAGGTGCTTAAATGCTTCCTTTACTAGCTCCTTCAGCATAGGAAACACTGGACCTTCCTTTACAAAAGGAAAGTAGATAATTCCGCCCCACAATTCCTTACAGTGGCAACATTTAAAGTGACGCACCATTCGGCCGTCCATGAAAACAACTGATAATATGCTTATCTAACACAGGTTTAACAATTATACTCATACAGTCATAAAGTCATGGGATTCACGTTGATGAATATGAATAGAGAGTAACAATCCTTTCGTTTCATTTTATATGTATCAATTTACTTCAAACATGTAACAAATAAGTTTAAAAAAAAGAAAGAATATGAAATAAAATGAAGAGTAAATATAGCAAAGTATAATTGAACAAATTCTAGTTGTCAATAATAAGAAGCATCAGTAAAAAAAAAAACTATTAAACTGTTAAAAAGCTAAATATAACCAAACCATTGAACCCACATTATTGCACAAAGGAAATATTGATATTGAACAGTTTCATTGATATTGCACAAGGGAATTGTCAGTTTCTACTGGAGACAGTGTTGATCGTTAAGTGTGACAGCAGCAGGAAGGAAGGAGCTCCGGTTTCTCTCCTTTACGTTGCACGTTTTACAGTCCTCCTTTGTTGTAGTTTCACCATGGCAGACCTACGTCAGTGACATCCGCCGTCGCATCATAATTCCGTAGCTTAGGGAAAGTGTAGGATTCTCTAAACACCACGGTTGTCTTTTCCCAACTCCTCATGAATTCTCCTTCACATCTTTCCTTGACCCCATGACGCTTTCCATAAAGGTCAAGGAAAAGTGGTTAGGAATAGACGTTAGGAGGTCATTTTCGGACTTTGGGGTCTTTAATATTTCCTTCGATGTGGTTAATTTAATAATAGCTGTAATCTATTACACGTAAATTTGTCATTGCTCATAATCATTCGATTGTAAGGGGCAATGTCCCTGTCCACTGCCATAAAACCTCCCCATAAATCATGCCTGTATAATATTCTCTGTATTTCTTTCTTTGTAAAGGGACAGCTCATCTACTCGTGACGCTTTGCTAAGTAGCTATAAATGATATGCTATGAATTATTTTGGAATTACATAAACTGTCTTTGTGAGTTTTTCTATTTGACATCCACATTTAGTAGCTGTGTGTGTGTGTGTGTGTAAACTAAATAGTCCATTAAATCTTTTCAAAGGTGAGCTGTTCATTTGCTTGACAAGATTCATCGGGGACTCCAAGGTGATGCGCTGGGATGGTGCCATGTTCAAGGAGGTCCAGACATTTCCCTCCCGTGGCTCCATGGTGTTCCAGCCGGTCTCCATCGGCAACTGGCAGTATGCCATCTTGGGCAGCGATTATTCACTGACGCAGGTCTACCAATGGGACACCGAGAGGGGCCAGTTTGTCATGTCTCAGGAGCTGAATATCCAGGCACCTCGAGCATTTTCTTTGGTTTCCATTGACGACCGCGTGTTCCTGCTCGCATCCAGCTTCAAGGGGAAAACTCAGATATATGAGCACCTCATGATCGATTTGAGTAATTAAACTCCTCGTCTAATTTCGGATAAATTATGTGCACTATACCATTCAAATGCTCTCTTCTGTGAACGTGTTGAACTTATCGGTCTCATTAGAATCCACCAGCAATTCCCACCTGAGTTTAAAGAAAAGGAAGTTTCAAGCAGAAGCTCAAACCATCGAAAGAGATATTTCAAATACAGTTCAGGACCTTTATGCTGAGATTAGGTGGTTGAAATTAATTTGTTATGATCACTGAGTTTATTTCGCTGAAAATACATTCTACACAGTCCCTGATGCCTATGTTTGGCAAACCTGCTGCAACTACTTCATCTTGATTCCTCACTATTTGGAAATGCCTTAATCTCCATTTGAAAAAAACGTAGAGTGCGAACTGACTATCTTTCAGGAAAAACAAGCTATGAAAACACTGCTTTTGTCTTTTATTTAACCATGCAGGTGTTCTTGTAGTTAGTAGACAGAGTATATTTCTTCATTTCAACTCCGTGCATTTGTATTTCTATTGTAGGGATTTGATAGGAAAAGATTTAGTTTTGGTAGTGCTAACAATCATGCAATAATAGGCCAATAGGGAAACATTCTTGAGGGAGAGGTGTTCAGGTTGAAGTCTGTGTTTGTTTTGTCTAGAAAAACTACAAACACAAAAGAGAACTTTTCTTAATTTATGTCTTCTTTCAGGAAAACTTACTTCAAAGTAAAACGGCATTACAAGAGATTATTCACAATGGAACATATGTGGACGTTGTCTACAAGCACTGGGTCATATGACTCATCGGTTTTAAAGTCAGGGTTGTTTAGTAGCTTGTAGAAGATAGACAATGTGCAAACATCTTTTTCGGATTGGAATCTAATCTAACAGCAGCAACGACCTGGTTGGCAAAGTCAGTTTGTTACTATAAGACTTGAGCTTGAAAATACTACAAGCTTCCAAACCAAACGTGGGTAAAAATTGAACTACTTGTTGAGGATTATGTACATTCTTCCAGCCCAATTTTTTAGCTAGTCAACCTATCAGTCTTTTGTAATTACTTACCACTTAAAGAAGTGACCCTAATATATGAAATGAATCCACTTAACATTGTGAGAAAAACACCTTCTCTGTCCTTTCTACTCCCTGACCGTCAGTTAAGCAAGACTGCACGCATGATGCAGACACTCAGTGTTGATTCCTGATGAATGCCTCGCTAGAAGCATCCCACTGTGTCCCCCCCCAGCCCTCCCTCTTTCACTGCACTCTTGCCCCTTTTCTCCCTGATTGACAAAACCATTGTTGTCTTTACTCCGTGACTAAAAAGCCAACCACTGGGCAGCACTGGGTCCTCTTATTCTGACACAAAAGGAACCGAATTTGGGTAACAATTAACAACTTCACTGATTTGCCAAATATAATGTTTACGTTTTTACAGTACGGTGTAAAATACTTTATGTGATATTGCTTTTGTATGTAGAGCGGACCACACTCGAGTGTTTTATTTTTCATAGATATAGAATTTAGTGACATGGGTCACCTCCTGAAACGCTGTGTAACATGCTACTTCTGTAAGACAGTGTAGGCGTACTTGTGTCAGTCTAATCTAGTTAGGCAAGGATAGAGGATAATAGCCATTCATCTGTCATCTTGCTCATTGTATTTTCTGTACAGCACAGTGGTAATAAAATACTAAAATGTAAAATCACAGACGCAGTTATTATTGTTGTTTATTCGCCAGTATAAATGATTTTTTTTTTTACAGTAAATCTGCCCCAAGCCAACTCCAACTAAATCATACATGGTTATGATCTTTGGAAGCTTTTGGAAAAACAAAAGAGTCATAATCATCTAACACTAAGACAGCTTTAATACATATTGAATACATCAGCCTATATATATGTTTTTCATAAATGTGGGTACGCTGAGTTTTGGTTGGTTCAAATCTCCACTGCCTCCCTCCGCTATGGGCGTAAACGTTGGGTAATGTTTTAGTTGTCCTGCAGGTGGATAAAGTAACCACCGCATGGGAGTTAGTCTGCCACCACCAAGGTTAGTCATTAACCTTGCCTTCCCAGTCACCCAGGGCACCGAAGAAAGCGGACAGCACTCTGTCCGAGGCATGCTGCCGCTCAGCCGTCACATCTTACCATGGGCGACCGCAACCACTGTGCACACGAGCGGGCTTCGTGCGTAGAGGACGGCGTGACTGTCGTGTTTCACAGAGTTGACAGCCGTGGCACAAACAGCAGCGACGACGACGACGAGAGTGGCGATGATGAGCGGACGGCTGCGAGGATCCACTTGCAGAGTAACTGCAGCCATGTGTCGCGTGACCACGGCGACGATGCTGAGGAGGCGAGAAGGGGCGAGGATTCGCCGGAAGGCAGCGAGAAAAAAACGCTTTGCCCGTCGGTGTTTTGCGTCAGAGGCAGGCTCGCTACCCGAGACGGAAACGCGGGTGAAGGTAGAGAACAAACGCGCGCACGCACTTAGCCGGCTCAGTAGGCAATCTAAAACTGAAGTGATACGTGTCTCCATCCTCACGTCGCATGTCAGTGATGGAAAGAAGATGCGGAAATAGAGCCAGGGAAGCAATGGCTTCCTGTGAAGCCCCACGTTATAAAATAGTATACGTTATACAACCGTGCAACGTCATGTATCAGTATTATCAGTGATGATGACATCACGTGGAGGCTATTAGCCTATTAGCAGGGCTGTAGCTGAAAGAAAGCACAAAGACCCTTTCTTTTCCTTTAAGGGCGTCACAAATTATGTAATTTCATAATACGATTTATGTCACAGAAGTGTGCCCTAATGATGTGAGCCATGCATAAAAAAATCATTTTTAATGAACGAAAATCTATTTATGATAAAAAATAAGGTGGTCCATATTTCTTGATACACATTGCATGCTGAATTAATAATGACTATAATATGATGCAGATAAAGATAAACTGCTGTAAACCAGTTCAACATTTGCCTCATCCTGAAAGAGGAAAGATGACTGTGCACTTTTACTGTGTCACCATACCTGTGGCTTTAAGCATATCGCAGACCTTTTTTAAAAGATAAATCAAAAGATTTCCATCCCGAAGGCTACAATGGTGATCTGAATATCTTTTGCTCACAAAAAAAATAAAGTATAGCAGGATATTCCCATCTGTGCAACTTTGTATGAGGAAGATAGGTGATTTGGCTTTGTTTGAAAGTTTACAAGGAAGTGGGAAATGCACTCAAGGCCAATGGACATGCCTTTATGAAACATGAGGCACGTCACACAGCTGAAGAAAGGCTGACAGTATAGTAGCCTATTAGACATACATATGTGTAGATAGAAATTAATTATTGCTTACAGACTTTCAGTGAAATAATACAGTGATGATATGATCATATATTGTTTTTACGAAACGATATTGTCCAAGTCAATGATTCCAAGAAGTAAAAAAATGAGTGTAATACTAATACAGTAATGTAACACTGTAATAACAATCCTGTGTGTCGACTAGGCACTATAGTGGAACTAAGAATAACAAAATGAGTTGTCTTTGGCTTGGTGCAAGGTTAAGAAAAGTGATCCTGTATATGATAGATGAAATGGAGAGTAGGACACTCATTGTGGACACATACAAAGAAAGATGTTTGAGCGACCCGCGGTCAGAATGTAATCTCCACCAGCATATCAGTTTATTATTCTGCAGGCAGGGTATGCAAACACTACACCGCTATCTTCTGCAGACCCTTTGTTGGAGGTTTTTTTCCACTGAATGTTGTACCCAGGCCACATGGAGCTCAATAACATACTTTCAACTTGCTATGTTGAAAGGTGCGATACAAATAAACTTGCCTTGCCCATTACTGTATCAACATAAGCACCACAAAATGAGTAGGCCTGTCACCATAACTGATTAAGTTGGACGATATATTTTTCCCAGAAATAATAGCGATAAACAATATTATTGTCATTTAAAAAAAATGATTTATGCCTCTCATATAATGGTCATATGATAGCATAAGAATAAAAGTCCACCTGTTAAAAAAAAAACAATGAACTTGGAAATTCCAAATTGGAATTTGGAATGCGAAGAAACATATTTAAATGTTAAAACATATAAAACATAAATATAATAAAACTACACAACCAATAACTATGCTCAGTAAATAGAAACGGACTGGTGGACTCTGTTGATAGACATATTTTAAGTCTGCACAATGCCCAAAGTGTTACAACGGTAGGGAAAACCCGGATGTTTATTCTGGCGTCATGTTGCTAAAAATTGTCATTCTTATGTAAACAAACACGCATGTAAACACAACGGGCAATATCAAGTTTAGCAACAATGATTGAGATCACGTCTGTATAATATACAATGTGGAGAGAGTAATTATTGTGACAGGTCTAAAAAATCGGCAAAATTTTTAAGATGGAATGTGAAATAGTCACTTCCCCCCCATAAACCTACCTGCTTCCCAGCCGTAACTCCCTGTTCTTTGACTCTCTCTTCCTTTTTTTTTTTTTCCATCTCTTTCTCAGACTCCGAGAAACCAAAGACATGTCCAGGTCTTGGTTTGTTCTATGCTTTGCTGTCCACAGTTTTCTTCTCCATCATTGCGCTCTTGGTGAAAACCATCCAGGGAGTCCACGCCATAGAGATCAGCGCCATACGCTGCTTCTTCCAGATGCTCTTTACTTTGCCGCTACTCATCTACCACAAGTAAGCATGATGGAGACACTCAAACATTTAGATTGCCACACTTAGACAGTAACACTTCAATACGATTTTAGAGTTTCAGATTTACACATGCATTTACTCTGTAACGGTCTTTATTTTAATCCAACAATGTATATGTTGTGATTAGTGTAAGTGCATAAGCTCAGCAGTGAGGTAGTACACATCCCTGCTGTTTGTTTTCATGCCTTGCCGCCCACCTCATCGGCAAGTATCATGACTTAACCAACAATCATTGCTCAAACAAGTTTAAGTTGTCAAAAAGCTGTGAAAGACATGAATTATTAATATCATATTCCCCTCAGCCCTGCTGATGGAAACGCATGTAGAGAAGTGTTGGCATGGTTTTGAGTAAAGCCTTCCCACATGAAGTTATATGCTTTGTATAAATGTTATACATTATCAAACTTTCTGTATCAATAATAGCATATTGTATCATTTTCACCTAACACTGTTTATCAGATTATCAGTTCTTAAGTGCAAAGAAATGAAATCCATTAAATAAACCACTTGTAATAGAGACACGTGCATGTTTTAGATATGCTGTCCATTATTACCTCAAGGTTTCTTTGACCAGAGGCAGAAGCTCAGCAGAGTAAATATCTATCTAAATATCCATAATGTTTATCACAAGCCATGCCCAACTATCATGTCACGATGTGTACAATAACAGGCCCTCCGCTAAGCAAAAAATATAAAACACAAGTAATCCAAAGAAGTGAACCACCAAGAGATAGCACATAAAGGGAAAGGAAATATCGCGTCTGACAATTATTAATTGTACTTTCTATCCATTTATTCCACTAGCTTGTCTCTTGTTTCATTGTTGCACGGATGAACGGAAAACCAGTTCACCTTTGAAATAAACGTAATTCCCAAAGACTGCCGCCAGTATTTCGATTCATTCATTTACCTATCCATCCATCCATCCATCCGTCCTCTACGTTCTTCTTTGTCTTTACATTTTTCATGATCAACTTTCCTCCTCTCCTTTCAGGCCCATCTGTTCATCTGTGCATCGATCACTGTCATCTCCACATTACTTACCCACCCATCAAGTCATTCGTCTTCTCTCGGCTCAATTTGTCTCCGTCCGTCCCTGTCTAAAAATTCAGTTGATCACATCCTCTGTCAGTCAGTCTAATCATCCAGTCACCCAGTCGTTCATCCATCCATCATCCTCATATCTCTGATCCTCCAGGACAGGCTTCCTTGGTCCCAGAGACAAACGCATTCATCTGGTGCTTCGGGGTTTTATTGGTTCCAATGCCATGATCCTGCTCTACTATGCTGTTCAGCAGATGCCGCTCGCGGACGCCACAGTCATCATGTTCAGGTAGGAACTTAATTGATTGTGGATTGGTGGAGATTATACGAATAGAAATAGCTTATTCCAATTGAATTATCTCGCTCTCTCAAATATCTGTCAGTAATTACTTTAAGATTAAAGATCTGGGATACCTCATCTCTCAACTTGCCTCTTTATAAACTGCATCTCCACATTTATGACTCCTCCCCCCATGCTCTCACCTTTATCCCTCTCTCTTACTAATGCTGTTTCAGTAATCCGGTCTTTACTTCCCTCCTGGCCTGGATCTTCCTGAAGGAGAGGTGCACAATCTGGGACTGTGTCTTCACTGTCTTCACCATCAGTGGAGTCCTCCTCATCGCCCGACCACCATTCCTCTTTGGCGAGCATCGGCGTGGCATTGAGGGCAACTACGGCAACCACATCAAGGGGACTATCGCTGCCTTTGCAGGTGATACGATTGATAAACACAGCTTCTGTAGGAAATGTCAGAGTGTTTATTTTAACCACTTAACAAAGTCAGGATTACCATGGCATCTCGGGGAGTTCAATGCAATAGAGTAACATCTCCTGGCACACCAGGGTTACCTTTCTCAGTTAATCATGGTATCACTATTGGAGGGTCTCCATCCAGTCATGGCGCTCAAAAAGCTCCTCTCTATGTGAAAGAGTGTCGTTTAAGGTTCTTTCACGTTTCGAAAGCACCAAAAGTTGACACTGTGCCAGGAAACCTAGTTTTAGTTGTTCGTTGGTTTTCTTTTGTGCCACTCAAGAGTCTCAAAATGTGTCCCGATGAATTAGGAGCTTCATTTTGCTAAGTTTTCTTTTCGCTTCCGCAGTGCAATGTAACTTCTTAACAGCACACTGACACTGATGATTCATCTCACAACCCTTGCTACCTTTGAATGTGAATTACCCTCCTTTCACACCAGATGCACAAGTGAAACATCGCACAGAGGAAGGCTGTTATTCCTCAGCAGTGTTCATTCCCCTGATTTTGCGTGTTTTCTAGCCGCAACTAGATTGAGCTTTGGCCACCAAAATAGACTTTCAAATAGGTTGAACTCCAGAACAGCACGTCTGATGGCATTCTGGCATTGAGAGCAGGTGGACATAACGAACGCCGCCGAGAAAAAGGGAGCGATTTTTTTAATTATGTGCATATCTAAATTCCAAGAGTTGAGTGCTTGAGTACAAAAACCTGGCAGAAAATAATATAGAATGCAAGTGAAAAATGGTCACAATAGCCACCAGAAGAAACTCACATTAAATTGATTGACTCAAATATTTCGACAAGGACTTCTTTAATATGTATGAAGCCATAAAGCAGTAGATTAGACATATATTACATTTGTCCTTTAAGTCTTATATGTCTTTTTTTTATTGGTTTTCATTATTCTTGTGTGCGCTGTTCTCATTCAGTGTCTTCTTTTTTGATCTAATCACAGGAGCTATTGGGGCTTCTTGTACATTTGTTGTCCTTCGCAAGATGGGGAAGAGCGTCCATTACTACCTCTCTGTCTGGTACTACGCTGTCATCGGTTTCATCGAGTGCATCATCATTTTATCCGTCCTTGGGGAGTGGAAGATCCCGTACTGTGGCCGCGATCGCTGGCTGCTGATGCTGACTGCTGTCCTGGGTATCGCCGGCCAGACCTTCCTCACAAAGGCCCTGCAGATTGAGAAGGCCGGACCCGTGGCCCTGATGAGGACCATCGATGTGGTGCTGGCGTTCATTTTCCAATTTATTTTCTTCAACCGCGCGCCGACCATGTGGAGCCTGGGAGGGGCACTGTGCGTAGTGCTGAGCACTAGTGGAGTAGCATTTCAGAAGTGGTACAGCAACTCTTGCAAGAGCTGAGAATGAGAAGCAACAAAGGATGATTTGGTATTAATATTGATACTTTTTTCATTATTATATGTTATTCTGTATTTTACTTGTTACCTACATGGAAACCTGTGAGGAGGTTTGAAAATACAAATATAGGAGGATAATCTAGCGGGGTCAGTTAGGAGTTCTAGGGAGGAAAAACTGTTGCTGCCCGCAAACAATATCACGCTCCCTGGAGCCTGAGCAGCTAACGAACCGCTTACTCAACACAGATTTCCTGTTTTCTCCTCAATAACACGTATACTACATAAATGGGACTGAAGGTGGAATTTCACCACAATGAGACAGTTTTACGAAGGATATCCTCAGTCCCATTTCACGTCTGCTTTAAAATAGCCAAAGAGAGAGGTTTACTGCATTGGGATCACCCCTACTGTGTTACATTACTTGGCAATAATGGTATACTGGAAAAAAAAGAACACTACATATTTTATTTTATTGTGGTACGCACTAGGCACTATGGACTGCAAAAAATACTAATGATGCTAACGATACAACTAGGATCACTCTGTTTCTAAGAAAAGGAAATGTAAAGCAAACCAAAAAAAGCTGTATTAGCACTTTACAAACACACAAAACATGTTTATTAGAAAGACAACAACAAGAAAAGATGAAAATAAAATCCCCAAAATCGCTCAGAAAAAACAACAACCTTTTACTTGAAAACAGCTGTATGATTCACTCAGGGATCTCTCGTCTAACTGCTTATAATGATATAATAATGCCCAAATATGAATCGCACCTAAATCCACCACAATCCATGACAAATGTTGTCCTTTGTGGTTTTATTTTCCTTCTGTCACCCCCGTCTCCTCTTATACAACAAGATAATAAGCTAATATCCATTATTATCTCATCTTTGAAGTGCCTTAAGCAGGAGGACCTTTAACCTCCAGCTTCCCCCAGTGGAGCTGCTCAGGTACCAGCAACTTGTTCTGGCAGCTCTCAGGTGTGATTGTGCATAGTTATGAATATGAAGTAGGATGCTTCTGAAAAAAAGTCAACTCAATAACTCGTGATTTTTAAGATCAAGTCGAACAGAGTTTTTAATGAGGCACCTGAGGCATGAATGTTATCCCCACCCTGATTCCTTCATTATCTCAGGAGGAGTGAACTCTTCACATGTTGGCTGGCACTTAATGTCTTATCTGTCATCTCATTAATGTTCTCCGCATTCTAAAAATATGTTTTCCACGAGGCTCAAAGAGGCTTGTTGTTTGCACTTTGTCGCTGCTAGAGGGTAAGCTGCCACTATAATTCAACAAATGAAGTGAGCATCCAACGAGGATTGCTCGATGATAACCTCCTCCTAGAGAGGAAAAATGAGAGACAACACTATATAAACTACACTGCTGTGTTTTGTCCTTTGTTACTAAAATGTCTCCTTGTGTATGACTGTCCTCAGCTGGATTGAGAATCAAAGGTGATCAGTTTGTTGTTGTTTGCAGAAAAAAAGAGAAATACCTTTTTATTTCAAGGGATGTGGATTTCTAGCACTGCAGCCTGTCTTTGTGTCTGGTATAAATCATAGTGTTTTTTAGCATTTAGCAAGGGGTTCACAGTACAACAGGCGGTCCGCTGTTGTGGGAATGTTTAATTGGGTGAAATACAGCCAGAAAAGGAAGGCAATAGTGCTGCTGGCCTGCTATTTAATATCCTGCAGTTTCGTCCTTTCACATCTTGTTGTTTCTAGTCTCTCAAAACAAGGATTCCAAGAAGAATATTTAAACTAACAATGAACGTCTCTCTGCTGGAGAGCGTCCTATGAGCACTTATTTGTTGTGGTTATTATGATTACAACTGATATTATATTTTATTACCAATACTTATGAATACAAATGTATATCAGTTCGTTAAATTCGGGTCCCACCTATTTGTTTTAAAGAGTTGAATATAGTTATGTGATTCATTGTACAACACGAGATATGATTAATCTGTCATGTGATGAGCTGTGACATCATTCAAAGTGTGCAATTGATAAAATCACACATGTTCCCAGTATTCTACTTTAGTGTGGAGGAAGAAAATGTGAAGGCACTGTGACATTTATAAATAAAGAAGTCATTGTTGGTAGTGCTGTAGACTGTTATGTTCACTTAAGATGTTGAGACTTTTACGTTCTTCTTTCTTGATTTGCATTGATGTTGAGTTTTACCTCAGCATATTCATTTCATTGACTTGAATGCTAGTAGCCTATGCACAATATGTTGTATTTCCATCAAATGGTTAACAAAAAAATTATTTCAGGACCTGTAAGCCTTACAAAAAAAAAGCTGTTTTGGGGTTTTTAAACTATGCTTTAATAGTATTTATTTTACTATTTCTGTAATGTACTACATCAACATATTCTGTAAGATGTGTATATTTCTGCATAGTGATTGATTATATTTAATATACTATGATTTGATAATAAATATGAATATTAAAAGGCATGTCTGTGGTCTTGACTTGAGTGTTACTTTTCTGCCGTCAAACTTGTGCAGACAGGTTTCTTTATCATAAGCACTTGAGAATTCATGCCTTTATTATATCTTTCTAACATGCCTGGAGCTTGTGGAACACACCCAACCTGTGTAGAGGCATTGCCTGTACTTGCATCATTGTCCCAAGGCCTATAGTGTCACCATGGTGTACAATGGTACAAACTACTGAGTCAGGTAGCTGTTGACAGGAGTGCTCAGATCAGAATAGTACCTGGCTGAGTGGATTGCAGCCATTGTGCGTACGCGTGCATGCAGGTTATTTGCCGCTTTGAGCAACACACCATTGTTTATTTCCCCCTTTGTTTATACCCAGTTGGCACTGTGAATTCATGCAGAATGGCTGTGTTGCATTGTGTTGCAACATAACCCATATCTTGCTTATTAACAAAGGCTCGTACCGTCCATAGAGGGCTAACTGCATGCAGATGGTGGCATAAACCTTATGCTGGATCTAGGCACGGCTGCAGGGTAATTCTTCTGCTGAGCACCGAGCTCAGCGGAGTGTGAAGAATCTGAAGTAGAACAGAGTAGCTCATTGTTGTTGGGGAGAATCAGGAGTAACTTGATGCTAAAGATGTCTCGTATAAAAATGAAAAGGTTCTTTATTTTACTCCTACGGCTTTAGAGCTACTTAGTTTTCCATGGGCCTATGTTGTTGATTTGATGTAGTATAAGTAGTCGCAGTAGCGATGGTGCGTCTGCTTTGATCAATACTATTATCATCAGTATTATTATTATTTCAGCAGAAGTAGCAGTGGTATAATAGCAGCTTCCTGCACATGTAGTGAACCTTCACTGACAGCAGAGGGCAGGATCCACAAAACAACGATTTGCTCTTGAACGCGACTTTCAATCATCAGTGATAAAGGCAACTCTAATAGTTGTGGTGTTTCAGTCATAAACTGAATTAAAAAAACATGTTTGTTCTGTTTCCAGAGTCATTTAAGTTGTTTTCAGCCATACACATTTATATGTTTTATAAAACAACAGCAACAACATCGTAGACGGCAGTTAGTTAATTGTGCAGTTTGCTGTAAACAGGCGTGCTTTGGAAGAACACGTTTGTACTGATACTATCAGATAAGGTCAAAGAATCATGTTATCTACACACACCTTTGACCGTCAACGATCACTATATCTACAGTATATTATTTATCTAGGTTACTTTCTGTCTTTACTTTTGATTACAAAGCGATGGATAAAGTCACATCAGATGTTTTGGCGTGGTTGTAATAAAGATATGCTGGGACATTGAAAAAAAAAAAAAAACAACCTCCGCCCCCTTTTTTATCAGGGAGCTGGGGATTCCCAAATGTTTGCGCGCTCCTGGGTGGAGGAGAGTTGGAGGAATGAAAGGGTTGCACATTCCTGACGGATGGCATAAGACTTCCCATCAGTTGAGCGGGAGGGAATTGGAAAATAATGCCCCTTTTTCCAAGTTGCAATAAATTGCAGTTATAGGCTGTGAAGGGCATCTCTCGTAAGCACGTGCTTTCGCTGTCCCGCGGGAACGGAGTCCACAGGTTAAATTGCAGTCTAATTTATATTCACTTACAATAAAATCAATCTATAAGTAGAGCAGGGACACCACATTGATTTGCGGCGTGCGAAACCTGTCTTTGCCGATCACAGTGAACAAATTATTACCAGACGTATTCCAAATATTATTCATCGTCCGACTGAACCTGTCCCAGATATAAATGTGGCTGATTTGGCTGAGGTCAGGCACATCTGGCTCCAGATTGGCAGATGATGGGCAAGCACGGTAACTGATTGAAGATGGCATAAGGTGAGTATCATGTGGCGGGCTAGCTTGCATGCACTGGAAGCAGGTATTTTGTAGACAATATTCAATAGTCGAGTGTGTGGTGAGTTGTTGCAAAACTATATATTCAAAAGAGGGGGGGACAAATAGTATGGGAAACGGTGTAGGAGACACGCCGCATGAAGTCTGTGACTGGCTATATGGTGCGCAATTCTTGCCAGACATTCCAATATGGTGACACATACGCATAGACACACACACACGCACACACACACACGCACACACACGCAGGACCACAAAGTAACCCACAGCCGCAGTTATTGTCCTCCTGTCCACAGCTTTGTGGGCTATTGGGGAGAGAAGAAGATGCTGCATTCAAGTACCGTTGGATGTTTTACCATTACGCTTAATATTTTATAAAACACTCATGACAAGAGCACAGTTAAATGCATATATCTAGCATTATGCCACATAAAACGAAACACTGCAGTGGCTGTAACTTCCATACCAATAGTATGCCAGTAAGTGACATATGTCATACCCTCTGTGCACCTACCTTGTTGCCTCCAAGTTCCCATCCAGTGTAGTTCACACTACAAATTATTTGCAGAAGCCATATGCTCAGGAACCAACCAATGCTCCTATGCTGAATGATACTATGTGGTCTTTGTGGGATGCACCACGTGAACGCAATACATATCAAAATGATTATGGTCTTAAAATACAAACAACTATCATCTCATGGTTATTGGCTTCAAACACGTAAGGTCAAAATCATTGTTTTACTATGTTATGACATCACACACAAACTACTGTAAATTTACAGCTTGGTTTTGTGGTCTAAATGCTAATTTCCCTATTTTCAAAAAAAAAGAGTCCTGGTTTAGAATTTGCTGTACAGTATTCCGAGGAGTTCCTGAATGCATCAGAACAGAGTGAGAGAGCGGGTTCCCACCGCAGCACGAGTTTCTGCATCAACTGTCTCTCCGCGGGAGCTGTTGAAGAAGCGAGCCAGTCTACGAAGAAGTTACCGGGACATGTGTTAAACTAGTCAGTATGCAAAGTTTAGACGGGTGCGCATGCAACCTGACAACGTTGGTGGGTAAGTTTGTGCCACGGCACCTTCACGTCAATACACGTTTTTCATGGGTTGCGTTGCACGAGCGTTTGTGGTCGCGAGTGTGGTGCGTTTGTGAAGTTGCTCACAGTGTCAGTGGTTCCCAAACTTATGTAAAAGAACCCCGAAGTCACTAAATATCAAACTAATAGTAGTGTTCATGCCTTCACCTGGGTTTAGCGCTGACAAAGTTTGTTTGTGTTTATTGTCATTGCGTATACGTTTAACGTGATTGCTTTGTAACCTAAGCTGCGTTCACTGTCATTCACTTTAAACGTTGTTTGCGCGCTGGCGCATGGTAGTATTTTAGTTTGACAGGTCAGGTTATTGTTTACTTAGGAAGAGTCCCCCTAGAGCACTGTGACCTTTAACTCTTTTGTGAGTGATGTTGCCGCGAAAGTTGCTCTAACGTAAGTGTTGCAAATGGAAATGAAAGGGAAAATACAGCTCTCATAAACAGTCTCTGGTTCAGAGGCAACACACAAAGATGCAATTTACAAGGTTCCACGTTCCTTTAGAATATATTATCAGAATACTGTGGTTGACAAAATCCACAGTATTTTTTTTTTTTGCAGACTGGATCATTTTTTTAATGTTAAGACTTTGATTTCTGCCCAGCAGTTTGAGAGGAGGTGTGGTGAAATAAAGACATCTGCCGCAGACAGGGATGGGCGACTGGTTGGACTCATTGAACGCTCTGTTAGTGCATCCTCACTTCCACAAACAGTAGGTGCTTCCCATTTGTTCAGCTGTGGCGCAGCCCCAGACTTTGTCTTGATGACATCACCCTTTTTCTGGTGTTGGAAGAGAAATTAAAAGAGCCCCTATCTAGAATTTTGTAATGCTTTGCTGTGCTTAGTTACTTTTTACCTCCACCAACTGTCGAGCTGCAGAATAGCGTGAAAACCGGTGGCAGGAAAATGTTTTTATGCCCGTCCCTGTGTGCAACAAGAAAATCGCAACTGCTGCATCTCTATTTGCCAACAGCATTAATGGAGCTCAAGGCTGGATTTTAGGCAAAGGGGAAAAAACACCCAACAAAGCAATTACTGTATGTAATTAGATATTTAAGCCAAGATGACATGCAGCAGAGTCTTGGAGCCTCAGTGTTTCCCTTCCCTTGAACTAGCCTCTGATGTGAACTTACTTTGACTTGGTCTTGTCCGGGGAACACCTGGGGATTGATTAACTAAGTGGCTGAAAAGAATGACAACTTCACTGACATCTGGATTGTGGTTATACGGTCTGCGAGTGCCATATGCTTGCATAATGTTTAAAATGTCTTGAAATCTTCGTGTGTGCATCGCATGCACACACACACACACACACACACACACACACACACACACACACAC